>NC_141691.1:933537713-934085075 GCF_964263255.1 Lissotriton vulgaris
GTAATCCAGCCCCTTAGCTTAGTATAAGTATAGGAGCTGTGTCCCTAGGACTTCAGATTATCCTGGAATGAAACTTTGATACAGAACTCTTGGACCTTCGACATTCTATTCTGACTAGAAGATGGAAGACATCTCCCTTGGGGTCAAGGAGTGACCACCCTGTGCAAACAGGCACCACCAGTGACTTGCCGGTCTGCCCCGTCGACGCTCCTGCCCGAACCCGAAGACTCAGTGACAGTGGAACTGGACTTTCAGACTTCTCTAACTCCGACCCACATCCACAGCCAAGCTGAGACCCGTGATGGACACGAGAATTGT
Source organism: Lissotriton vulgaris (assembly GCF_964263255.1). Classification (NCBI taxonomy): domain Eukaryota; kingdom Metazoa; phylum Chordata; class Amphibia; order Caudata; family Salamandridae; genus Lissotriton; species Lissotriton vulgaris. Next base: position 933,538,032 of record NC_141691.1, read on the forward strand.
GGAACAGGGCACCCTGGACGGATTGGTATCACTACAACGCATGCTTTTACATCGCATGCCTTTACAACGCGGTTTTTACCACGCAGTCCATTACAACGCATAATGCTTTTAGGTGCTGGATAGTGAATTATTTAATTTACTATTCCAACTCCAGTCCCCGTGGATAGCAGGGAAGGTGTTGGATAGTAAATTAAATATATTCCCTATCCTAGAGCGCCCCCCAGCGCAATGCGTTGTAATGGTATGCGTTGTAATGGTTGCGATGTAATGGTAGTGCGTTGTAAAAAATGCGTTGTAAGTGATGTTCCCCCCCTGGACATCCTGCATTTTGCTAACTGCATCAACTTCTGAGGAATCTCGCAGTTGTGCACTGGGGTACGAGAAGCCCCAGACCCGAGCACCATTTGCACCAAAGCTCAGCCATTCACACTCCACGAGTGCCGCGTGGGGCCCGCTCTTGCATTTCAGCTTGACGCATCTTCCCGGTTCCTTTCCCGTTCAGTAATGACCCCCTGAAGACTTTTCTTTCAAACTAAACTGCTTTCCTGGTTGTTTCAGGATTCCTCCAGTTTTCCTTCAAATGAGAAGTGCCACAGCTCCTGCTGGTCTGCATAGAGCCAATCTTGACATCCTGCATGGGTAGCATTTGCAAAGGCTTGTTGGGTTCAATCTAGATACCGATACCGCAGTCAACTAGACCTTTTTTGGGACAGCTCGAATCCAGTGCCTGGTCATCGTTGATGCCTCTTGAACCTCGTGGCTGTAAAGACAAACTCACCTTCTTCAACTTCAAGCATGTGACATCGCCTGATTCCTTCCTGGTTCCTTCCTGGTCACTGGCTAGTGACCCAGACTCTGTTCCCTCTGCTTTCAGGTTCTTCACATCACCTATCGACCCCTGGATCCACTCGGACACTTTTCCTCTGGTCGCCTGCAGCACTTCTTTGCAGATCTCCATAGAAAACGACGACGAAACCCGACACGAAAATACACCTATGCACCCGACTTCCCTGGGTGAGGTAACTCAAGTACTCCAGTGCTCCCATGGGTCTTGACTCCCGAAGTGTCCTATTTTTAAAAGGGTTCCATCCTAGTCCATCCGGAAGTGTCCTTAAACAGTAACTTTGTAAATTCTTCGCTTCCCATTATAAGTCAATGGTAACTTGCAACTGTGTTTAGACCATGCACGTGTCTCCCGTGGGCCTCCTACTTCCTAACTTTTGGTTGTTTAGTGTAGCCCAAGCGATTCTACAGGCCCTAGGCCTGCTTTCTAATTCTCACGTGGTTCTTATACCACTTTCTTAGTATATGGTTCATGAGGCCCCTAGGGCATAACTGTATATGTGCAACTTATCGTATGCTAATTGAGTAACTTGTGATGTACTTTGACCTCTGACCTCATGAAGAGTGCAGAGGGGTTGTGTTAGAAATAAATACATATATATTTGATATATACCTTGTGTGGTGTCCTTTCATTTGGTATTCAAGGGATTATAATTGGCAAAACAGCTGGCTTTACATGCTCTCTGAAGTCTTAGCCTATTGACTGCTGGTCTATGCTACCACTAGGATAGCTTTCTATAAGGTTGACTTTACAACCACCATCAATAAGGGTTGATTAGACTGGTACAAGGTGCCCACTAGAACTATTGGACATCATATGCCAGGCTAACTTCTCACGGAGAGGATTTGTATTTTAGATATTACATGTGCAGAGGTTGTACTGGCAATTCAGGAGAGAGCTGGGGGGAGGGCACCAGGTCCTGACGGCGTCCCAGTAGACATCTACAAATCGGAACCGGTGAGTCTATTATTGTCCCAATATATAATAAGGGGGACAAAACTGACCCAAAAAATTATCGCCCGATTTCCCTCCTGGATTCTTCCTTAAAAGTAATGAGTATGGTTCTACTTAAAAGGTTGGAGGAATGGGTTGAAAAGCATTGCATCCTAACGCCAGTGCAGAACGAGTTCCAAAAATGTCTGGAGACAGTTGAACAATGCCTTAATCTGGAGCTACTCATCGGCAAATACACTAAGGCAGGATGGGTTCCATTTATCTATGCTTTGCCGATTTGAATAGCCCCTTCGATTTAGTGGCCCACAACTTACTATGGCAAACCCTGATCGACCTGGGAGCACCTTGGGCAATTGTTAACTTTCTCTCACACTTATACGAAAATCTAACCAGTGTGGTTTGTTTCGGTCCCCAGGCAGAATGTACCCCTAAATTTAAAGTGGATCGGGATATACAACAAGGATGTGTGCTAGCCCCAATTTTATTCTCCCTTTTTATTAACAAGGTTGATACTTACCTGCATAAAATTTAAGTTGATGTACCCAGGGTGGCTGGTCGCCCGATACCTGTATTATTATATGCGGATGACGCAGTACTATTGGCACTGACCCCAGTATGCCTCCAAAGATTGATGGATGGTTTTTCAGGTTTTATGGAACAACGGAGGATGGTAATCAACAAATCGAAAACGTTCACCATGGTATGTGGGCCTAAAAAGAAACCTTGTAGAATCTTTCAAATAGATGGTACCCCAATGTGTACAGTGAACTCTTTCTCCTACCTTGGTATACTGTTTTCAGATAACGGTACATGGCCCCAACATATCATAAATACAAAAGGTAAAATGAGTAGGGCCAACCAAGGGATTTTTAAATTTGCGGCTAAATTGGGAAAACGACCAATTAAGGAGATGGTTGCCATCTATAAAGCTAAAGGAATATGTACTGCTACATATGGGGCAGGACTTTGAGGCTACACAAAGAGTGCTGTGTTACAAATAGAAGAAAAGTGTTTTATAAAACGCTTGTTGTTTTTACCGTTCTCTGTATTGAATACCATTGTACATCATGAGGTGGGGCTGCAATTTTTAGAGGACATCTTGATGAAAGGACCCTTATTGTTATGGGCCGAAATCTGGAAAAATGACGAAACGGATTTTACCAGATCAATCATTTTAGACCGCTTTAACCTGGACGATGCCCCTAAAATTCCCTAGTTGTCCTACATTAATACTCCACTGGGGAATTTATTTTAATATGTGGGTATGGTTGAACCCTAGAAAAAAACTACCTATTAAAAAGAAAGAACTTAAGGCTTCCTTCTTGTCATTTAGACAAAACCGTAGTGCAAAAATGGAACTAAGTAAACCAACTGTGGCTTTATACAAAACATATATGTTAGAAGAGGGAATTAATGGTTACCTCTTGCATGTGACTTACCCAGAGCATCGGTTCGTTTTATTGAGGTTGAGATGTGGTATTGTACATTATTGTGTTGCTTTCCCAAAAATGAAGATGCGTCCTTCAGATAAAGTGCCCTGTCCTTTTGATAAAAAGAGTAAACAAAGCACGCTGCACTTTATATTGTTCTACACATTTTACTGTAATTTTAAGAATTTTTATTTGAAGCCCCTGTTTGTTAACCATGGAATCAGGTCCCATAAATTGGCTATGAAATTCCTTGTAAGCCTAGAAGATCCTTTGACATACTATAGCACTGCCCTTTTTATTTTAAAATCAATTTCCGCAAGGGAAAGCTTTGTGTTATGAACTAGTAATGGATGACACCAATGTCTGTACTTTTGTTTTAATATGCGCCAATTTGTATGTATTATGTAGTCTGTGCTTTTATGGCTGTTTTTTAACAGTCAAATAAACATTTTTTTTATTGCATGACTATTTCTGCTGGGAAGTACAGGTCTAGCCCTTTAAAATGTATCACAGCGCAGCTAGTCTTCTCCTGTAAAAATGTGTCAGCCATGCTGAAGAGTGAGCAACCACACTAATAAATATATGACAGCAAAACAGCTACATGAACTCAACGTGACAAGGCCATACCTTTGGATTAAGGGTGCATTACCTGTTGCCTATCAGCTTTTGCTCCAGTTGCCAATGATGATGATGGGACATTCACCCAAGCCAGACCGCTTATCTTGCATGAACAGTTGATGCTCCCTTAATTGCTAGTGCATTTCTGCCGCCAAACTGCCCTAGCTGGAGCCAGATGTATCCAGCCAAATATAGAGACTGTTGCACAGCTTGAATGTGTGCCCATGCCTCAGCCTGCACTGTGGTTATACACACATGCCCACAGAACTCATGGAATTCTAAATGGTGTTTGCCTAGAGACCTGGGGGCATATTACCAACAAGTAGCGATATTTAACGTTAATAGGCTTAGCAAAAAATTTTTTATCGCTGAGCATCGCCGGAATTTATCGCTGAGATAACGTGCTATTAGCAACGTTTATCTCCAAAGCGATACATTTTCCTGCGATAACGGCGAAATGCGTGAATATTGCTGAGAATACAGCGATATTCATACATTAGCGAAGGAATGCTCTTAGCCATTTTATCCACCTCCCATTGGATAACATGGCTAAAAACTGGTCTGGGCCGGTGTTAGTATTTGGAGATATTTCCGCTTAGCGCAAATATTTCCATCGCTACGCCTGCCTTGCTAATAAGCGGTAGCGAGTTTGGGTACGCCCACTTTGCATGTCATTAGCGATAAGTACCGCTAACATGCATAGCACGCACCAAACCACTCGCTATCACCTAAAAGCTGTCGCTAACTGCTGTTAGCGATAGCTTGCTAATAGGGCGATAGAATTATCGCCTCCTCACAGCAGGCATAATGAGGTGAAATGTTTTCATTTCTCCTTGTTTTTCCTCTTTCTATGTGTGTTCCTCTTTCTATGTGTGCTGCATTCTTTAGCACACATAGAAAGACGAAAACCCCTCTCAGATTGACCTTGCGTCTCTGTGCATGCTTCAAATATAGTGCAAATGCTTTGTGATCCTGGGCCCAAGTACTCCTCATCCTCCAGTCTTCATCCCCCTCCCCTCAAGTGTTTTTGGGCAGTATGCGCTTAAGCAATTTTAACGTTTTGTCCAAAAGTGAAATTCTTTTCCCCATATGCTGGGCATTCTAAAGGTACCCAGGGTTTCTTATGATCCTTGGGGAGAACAAAGAAAATGGCAACAATGTGGCAAAATGCTTTTTGTTTTTTTCTAAATGGGATAAGTGTGCAATAAATTGTGTTCCTTTTCTATAACTAGTATCCACATAAAGTTTACTCTATTTGAATTCCTCTCCCCAGCAGGGAAAACAGCAGAAAGTGTCAGAGTTGTAAAAATGTTTGCTGTTAATACCTATTTGCAGTTTGTCGGGGAAACAGGTCTGAAAGCATTGAGTGCACCAGGTAAGCTATACTTTTTGTGAAATAGATAAAGGTTGCTTATCGGTTTCCCATAGAATATAAGTGTTGATTCTCTTCTGCTCCTAAATGTCTATATATCTCCACAGTTATCTACAAAAAGAATGGCCTTAAGGCAATTTAAAGAAACAATTGTAAATCTGAACAATGAATATTTGCCAGTACAGTGGATTACAGTGGATTACAACAGGTTATTTTAACATGCACCTCATGTAGGAGTCAGAATAATCTGCATAACAACCTTGAAGGACCACCAGTAGAACATCATTGTCCAAGTATTTATACCAAGGTGTCTATTTACTGAGATTTTATGCCGTGTTGTGATGCAAATCGATGCAAAATCTTTTTTAGCTATTTACTTTACAGTGATAACATTGTTTAGTTCTGGTAAATCACTTGAAAGTAACACAAAGCAGAGCCTAGTACTACTTTGCATTATTTAGCACCAAAGGGGCCTAACATTGGTGGTGCATGGGCGTTCCCTTGCAACTACCCAACCTTTCTAAAGCTTATCCCTATTTACTTAAAAAGTAGTCAGGGTTAAGCATCAGAAAAAAGCCCCCATTTTGAATAGGCGCTATGCAGAAGAAATGTTTTAATTTGTTCTTCCTTTTCCAACTTTGTATGTGTGCTGTACTGTACAGCACACATACAAAGTGGGAAATGGTTTAAAGTTAGTCTTAATGTAGAATTTGCCCTGGAAGACAACCCTTCCAGTATAAAACGTAAGGTAGACTCAAGCAGACACTCTTGCACTATGGTGCAAAGGTGTGCGCATTGCACACAGCAGCTAATTTCAGCTCCGGCATTAGGGAGAGGGGAGGAGAGTGCCTTATTTCTGTATATATGATGCTCTCCGGCTCTCTTCTTCTCACGCAACTCAGCACAGCTTTTTTGCCTGCAGGACTTAGTTGTGCGAGATTAGAGTAAATCTTCCCCCAAGTTGTAAAGACATGATGGACGCTTGCTGCATAAATCTATTCACTCACTTGGAATCAGAGCACCAAATAGACGCCTCCTGCCAACTTTTATGACAAACTAGACAAAATCAATCTTGATTTCGCGATAACAAATTTGTTTTTATTGCAGTATATACCAGAGTACAGGATCAAAATGAGGATTGAAAGCAAACAGTTTCCACAGGGCATATGTTTTGAATAGGCCCCCAAAATTGCTCCTAATGTTTGTTGAAAATTGCACCAACCAGACTCTCTTAATGAAAAGCATCTTAAACTGAATATTTCAAATCGAGAATCAACAATGCAAAGTTGATCATTGTGAAAGGTGAGACAATTTATCTATCATTCACCAAATGAAACCATTCATATTTTGAAATGGGAATGTATTGCAGACCATATACAAAAAAAGAAAATCCTAGTAACATGTAACAACAACCTCAAAATTTAAAACCTGGTGAAGTTTTATTTGGCAAGGAATGCTATACCACCACACTCAATCTTCAAAAAAGGCTCATAAACAAAGCTACAACCTAATAAAGCACCAGGATTGGATAGAATCCCTGGGGACTTTTACAAAAACGAACAGGGAGTGTGGGCCGCATATCTATTATTACTTTTTAATGCAATTCTTCGTGGCGTTCCAGCCCTGTCTACGTGGGCCGGAGCAGAGATTATTCTGATCTATAAAAAAAGGGTCCCCCATCGAACCTGCAAATTACAGGCCAATTAGCCTCATTGATGTTACACAATTTTTTTTTGCAAGGGTGCTACTAGGAAGATTACAGGATTGTATTGAAGACTGTGATGTTTTAACCCCGTGGCAAGCACACGCAGGCTTCAGAGCCAAAACTTAAACTTTAGACCAGTTGTTTAGGCTTCAGTTGATCTATTGGAAGCATGTGGTTCTGGAAGGTGGGAGCCTGCACCTTACCTTCGTGGATTTGAAATCAGCGTTTGATATGGTGGACCGTGACCAGCTGTGGAGTATCCTGTTGGACATGGGTGTCCCACCGTTTCTCTGTTTGTAGCTTAAACGCCTCCACGTGGGTACATACGTTAGAGTAAGGTATGGCAAGAATGGGCAACTAACGCCTCCTTTTCCGGTTGATAAGGCGGTGAGGCAGGGTTGCGTGCTTTTCCCCCTTCCTAAATGGATTAATTGAAGATCTACTTGCCGTCAAGGATATAGACTCCCCCAAAATAGCATTCCGTAAGTTCCCGCACTAATGTTTGCGGATGGCACCCTGCTCCTCTCGAAATCACTAATGGGGATGCAGCGAGAGTTAAAGGAATTTAGCCAGTTTTGCAAGAAAATATTAATGAAACAAAATACATGGTCTTCAATGCCAATTCCTCTAACTGGCCACATCCAATGATGGACGATAGGCCTCTCGAACAGGTACACATTTTTTAATATTTGGGCCTTTCCATAAACAACAAATTGGGGTGGGGTCCCCAAATTAATAAGGCCAATTTAAAGCTAACCCAGCCAATTGGGGGAATTCAAAAAGTCCATCAGAGTTGTGCTTTAAAGGTTACAAGCCCACCGCTTGAAATATACAGAGTACAAGTCCGGTCAGCTTCTTTATATGGGGCAGAATTGTGGATGCACAGTTCATCTAATGCCCCGAACCTAACTGAAAATAAGTTTAGTAGACAAATCCTGGCTCTGCCAAAACATGCACCCCTAGTACCTCTAAGGATGGATTTGGGTATCCTCCCAATGGTGGATGTAATCTCACTAGGACCGCTGCTTTATTGGCGACGGCTGTGGAGTACACAAGAGCTGAGTCACTATAGGGAGGAATTAAAAGCGGTAATGTCATCACTGGAGGCTGGGGTAGCATACCCTGATTGTTTTTTGTAAGGGATTCTTTCCGTGCAATGGGTAGGGAGGATTTATGGACCACTCCTGAAGAGTCCTGCTTAGCTATCTCTAAAAAAACACAAGCTAATGCAGTGAAAGAGTTTAAACTGACTAGTTTACTACGGGTAGTCAAACCCACGAGTTTAACATATGGGTTCTTGGATTTTAAGTCACAATACCAATTTGAGCAGGTGTTAGATTCAATACAACCGCCATTAGCAACAAAGTTGTTTTTGCATTTCAGATATGGGACTCTCCCGCTCTATGCAATAACCAATAAGTGGGCGGGCGCAACCCATTCCCTTTGCCCTGGAAGCTTAGTGGAGGAGGAAAAAGTAATTCATGTGTTATTCTTCTGCTCGACATACAAACAGTCTAGGTTTAAATGGGTTATACAATTATGTAGAAATTTGGGTTTTAGGAACTATCGTGAATTCTTTAGAATCCTAAAAATCTGATACTGACCCAGTTTATGTTGCTGTAATTTCGAAATTCCCCTTTGCTATGTGGCCTAAACGAAGGTATTTGTTAAAAACTGATCTGGCCTCCAATAAAATATAGTTGTGTACTTCTTACCTGCTGTGATTATCCACTCTGTAATAAATAATCCCGTAGCTAGGCATCGGACGCTAACTCTATGTGAGAGATAGAGTTACCTCTGTGCTGGCTGGTGCATCGACCATGGACATTTTAAAAGATATCTGACATGTTTAATTATGTTCTTATACGCTTTTACTGTAAAATATATTTTTTATGTATGTCTTACTATTATGAATATTGCACCTATGACAATTTTGTACTTCCCAATTTTTACTGTGGTTTGTGTATCCCTACATGTGTATATACTAGTGTCTCCTACGATTGTGTATCTTGTCCCTCTGTCATGGATCTTATTTTATTGTGTTGTAAATTTAAATGTGCTTTTATGGCTGTAATAGCCGAACTAAAGTCTTTGATGATGATGATGATGATAAGACATCTGAAAACAATTGTGCTGGATAATCCTTTACTACAAACAAAAGTTAAATAGATAGAATAAATAGGAACATGGTGTATAGAATGCTAAAATTGTACATCAATCGCACCAGTGGTTAAAGTTTTGCAAATTTTGCAAAAAGAACAACTCAAAGGTATGCTGGGGATTTATTAACACATTATTATATGGTCAGTATAGAGCCAATAATACAAATAATAATGAGCAGATATGGCTAAAACGTATTGCAGCCCTCTATGGAACTACAGAGCCCTTGCCAGAAATACCATCTATGACTCAGTTTACCAAATTTATCAATAGACGATGAACAGTTAAAAAATAATAAGGAAAGCAGAATTGTTTGGAACCTCGGGTCAAATGGTTTGCTGAACGCTCTTTTAAAATTAGAATGACTATTCTCATAGGTTAACTGAATAAAAAATCAAGATTTTATTAAAGATAAAAAGGCTAGCATTATGCATTAACTTTTATTCACTCCTCAGCAACAAAACCATTAAAAGCTTCCAAATAGAACATTAAAACATCAAAATGTGTAAAAGAACGTTCAGTCCCATTATATACTGTTCATCCCCCATCTTCCTCTTCTTTTGTTTGATCTTTTTTTAAAACACTCTGGAGTATAATTTTCACATCGACTCTATCCTCTTTTAATTATGTTTGGACTAAAAAAACACTTTAGGAAAACAACTCCACATACTTTCAACAGTGTAAAAGGCCATTAAACCAACTCTTAACTGAGGGAAATTACTTTAAAAATTTAAATTTGACTCACGGACTATGTTAGAATTGCACTTTACAATGATTTCGAACTGCTGTAGAAATGTTTTCATATAGAAAAGGACATGCAGAATATTGTGCCTGTTTTATATAATGTGAAAGAAGCATATTCAAATGTATTATGAATTTAGTAAATAATTGTTAGATTAATCATATGTAGGGAAAATATGTAGTATGTAAACTTATTTTTTAGACTTGGCCCTTTTGGCAGGTTCACCCCGAAACTTTTTTGCGTTCTCCTAGCCTCTTTCTGTAACCTAGTGTTGGTGATTTTAGGCCTCTGCGCACTTTAGCACTGTGGCCCAGTGTAAAGTGTCTGCGCTCTCCGTGTATGTGTGGTAATACTGGCCTGCCCTCCCATAGTAATGCATGGGGGAAGATGTGTCTCCCTGGTAGTTCCTGGTATGAGAGGTGTGCAGGGGCGAGTTTAGTATGTGCAAACTTGTGAGAAGAAATGCTGTGCAATGGTGTGTGCATATTTATTGTGACTAGTAGAGAAGTGCCGCTTTTAGAAGTTGGCATTTCTGTGTCTGCCTGCCTGATGTGAATTTTATGTCTGGCTTGTGATTGACAGGGGCTGGCTGGTGTGCTTGCCTCCAGGAGCCAGGATGGGTCTGCCCGGTGGTGAATAGGGAGATCTGCATGAAGATGGGAGGGAGGAGTTGCACCTGGGACCTGAATAGGGCTGTGCCTTCCCTCCACAATTCTGGCTCAACCTCCTGAGGTGCGTGTGAGGTCCCTGGCCTGTCTTGTGAATAGAGAGGGGTGCTGAGCAAAACAAAGTGCTCCTGGACCAGTTGTATCTGGTTCTTCCCTTGCCCTACAGTTGTAGAACAAAGGAAAACGCTGTATAAAAGCAGGGGCTGTGACCCCATCAAGTTGTTCTCTTCTGGAATCCTGACTGAGGGGGCTTGCTGCTGGTAGGGCCCAGGAGGGACCGCCCTGGGGGCTGCCACCTTGCTGGAGGGCTCTGTGTGCTGGCCCCTGGGACCTACATTGCCCCTTGACGCCTCCTGGACCTTTGGGACCTTTTGATTTTCCTTTCACTCTACCAAGGACTTTGTGCTGTGCTCCTAGTGCCATGTTAGCCTTCTGAGCGCTTTGGTGGCCCTGAGGGGGAGCACTTTATTGCACCTGTTGGCCCTGTAAGAGGGAATCCCCAGCATAGGGATTCCCCCTTAACACCTGCAATGTGGGTGCCGACCCCGCTTATTTTTATCTTTACTTGCAGGTGCCCACCCTGCATTTTGGCCGCTTATTTTCCTAGTTAAATACGGGAGCCTACCCTGCTAATTTAATTATTTTTATGCACAGGTGTCCACCCCACAACTTTGCCGATATTTTTTGTGATGAGGGAGCCCACCCCTCATTTTGCTGCTACAAGACGAGTCACTGCTGCGGCCCCCTGCAAAACAGGAAGTCAGGGGCTGTAGTGCCTGATGGCAGGCGGGACTTCCGGTTTTGAAGGGAAGTCTCACGCATGCCCCCGCGAGAGGAGAAGAAGCTGCCCGGGAGGAGGATGGCGCCTGCCTGTGCGGGGCTCTCATGGCTGAGGGAGAGCCCGTAGGTGCCACCGAGTGCAGCTTGAAGGCGGAGGGGGCTCGAGGCACATTGCCGGTGCCTGCCCCCACCGTGGGTGAAGAGAAGAGACCGCCGCCTTGGAAGCAAGAGGAGACCAGAGTCCTGCCCCCAGAGCCAGTGAGTGAGGGCTTGAGAGGGCTTGATGATGCCAGTGAGGGCACCGTGGTTGTTTCCAGAGTGGACCTGCTGATGCAGGCCGCTCCAACGTGACAAGTTCTTCTTCCTTAATTGTGGCATGATTATTTCTAGAGCCTGAGAGGCTCCACTACTCATGGGCATATCTATCTAAAGCGCCAGTGCTTGGGGGCCAGTTCTTTCTCTTTATTTGGGTCATAATTATTTCAGAAGCCAGTGTGCTCCAGGGGACATGATTTGTGGAGCCTAGGTGGCTCCAACGTTTGGCACATTTATTTCAAGGGGATGTGAGAGCCCATGTCGCATTTTTACTTTTACAGCCGCCCAGCAAGTAGTGGGCAGCTGCACCGTTTAGGCACACAGTTCTTTGGGGGAATGTCTTGTGAAGTTAGGAGTGAGAGGCACTCATTTGCACCACACTTGCCCCACACTTTCCCAGATGCCCAGCAAGTAGTGGGCAGCTGCAATGTTTACGTTTGTGCAGTGGCGCACCCTTGATGTTCGCTGCCTAGGCAGCAGCCCTGACTTTGTGAACACAGGGCATTTGAGCCCCTTATTGGATGGCCAGTTGGACAGGGGGACGGTTAGATTTATAGGGCGCCAGGCCCTAATGTGATTTTTGTGCTTAATGTTATGTGGTTCTAGGAAATGTAATGCATTTAGTATGTTTTACGCACCTTGTTTGATACCTCTAAATATGGTTTATGATTATGAGGTTGTTTTGCATATCATGATTTATGCCAGTGAGATTATGTTTCACGGTGTGATTTACGCCCCTAATGTGAGTTATATTTAGGAATTATACTTAGGAGGTTAGGGTCTAATTTATTTAGACTTGTGTGATACTGTGCATAATGTAATTTTCTGTCACAGACTGATGCTAAGTACAGTGATTACCAGTGTTTACTGGTTGTACGTTAATGATCTGTTTTACTTTTACCAGTTTCGCTTTGTGATGGTTCTGACAGTGGTTCAGTGGGCCCTGTCATGTGTAAATGATTCCCTTGTGAATATTGCCCATGCCAGTTGGCACCGTGTATGTTATGTGTTTACTATTCTAATGTGTTTTGAGAATACAAAGGTTATTTTTGATATAACCTTGTGTGGAGTTCCTTTCGTAGTGTGCCTGGGATATTGTTGCTGTTGTGTGCGTGCGCAAATGCTTTACACATGGCCTCCGGGATAAGCCTGACTGCTTGTGCCAAGCTACCAAGGGGGTGAGCAGGGGTTATCCACGGTGTGTAACTCCCCAGCCTTGACTAGAGTGGGGGTCTCTTCCTGGCTTTGGCGCAAGCCTCCGCCAACCAGAGTTCCCATTTCTAACATTATTCAAAATAATATTGAAAACATTTTTTGTACTAGGTTATCATTCCAAAATTTCCTAAATGTGCCTTTTTTTGTTGGGCCTAAAAGCTTTTTCTTTTGACTCTTGCTCATAGCTTAATAGATGTTAATTTAAACCATTTTGTATAGCACCAGCTACTTGCCTAGGAATATGTTGATTTCAAATTCATGTTTCTTTTACTTCCTGACACCATATTAGGTCAGTTTTGTAACACAATGAGCTGCTGTGACTACTTGAATAAATAATGATTTAGATATATTTTATGAATGCATTACAAAATATTATTGCTAGTTTTGCCTCATCATATTCAACTCACTTTTTTCACAATGGACATACAGCACATCTTTTAGCTTAGGTAAGAAGGTTCTCATGAGAACCTTCCTCCTTAAACAAAGTCACAAAACTATGTTTTACACTATATCAACAAGAATATTTACAGTGGAAATTGGGAGAGGAAGCATCAGAAGTTGACTACTCCATCGGATGAGCGGTACCATTGGGAGAGAGGAGCTATGCCTAACAATTATCAATACATTATTGTGTGGTTTTATATTAATGAGTGTTCCTAGCAAGTTAGGGAGAGCTTTTTCAGAATAGTATGGGAAGAAGACTCTGACCAAGATCTCTTTATCCTGCCTGTGCGACTCTTCTACTGAGGAGTGGCTCCTTTACTCTTCTTACTGACATGTATTGCTAAAGGTGACTTTATACTTTTTATATTTAGAGATCCTTCTTTTATTCAGAGATCCGTTCTTGAGCAATACCACTGCAAAGGTAATTTATTCGTTTTAGGCATCTGCTTCTGCATCTGAAAGTAACTTGGCTGAGTTTCTAGAACAACACTTTATGGGTAGCTCTTTTCATATTATAAATCTTGCTCTTTTCCGAAAAGAACTGTTCATGGATTCTATTCAGGGTAGATTAGGCTTCTTAGCTAGTTCAGTGACAATTTCCTTTATGGAACACTCCGTATTGATTATGCTGTCACTAATCAACCTCTTAATGACATTTCTTTAATCTGAATAAAGACAACAAAAACAATACTAATCCTGTAAAATAAATAAAGGTGTTAAAAGATCATCAACCTCTGATCTTTAACTGTACATTAATCTGAACATTAATGATGCATCCAAAGTTTGTCTTTGTTCTACCTCCTTTTCTAATTCAGTAGCAAAGTTCTGTCGACCTTTTCAAGAGGCATCAGGATTTCCCAAGGGACGAAATCTATAAGTTGGGTGTTTATACTTAAATACCATTCTTGGCTAATCTCAGACTCCCGTATAATAGCTTACGTAAGCATAAAAATCATATATCCTTACCCTCATCCCCCTTAAGGTAAGGGTGGGTGGGATAATGCTAGCCTCCTTGTCTTCAAAAAAATCTCAATTCTTTCTTTATTCAGTTCACCTATAAAGAATCATCATTTTATGTCAAGACAAGAGGCTAGCATTAGGCATGTTCAAAGTATTTAAAAATTCATGTGAACCATGATCCAATGCCCTAAATATAACCTTCTAAATGTTTCTGCAGGTGATCAATCAACTGCTTATAAAATATCAACCTTCCTTCATACAAAACGTATTTGCCATAGCTTCTCTGGCCAAGTGAGAGGTAAACCTAGACACATGCAACCCTGCTTCCTTCATAGTTGCCTTTACCCACCTTGCAATCATAGCATTTGACACTGACTTAAACAGTTTCACATTAGAAATCAACAACTGATCAACCCCTGTGCCTCTCTTTTCCAACATCCTTGCTTCATACTCCTTCAAGCACCGTACTACACATAAGCTAGGTGAATCATCAAATCCTGGGTAAAACAAAGAACCAGGCATCATCTTAGATCACTTACAAATCTCACGCCCACACCATTTGGCAGGAAAATCCTATGTGACACCTCTAAAGTCCTAACATCCAAAACCCTTCGGTAACAAAGAAGACAAAATAATGTTTCCAACTTCCAGGTTAACTGACTCTGAAAGCCCTGTGTATCTTCCGGAACACCTGGTGTGCTCCAGACAAGTACGTTCTGAAAACCCGACTCCACCAAAGGATGTTCTTTTCTGTCTACGCCCAACAATCGTCTCTTTGACTGACCTTAATAAATATGGCTGTTCCACCTATGACTCCATTACCAATGGAAACCAAGGTTGAATCTTCCAAAAAGGAGTTACTAGTTCCAACTGAAATCTCTGCCTCCTCATTTGAACCAAAACTCTCTGAATAATCAAGAAAGGGGGAAAAGCATAACCCTTCACTCCCCTCCAATCCTGCAAAAAAGCATCTATTGCCACTGCTCCAGGTCCGGTCTATGGCTCTCAAAATTTGGCAACCGAGAAGTAAGTCTGGAAGCAAACACATCTACTTTCTAGGGGCCATCAACCTCAAAATGTTTTCGAAAACTTCCTATCTCACTTTCAAGTCGCTGCAATCCATGACATTCCTGGAATTCTAATCCGCTACTATATTCTGCTCCCCAGGCGAATGCTCGGCTTTCAGATCTATTTTGAGTTCTAAACAAATCTCCCAAATCTCTTTTGCTAACTTCGACAATGTCTTTGACCTGCTTCCACCCAACTTGTTTATGTATGTAATTGCTGTCACATTGTCAATTTTCAAAAGCACTGAACTGTCCCTCAAATTTCTACTGAAACTTTGATTGGCTAACAAACTTGCTTGCATCTCCAGACTATTTATATGTTCTTCCCTCTCTTTCATTGACCACTTTCCACCTGTCTCTGGACCCAAACAGGTGGCTCCCCATCCATAACTGCTAAAATCTGTCTCCAACACAAACTCATCTTTTTCTCCAATTATTGCCCATCCATTCCAGGCTTCCAAATTTTTCTTTTACCACACCAACTCCTCTCCCACATCCTTGATCAGACAAATTATGTCTCTGTACCATAAACACTTCGCTAGTCCAAAAGTCTTTAAACGATGAAGGGCCTTGTAGTGCAAAGAAGTCGAATTACTGCTTGCGTTGATGATGACAAGAAACCTTTAACATGTCAACTCTCTCAACTTAACTGAATCTCTCCTTGACGTTTCGTTCACCTCTTGCCTTGTCTTCCCCATCTTTTTTCTCTGGTAACCATAACTGACTTGACACTGTGTCCACCACAATACCTAGAAACTCCATCGACTGGGACGGTACCATTATTGACATCCATATTTATGACAAACCCCAAACTCTGTAGTAGACCTACCACCACATCTAATTCCTTCTACAGTTCCTTCAAATCCTGATTCATTATCAATGTATTGTCCAAATAAACTATCATTCTTATAGCCCTCTCTCTCAAGAATCCTACCACTGGACGCATAACTTTCAAGGAGCTGCTGACAATTCGAATTTGAGGCATAGGAACTAAAACAACTGTCTGTTTCATCTGAACAGTAGGTAACCCTAAATCTCTTTCATTATTGGTACAAAACAAAGTGTCTTCTAGGCAAATTTTCCCCACCCAATCTAAGTCCTCTAGTCAAACCCTCAATACATGTATTCTTTCTATTTTAAAATGGTGACACGCTACGTACCTATTCAAATTTCATACATTTATTACAGCCTGTCTTTCTTCTTCACTAGGGACAACGTATTTACAAATCCACTTTCTTCCTCTGATACTTTTCAAATAGCATTATTTTCTAACATTTGTCTCCACTCTTCCTTAACCACATTTTTCAAATCTCTCTATAACACCAACTCGTTTGGCTCCAACAGTTGGCATGGTTCCGAATTGAACTCCATTCAATAACCCTCTATTGCTTGCAACACCCATGCATCCTTTGTTATTGACTACCACTGTGTCTTGAAAAACCTCAATCTTCCTCCCACGCTTGATGGGATGAACCCATACACTGTCCTCATACTCACCTTGTCCTTGACTATGATTGGAGGCATGTCCACTTTCATGATTGTCTCCTCTATCCTGTTTTTGCCCCTCTGCAAGTAGAAATATCCACCATCAGGGTTTCCCCTATATTCTCCAAATCCTTGGTATTGCGTTTTGATATTGGGCGCTGAGACCTGCCCGGCTGGTAGGGTGCCCTCTACTATTTGTGCTACCATAAAAACTACAGCTAGAGAAAACTCTGCATATGGACTATTGCGCTTTATCTAAGCGTGTGAAGGTCTTTATATATTTTGTCAAAGACCTCACCATACCACGTCTGAATAGCAAACCTTTTGCATCTCCCTATTATTCTCTTTTTGCCAATTCACTTAACTTTGGATTCATTTGCATGAGTAAGGATGTATGCCTTTCTACCAACATGCCCGCATTTACGATGTCTAGAAAAATAAAATTTGCCCTCTGACACCATCCTTCACCAGGGGTTCTAGGATATTCAACAGCTTGTAATGACAATTTTTAAGAGATGTTTCAAACCCCTCTCTGGGATGCTTCCCTATCTTGAACATATTTGTGATCAAATTCGGATCCACCTTTGGTGTCAGAGTCACCTTCTCTTCTATGATGGGAACTCAGCCTTCATGATGTTGCATTCCTCCTTCTCCAAGGATCTACAGATTCTTGCCTTTATGTACTCTGCAACATGGTCCTAGGGACACCAATATTTGCCCTTGAAATTACTTAGTTCCAGTGATTACATTTTTTTTCTTCCAAGTGGATCTGCCTCTGTCAATGTATATTCATTCCTAGACTTGCTGCCCACCTCACTTTCCTCATCTAATGCATTTTATATTCTAATCTAGAACATAATCATCTAGATCCTCAGTTGTCCTGTCCATTTGCATTTCTAGCTTATCTCTGAAACTTTCACCTTTCTCAATGTTAAATTGACCTCCCTGAGTTCCCGTTTGTACACCTGTTCTTTGCAAGCCTCTTGGGGCCCCTTTATTCTTAAATGAATCATTCATGTGTCTTTTTTTCCTCAGACAGGATCTTTATTTGTGTTATCATCATCATCTGAAACTTAAAAAAAACTCCTGCTCATTAACAACTTTACTATCTCTTTTGTCCAAAACCTCTTTCAAAGATTTCTGTGCAGCCTCGCTCACCATCCTATGCAACATCTGTTCCTTTTTTTCTTCACTCTGGTTCATTGACATTTTTTTTCTATACATTTAAACTCTAACAACAAACTTTAGTCTGTATTAGTACACAAATATTGTGCTACTGAAATCCTTTTAACCAGTATATCCTTATTATGTCTCTCTGATTCACTTCAACAAACTCCCCTAAGCTTGACAATGAATGTCTGACCGTTACCGGCTAACAAATGTGCTACCAAGTGCCTCACTACTGTGGTTACAGCCTCACATGCCTAATGCCTGTAGAAACAAGCCACCACGCTTGTGCAGGCCCAAATTCCCCCAAAAACAGACTTGTTACTGCAAAACAACACGGCAGTTTTCACAGCTTCCTATTTAAAAGGGCAACCCCCCTTGCAAAACTAGCCTAAATGTCACAATATATGCCAGTGCAATAGCATGCAACACACTCTCACATCAACACAACCTTGTTCTTATCAGCCTCTCTTGCTGTTGCACGCAGGCCGTGGTCTGCCGCCTGACTTGATTTAAATGCGCAATGGCTCTACGTGTTCGAACCACATGCCTCACAATCAAAAATCTTCTAATTTATATATGTTATACGCGCTTCTGAAATAAACCCACCTACACCTCTACATATTTACCTGCTCAGAAGCAGCAAACAAAGAGTATAAAGATGGAAGACTGAACATTCTTTTTCACATTGTGGTGTTTTAAGGTTATATTAGAAAACTTTTAATAGTTTTGCTGCTAAGTAGTGAATAAAAGTTAATGCATAATGCTAGCCTCCGGTTTTGACATTAAATCCGAAATGTGCCCCAAAACATTTGAGCAGGTATTCAATGATTGCCTAAAAATAAGTCAAATTCAGGATTCCTGGAGGGACAGCCTCCTGCACCGCATAAACAAGATTTGGAGTTATGGTGAGGCATCTTGTCATAGACTCAGAGCCCTGCTAGACATAGAAGTGGAGTATTTCACAAGCAGGCTATGGGAAGACCTAGATGCATTGACTGAATCACAGAAAGAAGCAAAAGGGAAAAATACTATGCCCTTGTTTATTCGATCTGAAATCGCCATTTGTACTAAGTCAGAAGTTATGGGCTGAACCTGTCAGGTGAGACATTCTAGAAGCACTCTTACAATCAATTTAATCTCTATATTTCAACATCTGTGTTAAAGCTAAATTGGCGGTGATAAGACAACTAACTGTGAAATTCCAACAAAAGATGGTCTGAAACGGGTGCTGCATATTTGTGCTTGCATTATTCAATCCGTACATGGCGGGTGTAAAGAGCGACTTAAATACGGTTGTCTCAAATTCCCCCAGGATTGAGGAAAATACCTTAATGAACCTAAATTGCGCACCAACAGTTCAGAAAGGGTTGGACTTTGGAAAGATCAAATGTACTTTCCCACTCCAACCTGAGCAACAGAAGGGAATGTGCTGGGCTGATTTACTATTCCTACTCTGACATAAACAACAATAGGAATATTGTTGCATTTTAGAGGTATCACAGCTAATATTACTACTTTAGTGTAGGCAAGAATAGAGAAACTATGTAACTTTAGAAAGCTTAGATTTAATTCTCCACATCCTAAATAAAAACAAAATAAATTACACATCTATAAAAGAAAAAATATATATATTTCAATAACCAAATAATACAAGTATTTTTACTATTTTATAATCCATGTAAATTATCGAAAAGAAAAAAGTACCAAGTGGACATTTATAATGATTTAAAAAATAACATTTATAAATTAATTCATATAATACATATAAAAACACATTTAAATACTTCCCATCCTATTGTACAACAATTAAAAAAACGAATCAATAACAGAAAAAAGAACAGTACATGCCATCTAAAAATGAAATGAAATTATGGAGTTATTCATTAAACAAAAGAACTTAAAAAGAATATGATTAATTGATATTCAAATTCCTAAGAGCAAATAATCACCATACTTGCTCAATTAACCAATTAACAAGTACAATAATGTATTACCATTTTAGGCATAACAAAATATTAAATATAAAAGATTAGCTAATTACCCAATTAACAAATAAAAATGTGTAAAAGAATTACAGTTGAATAAAAAAATACAGCCAATTCATAGTTTGGTGGATAGCCTGTTGTCCCACCAGGCGACTGGAGTAGATTACTCCCTCTCCCCGGTGGAGGGATCGCCCACTAATTTTATAAATGACTGCCAAGCAGCGGCCATTCATAAAGCATTGGCAGGAACCGCCATCACAGTGGTTCCTGTCAATGCGCTTCACTGCTTGGTGCAGGGCTCCGACTACAGAACTGAGCCTGCACCAAAGAGTTTTATTTTTTATTTTATTTTTTAAAAGAAAAAAGAAAAGGTTTCCCTCACCATGGGAGTCATCTCCTAAGGCAAGGGGGCATTATTCTTTTTTTACTGTCCAGGTGGTGAAGGACAGTAAAAAATGGCTATATGTCTACCCCTCTGAATTGTGTGGGTGGGCATATAGCCCTTTCTCTAATAGCCATCATCAGAGAGGTTTGGCTATGGCGGCGATGGAGTAGTCATTCTCCTTTGCCATTGTGACAGAATATGCCTACTGCCAAGATATAATTTAGAATCTACATATTTAAAATATCTACCACCCTACTCTCATAGAAACGAAATAATCTGGCAAAAAACTAAAAATTAATTAACATAAACAAAAACACTTAAAATGTATATTTAAACATACTTTTCACTAAAACAATAATATTGTAACTCCAAAATTATTAAAACTCAAATAATTAAAAATTATATTATGTACAAATATATATTTTTTAAAACAATGTAAAATACCTACAAAAAATATATTCTTAGCTTCTATAATCTGTACCACAATATTCTTGACATAACAATATTTTTGACATAATATTTGTGTCCCGCTGTTTTTTTTTCCAAAATACTTTGTCAGAATACCACCATTGGCCAAGCAATGGCTTATAATGTTTTTTCGTTATGTTTCGGCCACTCATGAAATCATATGGTAAAATCTAAAGAATGAAAAATTGGTATGAATAAAAACCATGCATTTTTTTAAATATGGCCAACATTCTGACTTTAGGAATAGTGAAATATTGGCAACTATCAAAATTTGGGGTCATCCAGATTATCTAATGAATTTATATGAGTTTGCAGAATATTATTTCCTGTGCACATTGACTTACTTCTGGTAGCCAATAATTCAGAAAATGTCAATAGATAATAACAAATGTATTTGTATTCTCACACTTATCATAAAATAGTACCCCATTGTGTGAGTTGGACTGTCGCCTAGGATGGAAAAGGCCCAAAAACACAACATTAAGATATTTTTTTAATGCTTTAATTCTAGAAATGTGGGTAGCATAGAATTTAGTTCTTGGGATATCCGGCACCCAAGGATACCTACCAAACCCAGACATTTTTGTAAACTAGATGTGGCAGAGTTGAGCATAGTGTGGCTTCTGTGGCTCTAACTACCTTTTTAAATAACATAACATCAAACTCTGGGTAAAAGTACAGAATTTCAGCTCATAATTACTGTGAGAGAACGCTACAGAACCTGAAGGGGTTGATAAATGTTTTACTGCCCAATGCTTCTATACTTCTCCCAATACAAATGGTACATCAATTATGTGGGTGGGCTTAGCAGTGGTATCCAAATCCCATTATGGAAATGGCGAGGCCGCTCTTTCAATTTCAGTCATTCTGTAGATGTGGGATGAAAAAGTATGTGGGCCGGGGTGGTCGGAACCCAGGTAAACATACCGGACCGCCGTCAGTTCTGAAATCTAGATATCTAGGGAAGTGCAGGTTTGAATGGCTGGCAGGGATCCCACTTAGGCTTGATTATGAGTTTGGTGGTCCATGGACCGCCTGACTCGGGGCGTGGCAGTGGCAGTCTCCCGACAGTTATTCCAGAAAGTGGACAAGGTACTTAGCTGAAGGGGAACGTTGCGCACCACCGGGTATTTGGTGTGGTATAAGCGATGGTTATACTGGAGTGGTGCTACTAGGAAAAGGGGTGACCTGCACAACCCCTTGACAATGTAATGCGGCAAGCACTTACATATAATTTAGTCAGGAGAAAAACCTGAGCACACACAAGTTAATACAGTCTTGTAATAAATTCTTTGGTCTTGGTGATAATTCTAACCCAGTCCGGGTACAAAGGATCTTCAAGTCAGTTCCTGAGGGTTGATTTCGTACTCTAGGCGTCAGGGACTGCAAGGGCAGTGCTGTAGTAAGGGGCTGTAAATGAGCAGTCCTCCGGGAAGCCTCAATGGGTGAAAATAGCCGGCACCGCCCTTGGAAGTCGTTCGGTTTTGCTTGCACGGGTGTTGTTGCTCTCTCTGGGTCTGGATCCAGACCCGGAGAGAGCAACAACACCCGTGCACCTGACTTGAAGATCCTTTGTACCCGGACTGGGTTGGAATTATCACCAGTCGTGGGGGATTATCCTTCCTTTCCATTTGGATTTGGCCCTTAAGATTTGGAGTGCATTTCACTCCAATGAAACACGTGTCGGCTGGTGCAATAAACATTATTGCTGCACTTACCAACTGTCCTTCCTTGTTGTTGTGAAACCAAGACCAAAGAATTTATTACAATTCTGTATTAACTTGTGTATGCTCAGGTTTTTCTCTTCGCAGTCTCCCGACAGCCCTATCAAATTACAGCGGTCAGAATGCTGTTATCCTGCTGCAGCTGCCAGGGAACCACAGTTCCCTGGCCATAGTAAAGAGGGTGCAATATGCTTCGCGGGACCGCTCGTGGTCTGGCCAAGCATATTACAAATTTCTTCTCCGCCATAGTTTTCATGACAGTTCCTTAGCCATGAAAACTGTGTCAAAGAGGAAACAAAGGAGGCCCGACAGGGCCCCCTTGTGCCTCTGCACCCTGGGGTGCATGCAGGGGGGAAACAATATGTGCCCCCCTGTGTGCATACACCACAGTTCCTGCAGGGCATGGACTATACAGTCCATGCTATGCAGAAACAGCTTTTGGCGTTTGCAAATACTTGTATCTTGCTGGTGGCCCGACCATTGGTTTGGCCTTGTGGTGGCAGAGGAACCCAGCTCCACAACGCCATACTCGTAATCAGGGCCTTATCTTGCATAGCCAGAATGCCTACAAATATAAAACTTAAGCTAAAATAACAAAGTGTTCTCACATTACTGAGATTGAAAATTCTAAAACCTGTGGTGATTGACAAAGCTTCACACGTCTCACAATGACAGTAAAAGTTCCAAAAGGCAGCATAAAAACATTATGTTTTTTCCTTTGATTGTTTCATTTAAATTTCAATAATTCTGGGGATGGGTCTGGCTTTGTAATTTGGATCAGATGTTGCACAAGGGTGGTGGAAGACATTTGATACAGCTGTACAAATGGTTAAGAGCATGTTCTCCCCATTCTCTCTCTTGCAGCCTGCATTAGAAAGATTTCCTTAATCCTCACCTTGGAGGTAGACATGTAACTTGATGGATTCTCATGAATCTCATTTAGACCTAAAGACTTCAGTGTACACTTCAAGTACTGTAACCAGTCAATCCTATGTGCATTTGTCTCATGTTTCTAATGTTTCATTTTGTAAAAATTGCATTCCAGCCAATTTTCGAAATCTCTGCTCCATATGTGGAGAGTATGCACTTGGGTGGGATATTCCGAAAACGGACCGGATCCCAAAATTTTCATACAGATTTTCCTACAGGTAATTATACACGAAATTTTAGGCAGGAAATGCATCACAGGAAGTTACTGGCAGCCATTTTATGTTCCTTCTGAGTCATACTCTATACCAGATCAGATCCTCTGCTATCCTGCTGCTGTGTACACCCAAACTGACCCCAACATGGCTGAGGGACTTGAGGAGAAAGCAACACCTTCCTTCACGGAAAGGGAATTGGAACACTTAGCAGAGGAGGTGCTAGAACAGATTCCACCGCTCCCCCCCAGACTGTCACTACAGCAAAAAACCTTGGAGTCTTATTTGATACTGATCTGTCTTTCGATCAGCACGCCAGGCATCTGGCAGGAAGCTGCTACGGGATTATTAAATCCCTAAAAAAATTCTTTGACCTTCTACCAACGGATGCTAGAAAGGCGGTAGCGGTCGCGCTAATCTTAGCGCGTCTTGACTACTGCAATGGTCTATTAGCAGGTGTGAAGAAAATCACACTTAAAAAACTCCAGAGCATCCAACATTTCGCCGCCAGACTGGTGCTTAAACTCCCCAGAAGGTCTTCGGCTTCTACCGCTCTGAGAACCCTCCACTGGCTGCCTCTGCACAAAAGGATCTTTTTTAAGATCCTCATCATCGCTTTCAGGGCATTTCACAGTACGGGCCCCAAATACCTAAATAAACGCTACCCACACTACAACCCCCCGAGAACCCTGAGATCCTCCAACAACAACCTGCTAAAAATTGACAAATTCAACCTAAAAACTAAAGGGGGTAAAACCCTGACCCATCTATCTTCCAGAGCATGGAATTCCATGCCGCAACATCTGCGGTCATAAACCAAAGAAACTCAGTTTAGGAAACAGCTAAAAACATGGATTTTCAGCCTCCCAGATGAATACGTCACGGCCGCCATCTAATTCCGTCTTACTAACTACATCTGATTTCTCACTTTCCAGCCAGCGCCAGGATGCTCCTTTCGGAGCGATAGTTGCGCTTTACAAATACCCAATACAATACAATACAATACTCAGTTGAATGTGGCCTGAAGACCAGCTGAGTAAAGAAGCATGTGCCATAATCTTGACCACCATTGTAGAGTGCTGTAGGATGGCCCTGAGGGCAGCCTGGCTGACCATCCATGCAGAGAGCTGGTACGCGTATTCACTGCAATATGTGTCTGAAAGTATGAAGTGAGGGATGACAGAGCTGAACCATCAGATGTCCCATGACTGCATTTACCTAATCTGGGAAAATGCAGCACCCAGTATAAGGCCAAAGGCTCACTGTAGCACATAGAATGCTCTGAGCAGAGTGCATTCCGAGAACTATCGTTTTTGGAACCCATCAGGGAAAAAGAGCCTCAGACATGCATTTGTATGTAAAACTGCACTAGCAGCACCATCGCTGGTGAACCAAGAGCCTTATAACTGCTGTGTGAATTAGGTGAGGAAAGGTACAGACACTGTCGAGTGTGTTGATTTAGAGGCCTTTGAGTGTTGGATGCTGTTACTTGCATGCCTTTTGTCAGTTTGTGTTCAGAGTAAGACTGATAATCATGTGTCAAGGAGTAAAAACAGACTTTGAGATCCTTGTCTTATTCAAAAGTGATACAACCTTCTCCAAGGGGGTCCACATATACATGTCTTCCCAAAAGTAGCTTGCGTGGCATTTGTCCAGTCAAGGTAACTGTAACAACTAACAATATACAGAGTATTTGGAGGGTCCTAGGGGAAATAGTTTATAGACAGAGAAGGTACCTTGTCCCCCAACTCGTACAGCGAAAAAACACAAGAGGTACTCAAAGTCTGGGTGAGGAAAAAGGGGGTGGACCCAAATGGTGTCCAATGATGCATTCAGATCACTCAGTTGATCATTAACAGAAGACACTATTATGTCAGAGAGGTGAAATAGAGAAGATACAAAGTCTATGAGACTGGAAAACAGTACCCATCGGCCCACTCAAAAGTGGAGTCTCGTCATCTGGGTAGTTGGAAAAAAGGTGTCCTCTAGGCTTATCCTCAGCCAAAGTCTAAGGTTGCCTAATCATGGACCCTTAGGTCGAGCATCCAACCCACAGAAGACAGTGTGTGAGCAGACAGGGCAAAAGAAAAGTTGCAGTGCAGAAAATAAAGGCAAGGAAAAGTGATCCTAGTGGTTAAAAATGCCTAGTTTGATGACATAAGGAAACTTTATTGGATTTGACCATCAAATTGGCATCATTAAAAGCAGTATGCAGATAACATGGAAGGAATTGCTATCTATCATGCGTGTTACTTGGTCGACATGTTTCAGCCTTTAACGGCTTTCTTCAGGACCTATGATAAGCTACCGCAACACATACTTATCGTGAATAGCGACCAATCTCCCATGGATTCAAAGGATAAAGGTGTATCTTCTCCTGTATAAACAGTGTGGGAAACAAAAAATGGAGACACCATGTTTAAAAACATACATAATGTAGTACACACCTCATACCATAATTATGTTGTTAGAGAGTGATCAAGTGTGAACTCACCCTGAATGTAGGGAGAGAAAACCTCACCTCGCCTGGCAACTGCTCAGGTAGGAAGGAGGCCACGCACTAGAAAGAAGCGCATGAAAAGGAAATTAGTTATCAAGTTACTTATGATAACAAGCGTTTCAAAAGAGCAATACCATAGAGGCAGATATATAAGACCAGATCTTAAGAGAGACTGCCAGGATCCTTCTCTAACCAGATAGAGTTAAAAAGGCCAGCAGAAACCATAAAGGTGTCCTGGAGTAACCGGGACTCGGATCAGCGTGTTGGCGCTAATTCAGTGCAGAAGAAACAGGAAGCATTCACCTAGCTGCAGCCCTTGGAAAATAAAAGCGCGAGTGGAGCGCTCAACCAAACCTACCTCTCCGTCGTTGCCTCGGGTCCGAAGACTGAGCCGAGGGGGAGGTAACAAGCTCACGTCGCGTTGATGTTTTAGCAGACAGTGGCGGACCTGAGAGAAACCTCTCTTCAAGTGCCTCGCTATTGGTTAAATTACGTGAGCCAATTGTTTTCCGTGCCGGCGAAGCCAGCAGGAAGTGCGCTCTCTGTGACGCCTTCTTACTGTGTTAATAATATTGGCTGCAATGGAAATAAAGCGCGCCAGCACGTATCTCTGGGATGTGCTTCCGGGTGGCGGACCTGAAAGGAGACAGTAGTCTCTGACTTTCCCTTTTACAATCATGTGGTAGGTACCAGGTAACCCCTGGGCAGGGTTAACAGGCAGAACATAAACTGTGTGTGTGTTGTGTTCTGACAGTGAAAAACTCACCATTTCGTTTTTCACTGTTGAAAGACCATTCTGCCCGTAGGACTGAATGGGGGTGGCTGGGTGTTGTGTTTGGTCGCCTAATTTCCTGTCAGTTTATAATAGAGAGGTGAAGTTTGGTATGTGTGGACTCACAGTGTCATAATACATCTTTCTGTGAAGGTGGTTGTGTCACTGTGTGTTTATAAACCACTCTTTTAGAAAGTGGCTGCGTTTTGTGCTCTGAGCTTTTCTGTGTGTGTATTGCCTGTCTGGAACTGAAAGGTGAGAGGAGCTGGGAGAGGTCTTGACCCAGGGAGGGGTGGAGATGACACCAGGCTGCCCTGCATCTGGAGAGTAAGGGGAGGAGAAGCCAGGCGGTGAAAAGGCCTGGATTGGCGCTATAAACCAATTGACCCATATCCTGCTGAGTGATTGAGGATCCAGACCCCCAGCATCAAAGGGAGAGAGGTGACACTGGGAGGGAGACACCCAGAACTGATTTAGGGAGGGGTCAGGGACCCCTGAGCACATACACACTTCAAAGACTTTGAGGTGTATAACTATGAGAGCTGAAACCCCTGAACGTTGGAATGAAACAGAAATGGATTGAGACTGAAAAGGCTTGGACCCATTCTGTGGTCAAGAGGAACCTCTGCTAAAGAAGGAGCAACTGAAGAGACTGCTGTGGATAGACCAATCCTTGCTTCGTGATCTGGGGCTGGTCTGCAGTTTGTTGTTCTAACTAAGGAAGAGGCGATTGGGACTGTGCCTGCAGACGCTGGGTCCCCCTGGAGGCGCTGGGTTCCCTGCTTGAAGAAGAATGTGCTTTGTGCTGTGTCTTGAAACCCCAAGGGCCGGAGGTGAGTTAGCTCCCTGTTTTAGAAACATAGGAATATAAAAGTTTCCAGATAAGACTCTCAGATACACCGTGGGAGTTTGTGCTTTGTCTAGCATGAGACCTTCGCAAGTTGTGCCCTGTGATCTTGTGTACCTGGAGTTTCAAGGGAAACTTGGACACGCGGGGAGCATGTCGTGGTGCAGCCCGGGTGTTGATGAAGAGCGCCTGGGACTCATGTGCACCAAAGGAAGAAGCAAGACCCAGAAGCACAGTGTGTGTGTCATAGTGTAGCCTGGGCGTTGGTGAGGAGCACCTGGACATCATGTGCACCAATGGAGAAAGTGGGTGAATGTCATGGTGCAGCCCGGGTGTTGATGAAGAGCCCAGGCCCTCTTAGGCACCAAAAGAAGAAGTGAGTCTTCGACGAGCAAGAGTGTGTGTCATGGTGCAGCCAGGGCATTGGTGAAGAGCGCCTGGACATCGTGTGCACTGGGAGAAGAGGAAAGGCTTGAACACGCAGGATGCGTGTTGAGGTGCAAGGGGAGCATTGGAGAAGAGTGCTGGATCATTGTGAGCACCAAAGAAGATGCCAGTCTCGGATGTGCGGTGTACTTTTCGTAGTGCAACCTGAAGGTGCTGGTGAGGGGTGCCGGGTTCGGGTGTGCACCAAATTGACATAAAGTCTCCACAGTGCTGAGGGCGGGTATTGGTGTGGACTGAGACTGCCAGAGTGAGGGCCAAGTCATTGGGGCCTTCTGAGTCAATCAGCAGCAGACCAGCAGCCACAGAAAAATTGAGCTGCCGGCCCGAGTCTGCTGCAGCCTGTGACGGAGTTCTGGATCAAGGCCCAGGTCACTGACATCAAGGAGGAGAGTGGGATTGCGCCCCCCTAGGTAACGTGGATCAACAACTGGGGTGGGGTGTGACTGGCATTAGCCAGTAAATGCTGCCTGCCAGCGCCTGTGTGGGTGAGAGAACACCCAAATGCAGAAAACTACATTTCCCGGCAGGAGGAGTGGGAGTCACGTCCCACGTGACCCAGACGCTCGTCGGACCCAGATATAGCGGCAGTCGGAAAGAGAAGAAGGTGCCGATTATCCTGGCAGATCTATTGCAGGCTGCTGTCTTGATTCCAAAGGAGCGTGGTGGGGTAAGAGTGCCTTGGGCCCTTTTTGGATATTATCCCTGCTAGGTTTGTGCCCATTATTCTTGGCCAGGTTCTTCGGCATCTTTGTGCACTGTTCCTCTGTTGGCCGAGACAGCCACGTTCGGTGTCTCATGCAGAGGAGCATTGCGTGTGTTTACTGAGGGGCATTACGTTCATTACACTCCTCTTTTGGAGGAGATACGCATTCTGCAGTCTCATGCAGAGGAGTGTTAGGTAGCCCGATCCAAACAACTTCCCCTGCTGCACGTGTACTCCCTGTTGGTGAGACTAGCCTCCCTTGGGGTCTAATGCTGGGAGTTTTAGAGTTTACTTTTGTCAGCTGCTGTGGTGGCTCTGGAATACCTTTTTGAACCTTGTCAGTTGGTGTGGAGTACGGACCAGGGTTTGATCCACACCTATACAGACCACCTCAGTGATTAGAGAAACACTGAAGTTTACTACAACTGAGGATTGTGATTTGTTGTGTTGTTTGCTCCTGAATATTGACAGATATTGAGCCTTAACATAGAGTTGCGCGTTCTTACCAAACTATGTCTGGTCTGCAATGGCATTATACAAAGAAAGGATTTAATTAGGGTCTTCTTTAAGTTTCACGTTTGGTTGTACGCCTTGTTTCTTTTCCTAAGAGAGAGAGACTCAGAGGGGGAGCAGGATGACTCTGCTTTGCATACACAGCCATTCTGCAAGTTTACACTTTGGGGACCAATGCACTTAAATGTTATGCAGCTATAGGTTTTCATCTCCATAATTGTTTGTCTTGTTTTCAGTAGTTCATGCAAGAAGATTGCTACCACCCTCTTCTCTCTTCTGGTATTGATACATCCTTCTTTTACTTTACATGTAGATCAGTACTTACAATGCATATATTGATGTAGAGGTATTTCAATTGTCTGTGTGTTGTTTCTAAGAGCATGATAGTGACAGTGTCATTTGTTGTGTCATCCACAGATCTCCCTCCTTGCTGTTCCTACCCTTTCCTTCCCTCGCTTGAGTGTTTCACTAGTCCGCTTGTATTTTATATTCCAGACTTGGGACGGTCTACAGGTGGACCCCTTTTGAGCATAAGTACAGTTCCGAGGAAATTGAAGGTGGAACCTGACAGGGTGTGGGCCTGTTAATGGAGCACGTAAAACTGGAATATTACACTTTCCATTATTGCTGCTAACGAACTATCGAACTGTTGTATGACGCCTGATCTCATTTGTGCCTGACAAACTTTATACTTGGTGCGCAACACACTACGTTATCTCTCCCTTGCATATTACCTGATTGTAACATGTCGCATTGCTTTTTTTTCTAAGTGCACAGTATCTGAGTATAACGTAGCACAGTGTATTATTTCTTTATTGCACCATTCAGGATTGTAGCATGACGCATTGCTTTGTTTCTTCCTGATACAGGGCATGCTGGTGCTGATACGCATTGCATTATTCTTTCACTTGCAAGTACAGGACTGTGGTGGTACATATGGCCTTGTTTCTCTGTTGCACATTATTAGAGAATATTGTTACACATTGCAGTATTGTTTGCTTTTGCAACATGTGTGATTCTAGCAATACGACTTTCCTAACATTTTGGGAAACGGTTAGAAGTAAGCTTAACTGTTGGTTAGCAGCGGTGGTTGTGATTAGAACCTACCAACCCACTGGAAAGAATACTACCCATTCTTATATGTTGATTTTGTATCGTGTGGTCGTATCGTAAAATTGCTTATATAAAGAATATACTAATTTTATCAATACTTGTGTGGAGTCTATTTGTGATGACATCATGGGGTTACTGTGAGCCTGGTTGCACATCCTGAACACTTAATCCTAGGAGATAAGCCTGGCTGCTCATGCCAAGCTACTAAGGGGTTAGCAGGGCTATCTCAGACAGTGTCCTTACTTTGCCTAACGTTGAAGCGAAGGGCCTGGGACGCATACCTCCAGCATTTGGTGGAGGCGGTATGCGACAGGGACCTCCACTTCCAACATATATGTACACCTAAATCTGCATTTGTGTTGTGTCATACAATACTGCACAGCAGATAACCTATTAGTAAGTAAGAGTAAGAGTGCTGAGATTCCATCACAGGATCATCCCAAAACCATCCGGGCTGTCTCGCACCTACTTTGTGGACTAGTATTGGAAGATGCCTATGAAGCAATGACAGGAAACAGATTACAAGAATGCTGAAGGTGAGGGTTGGTCAGTATAGAAATGTATGCCATCTAAATTTAAGTAACATGGTAATATGTGAGTCAAATCAGGACATCACAGCGCGCGTACACATACTTTGGGCTCAAAGTCTCTTCTATTTGGATAGTGTGATCAAAGGAGAATAAAGTCTGCACTTGCTTCATGTAATTATGTGTGTCATTCTGAGGTGTACAACTACTACATAGTGCTTTATCTTCCATAACTCGTGTGGAACTGGCCAAATTTATCAGAAAGGTGCGACTACACTTCTTCTTTATGGACAAAGAGAAATCGGACCAGGAAGAAGTAATGACCAACACTGGATTAAGACCAAAATCAACGTTCAATCCACCCACTCATCTTATGCCAGCGAATGTCCTGGCTTTTGAGCAGGCGATTGAAAGGGACATCGATGAGCTCTTCAAACACGACAGTAAAACCTTTTGTAATCTCCCTAAGGCTGAGCACCAGGCTCTTAAATCTTTATCGGCTGATAAATCCATAACGATAAAGCCAGCCGATAAGGGAGGAGCAATCGTCGTCCTCGACACTGAGACATACAGGGCTGAATGCCTTCGCCAATTAAGCGATGTCAGATCTTATCGCCTCCTGGACCAAGACCCCACAGCAGATCTGCAGAGGACGATTCGCAATATGACAGAAGAGGCAGTGAGCGAAGGATGGGTAACTGAGCCAGAGGCCCGGTTCCTCAATACTGAACATCCGGTAACTCCTTACTTTTATATACTACCTAAAGTACATAAGGAGAAACGCCCACCACCAGGTAGACCCATCATTTCGGGCATTGGGTCCATTCTGGAACCCCTATCCACGTTTGTCGACCACTTTTTACGCCCCATGGTCCAAACTATGCCAACCTACCTCAAGGACACCACCGACGTCTTACGCATATTACCTGACCTCGATTTTGACATCAATACGGACCTACTGGTCTCGTTTGATGTAGAGGCGTTATACACCTCTATACCCCAGGACGAAACCCTGGAGGTCATTCATTCCTTACTAGACACCACCGAGAGAGATACCATCACCCCAGTACATTTTATCATGGCTTGTGCCACCTTAGCCACGAAGAAGAACTTCTTCCAGTTCGAAGATAACATCTATTTACAAGTGTCTGGAACGAGCATGGGGAGCGTTTATGCCCCCAGCCTGGCAAACCT
Source organism: Lissotriton vulgaris (assembly GCF_964263255.1). NCBI lineage: Eukaryota > Metazoa > Chordata > Amphibia > Caudata > Salamandridae > Lissotriton > Lissotriton vulgaris. The sequence goes on from NC_141691.1 coordinate 933,570,281, forward strand.
CTACGTGCACTATTTCGAACAGCGGTTTGTCCTTAATGAGTCCAATCCATATCGTGAACAGATAAGAACATGGAGACGATATATTGATGATATTTTGGTGGTGTGGCGGGGCTCCAGAGACAGCTGTCAAGACTTCCTGGGTTGGTTGAATAGCAGGAATCCCTTTTTACGTTTCACCGTTGAGATTGGCGAAAACAAGCTAGCCTTTCTTGATCTCATGATTAAAGCCACGTCCACGGGTTTAGAATCCGAATTGTACAGGAAGCCTATGTCCAGGAACTCTCTGTTGTTATATGACAGTCACCATCCCAAGTCCTTGCGGGACAATCTTCCGTTTGGACAGTTCCTGCGAGTCCAAAGAAACTGTTCCACCAACACTGCTTTCGGAACGCATTCCACTGCACTTAAAAGCCAGCTTGTCGCAAGAAAATACCCTCCCCGTCTGGTACATCGAGCTTTGAAACGTGCCAGCAACAACAATAGGGAAGCACTTTTAGAACCTACCACTCCGAAAGCACCCCTTGAAAGGCTAACCTTTGTACACACCTTTGGCACACTGTCCCACAGTATTAAGAAAGCGGTTAAGAAACGCTGGCCCATCTTAAACTCAGGACCACATTCTATTTTACAACCATTATTCTCCTTCAAAAGGGGACCCAATCTGCGGGACAGAATGGTACACACCAGACCCCCTGGTGAGACTCCGAGAGCTGTAGGTACCCTTTGGGATCTACCCCCTGTGTCTGGCCACCATCCTTGTGGCACTTGCCAATCATGTGCTCAAACGTCCAGGACAAATGAGATAGACATCGGGACTTCTAGGCCTTGGAGACAACTGAAGTTCACGAACTGCAACAGCGATAAACTAATCTATCTCATAACCTGCCCTTGTCAGCTTAGATATGTAGGGATGACCACCCGCAAAATAAAGGTGCGGCTATCTGAGCACAGAAGTACCATTAATTGCAGGAGACAGGCTACCAAACTCACCAACCATTTCATCACGCAAAATCACACACCCACGTCCTTTAAATGGACGGTCTTGGAGAAACCATTCATTCCATCCCATATCACCAATGTGAGCGATTTCTTACATAAGAAAGAACAGAAATGGGTACTAAGGTTGGGGACCGACCGCAGGGGGCTGAATGATGACATCCCCTGGTCCTCGTTTTGAATCATCCCCTTGTTGTGCATCTGACTCAGCATGGCGATCAGACTTTGTTAATATGCCCTAATGGTCATCCAACGTATACACACCTTTAGGCCATTGGGCAATTTATTTGATGCCAATATGACATCTGTTTCATCCCACAGTTACACCCCTGGGAGACTGCGCTTCATATCAACACTTTTCCGTTTGCCTGCTATGTCCTCTACCGTATGACTTCCGACATGGTCATAATTTTCCTTGTCACCTTTGTGAGACCAAGGATTCCGCTGTTGTGGCTAGCCCTGTTTAATCTAGGTGTCAAAAACGATGCCCTTTACTCTGTTCGTGCGGTTGCACTACCCTAAATCTGGGTTGATTACACAATTTAATATAACTCTTTCTTCTATTCCCGAGGAATTAAGCTCCAGGTTTTTGTTTATATTGACTAGGATCGCTATTGGTTACCTAGCCGGGACGCTGCCCCTATCAGTTACTCCGTTGCATCACTGACGCATGACGCACTGAATGGCGCGTCACGTGAGCGTCAGGGACCAATGAGGGCACGCGTAATATAATCCCCTCAACAACACACCGCCGGCACCTCCCCAGACGGCACAGATGCCGCTAGGAAGTACCGACGGATAGGTAAGTGCGCGCAGCGCTTTCAGAGCTACAGCACGCGTTTTTAGAGCCACAGCACGCATTCTTGAGCATGCGATCCGTTACTAACGGGCTCTTTGGGTCTTTTTGTTCCACGCATTAACAGTCCTTCACCCATGGGGCACGCAGTGTTATTCGCATTGTTACGGACATTAGATGGTCCTACGTTTTGGCATAGCTCAGTTGGCAATGGGTCCTGTAGCTAAGGGTAATATGCAACAGGAAATATATTCTGTGTACAAGCGGTTATGACATTCTCCACCGCTACACTCTAACTGCTAGCATCTAGCTATGACAAGTGCTCTCATTGATCAAGTCCAGGCATGATACGGTGAATGATTCTTGTTTTTGAATTTACTCACCCTTTTTTAGAGCGGTGCTTCACCAGTCCTGAGCCGCAGCCAGGCGAGGTGAGGTGTATACTTCTTACTAATCAGGTAAGAAGTACCCTGTGAAACTTGAAATGCTTCAATTTCCATGATTTGTATTTTACACTAATTTGGTCAGTGTGCCTGTTCAGAGTCCAAGTCATGGACTACACCTATGTGGATAAATCGCACCAGGTATACTAGACAGGCTTGTCTCAGACAGGTATGGGGGGATTAGCTCACGCCATGCTTTTTATTTCAGCCCACCGCTGAGTGTATGAAGAGATCTGGAACAGACACAACCTGGAGGTTCAGGTGACTTTTCTGTGTCGTTCCTACACTACATTTTACTTATCTGTCACGTTGGGTTTCTTTGTTTGCAGTAGCTGTATTTAATAGGTCCTGAAGAAAGCAAGGCTAGTGGCCAGTTTTGCTGAAACATGTCGACCACGTCACATCACTAGACAGGTTATAAATTCACCCTGTCTTGGCTATTTTTTAATATTGGTGCTAGGAGTTATACCTCATTAAATTAGTTTTTGCTCCTTAAAACCAATTTTATTCACCCTCTTATATTTTTTCTGTTTTTTTCTTGCACTGCACACTACACCTTTTCCAACCCTGTCAGTTACTTTACCAACACATATGGTCTCAACCATAACACCAACACTTACTGACTAACAGGAAGATCTACCCCTTTCTGCTAAAACACCAAGATCTGGTACAGTGTTGGTCCTCGGAGCCCCAAATGATGAAGGGCGGTTCCGAGTGGTGACTGATGGGAGCCAGAGACCAGATACTGATCTTGATCTGGCATATTTTATAGCCCTTGCCTCTTAGTCATATGGCCAGTGGGAGCGCTACACCTGTTCTGTCTTTGACAATTAGCCTGTCTTACTTTTGACCCTCTGATACTCTCTTGTGATTACTGTTAGGTGGGCATGTATTCAGAGCTGGTCATTAAACTGCCCATGGGTCCCCTTTACTGTATGTGTTTTGGATGTGATTAGAACCTACCAACCCACTGGAAAGAATACTACCCATTCTTATATGTTGATTTTGTATGGTGTGGTCGTATCGTAAAATTGCTTATATAAAGAATATACTAATTTTATCAATACTTGTGTGGAGTCTATTTGTGATGACATCATGGGGTTACTGTGAGCCTGGTTGCACATCCTGAACACTTAATCCTAGGTGATAAGCCTGGCTGCTCATGCCAAGCTACTAAGGGGTTAGCAGGGCTATCTCAGACAGTGTCCTTACTTTGCCTAACGTTGAAGCGAAGGGCCTGGGACGCATACCTCCAGCATTTGGTGGAGGCGGTATGCGACAGGGACCTCCACTTCCAACATATATGTACACCTAAATCTGCATTTGTGTTGTGTCATACAATACTGCACAGCAGATAACCTGTTAGTAAGTAAGAGTAAGAGTGCTGAGATTCCATCACAGGATCATCCCAAAACCATCCGGGCTGTCTCGCACCTACTTTGTGGACTAGTATTGGAAGATGCCTATGAAGCAATGACAGGAAACAGATTACAAGAATGCTGAAGGTGAGGGTTGGTCAGTATAGAAATGTATGCCATCTAAATTTAAGTTTTACTAAATCAAAGGAGAGAGGGAGGACTAGGTAAGCTAGTCTGAATCCCCGCTTTTATATATCCAAAATCAAGAAAGACTAGCTAAATTTATACAGATAAGACTCAATGGAGTACGTATGTCAAGGAAAAACAGTAGGTTTTATTAGAAAGCCCTCACCCACCAACCTAGTTGGTGGCATGCTTCATCATCGGGCCCACCACAGTGGCACCTAGCGTGCCCCGGGTGTGCTTCGACGCCAGATTACTGCGGAGCTGGTATAATTGCTGAGTGTGCAAAGTGGTGAGTATGAAGGTGAAGGTTAAAAAGCCATACAAAAATCCCAGCACCCGAGGGTAAAAACTATTTTAATGAAACTGGGTATCTGTTGGCACATTAAAAAGGCAAACGGACACGATGGAGTGTAGATTATGACCTCCAGTGTCCTGTGTGGTCTACATGTTTCAGCCTGGCCTTTCTTAATTTGAAACAGGCTTTCCTCAGGACCAAGTGAGTATGTGTGGGGTTATAAAATTAAATTACAGTGAGTGTTATAGGATTTTATGTGTAGCACGCACTAAGGTGCTATATGGGTGAGAAGGGGATTCCCTCTCGCTTTGACAGTATTTAGCTGATCAAAGCCTCCTTGGGTCGCCTGGCAGAGAAAAAGACCGAAACTGTCGATCTGGTTCCTCCTTTGACCTGTAATCCTTCTGCGGCGCCCTCTCAACCGGGCGCCGCAGAAGGATTACAGGTCAAAGGAGGAACCAGATCGACAGTTTCGGTCTTTTTCTCTGCCAGGCGACCCAAGGAGGCTTTGATCAGCTAAATACTGTCAAAGCGAGAGGGAATCCCCTTCTCACCCATATAGCACCTTAGTGCGTGCTACACATAAAATCCTATAACACTCACTGTAATTTAATTTTATAACCCCACACATACTCACTTGGTCCTGAGGAAAGCCTGTTTCAAATTAAGAAAGGCCAGGCTGAAACATGTAGACCACACAGGACACTGGAGGTCATAATCTACACTCCATCGTGTCCGTTTGCCTTTTTAATGTGCCAACAGATACCCAGTTTCATTAAAATAGTTTTTACCCTCGGGTGCTGGGATATTTGTATGGCTTTTTAACCTTCACCTTCATACTCACCACTTTGCACACTCAGCAATTATACCAGCTCCGCAGTAATCTGGCGTCGAAGCACACCCGGGGCACGCTAGGTGCCACTGTGGTGGGCCCGATGATGAAGCATGCCACCAACTAGGTTGGTGGGTGAGGGCTTTCTAATAAAACCTACTGTTTTTCCTTGACATACGTACTCCATTGAGTCTTATCTAAATTTAAGTAACATGGTAATATGTGAGTCAAATCAGGACATCACAGCGCGCGTACACATACTTTGGGCTCAAAGTCTCTTCTATTTGGATAGTGTGATCAAAGGAGAATAAAGTCTGCACTTGCTTCATGTAGTTATGTGTGTCATTCTGAGGTGTACAACTACTACATAGTGCTTTATCTTCCATTTCAGTGGGCCCTGAAGTACCATAAAAATAACATAAAGGGCTATACCTACCCATAGCCTCAATCCCATTACCAAATAATCAGTCATTTGGCAGTGAAGAAAGTTCAATCATTTATTAAGCAACAAATACTCTATAGAGGAGCCTCTCCAACCCTCACCCATCAGGTGCACGGAAAAGACTGTTGGCTCGTATTCAAACATGAGGTTATATCCTTTTCAGCTCAACACATATAATCACTGTAAAAGGAAAAACACCAGTTGGCCCTCGAGCTCCAGGAAAGGACCATATATGGTATACATGATTAGTTCAAAGCTTAACTATTTATTACTGGGAAGGTCAGAAGGGGTGACTCCCTTTCGTCTTGGTGTCCAGGAGTGTAGGCACGGCGCCTCCAGGAATGCGCTTATCGCACCCAAAGCCAAATGCGACCTTGAGTCTCAGGACAGTCGAGTAGACAGTCTACGTTCAGCTGCTCCCAGTAATTCAGATGAATTGGGGCTTGACAACTGCCAGAGACTAACACGTGATCACAGCCCGTGTTCGAGCATAGATTCGAAAATGGCATCTATATGTTTCTCGGCCTACTCTGATAGCAATAGATACGCAAGGAGCAAATACACGTTTCCCCCCTTGCAAGCACATACAGATATATATATATTTTTAAGCAAAAGAGGGTACGTATAGATGCATCATGCTAACATAATATAGGTCAGATATTCCTTATGCATGGGAAATCAATGTTTTATCCCTCAGGCCCAGTAGGCCACGACCAACAGGACCAGAGGCAGAGGAGGATATCCTTGGGGGCCAGCGGCCTTGAACTCTCCCCACAACTAAAGAGGAGGAGGGACCTTTAACATCTGAATGCAGGGGTTATGCACTCACCCGGACAAAGCCAGAACAAAGTATGAGCACTACAGACTGGGTTGAGGCTGAGGAAGTTCTAGGGGGGTGAAGAACTGGCCACCTCCAGCTGGGGGAAATAGATCAACTCTCACCCTAACAATCAACATCTAACATTTGTTGAGGTGTCCTTGGGGCACGTCACACCACAATCTGGGCCTGCCACCAGCCTGTTCCTAATTCTAGAGGCACCTATTCAATTGGGGTTTCCAGCTGCATCTCCTATCACTATTCCCCCTCCAAGTAGCTGCCAGAAATACCCAAGTAAAGTCTTTGACCCCAGCACACCTCACTCCTCATGTGAGGCCCAAACCCTCCCCATATTGTAATTCCTGTGGCTGCATCCCCGGAAATTATGGGGGCATGTGAGTGGCAGCTAGACATGTCCTGTCAGATTCTACTGAAGCTCTGTGATGAGCTGTGCATGTTCCGAGAGCAACATGCAAAAACCAAGGCCACCCTCACTGCCTCAATCACTTCCTTGAATGGAGTATAGCCATATTGTCTGCCCTTGCCCAACGTCCCTTCCAAACCACCCTAAATGTGTCACCCTGTACGTTGCCCCACACTGTTTCCCCCCGTACACCTTGTGTGTCCGAACTTCATGAGATATCTGGTCCTGCCCTGGCCAGCCGGGAGCAAGCATCTGATTTAGAGGATCTGAACATTGTGCAAATTGAGGATGACAAGGAGGACAGTTGACTAACTTAACTATGACTTTCTTTTGGAGAGTTACTTTGCCCCTTATATATGGACTGCTTCTCCTGACGCATCCTGATGAGTTTTCTTTATGTTATCTAACCGCTTCCAAGTCCTCTTGTCCATTCTGTGCAAAAAACATTATCTGCTGTGTTTCTCAATTCCAAACTGACTGTTTTTTGCTTTTTTATTTTTTATCCATTCTGTGATACATAAAGTTATATTTTGAATCAAACTATCTCTATCTTGTTTATTTCATTGTAAATGTTGTATTCAAAGTATGGACAAATACCTTGGGAGTAGTTAATTGCTCTGCACATGATAGCTTGTTACACTGATGGTGTTGCACTTTTACATATGTCACTCACACACATTTATCATCACATTTCTAGGCCACCACAAGGATAAACAATTGCCCATCAATACACAGTATGCAACTAAGTCTTTACTTGTGAGGACATTTATCTTATATTTACATATATAGTGGATAACATTTTTTTCCAGTGATCATGAGGGACTGAGATTGCAAACTCGCAAATTTGGTGGTGATCATCGCTGTGATTAAGTGTGTTTACTTTGTTATTGCCAAGATGCAGGTTAGTTTGGTGCATCTACCTGTTCAGGTAGTTCCTGGACAGGGTTGAAGGTAGCTGTACAGATAGGGGGAATGCCTGGACAGGGACTGATGATGTCTGTACTGTTGTGGGGAGTGCCTGGACAGGCGGCACAGGTGTCTGTACAGGAGGGGAAGTAGCTGAACAGGGAGTGATGGTGGAGATGCAGTGGGTGCAAGGGCAGTGGAGGTTGTGAACATTTGCAGTGAACCTATGTAGTTTGTGGTGGAGGTGAATGGGTGTGATGTGCTGTAGGTAGATGTGATGTCTCCTCTCCCTGTGTTGATCTTGAAGGGAAACTTTGGATCAGTTTCAGCATGCCCTCCATCATCCTCATGGCTAAGAATGGTGTCTTGCACTCTCTCCCTATGGATGGATATGATGTCGTTTATCTAGACATGTCTTGCCAAGATGTATCCATCTTGTCCAAAACCTGGGTCAGTCTGTCCACTACTTGAGGGATGTGGTGCATGTCCTGCAGTGACACTGACATGTCTGAGAGAGTACCTCCTGTGGCACTGATATCCTACCTCATATCAGCCTTCTGTTGGAAGCACTCCTCCCACTGGCCACCTTAGCCATCTACTAGCCCCCTATACATGGGACGGCTGTGGATACGACCTTCAGGTCCACCAGTGGGGGGATAGCAGGTGGTAGGCTGTGGACAAAAGATTGTTGCCCAGGGAATACCTGCACTGCACATGGGGTGGTAGCACTCTCAGATAGTGGAGAGAAAGCCTGGGATGCTCTGTATTGGGAGGAGTATGTAGGGGAACCACCACATCTGTTCAGGATGTGATGGCTGTGAGGGAGTGATGGCTGTATTTGGGAATGTGAGAGCTGTATCTGATTAGTACTATGCTGAGAACAGACAATCCTGATATTTTGATAATGATGCACTTCGATGGGTAGAGCGTGGGTGGCCTAAAACATTTTGCCGAGTGGACCTAATATTCTGGTCAGGGCATCTGACTCCACGTCTTCTGTATGAAGGGCCAGATAGTCTCTATCATGCTCCAATTCATCTGCCTCCTCCAGTACTTCCTCCTCCTCCTCTTGAGTATTACTGGCAGCTGAAATTGCTGCTTGAAAAAATAGTGGTTTCTCCCCTTCAATTGCCCGTTTTCCGCCACTGGTGGAAGGTCCAGTGTCCTCATTGTCCTCAGCACCTGGAAGACAGAGGTTGCAACAGGATAAGTTATTGGTCTAGTATATGATGTGGTGTAACACAAGGGTTGATTCTCATGTACTTTGCAACAACGGATGAGGTACATGTGACCTGGTTTAGATACCTAAACCTGACAGCTCACTCCATAGCACCGAGGTGTTGAATGGAGACGTACAATGCTCCAGCAAACTCACCAGCTCTAGTCATAGCTGTGTATTTCTTTGAGATACCCGCTAGATATCAACTGCTGAACCTGGCTCCTAGCAGAAGATGTGATCCTCGGTCCAGCAGCTTGAGAAGGAAGTGAAAGCTCACTTAATGATCTGCATGACTAATATGCAAACAGGCACACGTGACCCACAAATAACTGAATGAGTATGTATGTAACATTTTCCACACAAACTACAAATGAAGAAGGGGCTAAATATGCTTAAGACTTTCTCTGAGGACTTAGATATTCTGAATAAATTTGGAATCCATAATTGGAAACACTTTATGGCACGCTCACATGATTGACAGATGCGAGTGGGTTTGACTGCTGCAGCCAGGATGCCTGCATACCCCGGGATGGTGTTGTCTGCATCACGAGGAAATCCTGCTAGCAGCTGTAATGAGACACACATGTCCATATTCAAGTACACTGGATGATAGCAATGAGGTAACATGTATCTGTCATTGGTATTTATTTATTTTGAAGGTTTTATATAGCACTAACCCTTGCGGGTATCAAGAGCTATTTAGAGGGGTAGAAATCAGAAACAAGAAGACTGCAGCGAGTTACAGATTGAGTCTTGATAAACAACACATCTGTAATGTTTATGTGAATTTCCTTAGTAGAAGAGACGAAACCTCTTTCTTAAAGGAGGTAAAAGAGGGATTCTGTCTGGTTTCCGGGGGCAGTGCGTTCCAAATCCTTGGTGCGATTCCAGAGAAGGCACGGTTGTACGATTTCTTTTTGGCAAAACTTTGTGGTTTCAGAAGAAGATTACTGTAAAGTCTAGAGGATCCGTAGCCATAAGAGAGCACACGTTTCTAGGCCAGGTAGCTTGGAGTTTGTGATGTAAGGTGTTAGACCTGGCACCTTGGCGTGGGTCTCCCTTCCATTTTTTTGTTGTTGCCCCATGTGGTTTTGCTGGTGTTAGATGCTTTGGACACTGTGCCACTGCTGTCCAGTGCCACAGGGTAAGTGCTCCCTATTGTAAATTGATGTATGGATTAGTGATTCCATGATTGGCTTTTTTGGTTTACCTGTCAGACCCTAGTACAGTGCACCAGGATTTCCCAGGGCTTGTAAACCGAATGCTACTGGTGGGTTTGCAGCACTGGTTGTGCCACCCACAGAAGCAGCCTGTACAAATGCGTCTAAGGCTTGCCATTGCAGAGCATGTGCGCAGTCTGGTACTGAAATGTTGACTGGGCAAGGTCACCACCTTCCCTTTTCTTCATATCAGACACCCCTATGGTAGGCCCAAGGGTAGGGTGCATTGTAGGTAAGAGGTAGGACAAGCCCTGATGTGTGTGGCATGTCCTAATAGTGAATTACAGCCATTTTAGTTTGTCACTATTGCAAGGCTACCTATTCCCTATAGGCCAGAATGGGCAGTTTTATTATTACATCTTATAATCCTAACTGGCTCAGGGAACCAGGTAGAAATTTGAGTTTAGTATGCCTGCACTCAGAATGATTAAATGCATATTTTAGTGAAGTTGGTTTTAACATTCTGTGTTTGGAAATACCACTTTTAGAAAGTAGGTATTTTCTTGTCTAACCATACAAGCCTGCCTCTGCTAGGTTGTGTATTCCTTGTCTGGAGTTTGAGTGACAGGTGCTGGGGGATTCCAGGAGACAGGGTGAGTGAGCACAGGACTGAATAGAGAGATCTACATGCAGATGGGTGGGAGGAGTTGCACCTGGGACCTAATTAGGGCTGTACCTTCCCTCCGCAATGCTGGTTCCACCTCCTGTGGTGCGTCTGATGTCTCTGCCCTGCACTGTGAAAGGAAAGAAGGAGTCATGTTAACAGAGTGCTCCAGGACTGACCAGAAATGGTTTGGACTAGGCAAAGGCCTCTCTGCCTTCAGAGAACAAAAATAAACTGTGTAGAAAAGTGGGGACCCAAACCCCAGAGAATTAGATCACTTTTGGGAAACAATAAGCAACCTTTTCTGAGGAGAGGAACCAGAGAGACTGAGGAGAGACTATCCCTAAGCTGAAGTTCTGCTTAGGGAATTGGCCTGCAGTGGTTGCCTGACTGCCAAAGAAAGGAGAGAGGAACTTTTTGTGTACTTTCTTCAACTTGTGAAGGATCTTCGGGCTTGAGAAAAGAGCTTGCCTCCTGCTGAAGTCTCAGGGATAACAGACTTTACCCACCAGCTCCCCAAGAGTTCTTTGGAGGTGCCTGCAGTCGTGTGGGCCTTTCTAAGGAACTGTGTGATGCAAGGACCTAGAAGCGCGACTCACGAGCAAGAAGAGTGACGCCGAACTGCCACTTCACAATGAGAAAGCGCCTCACATCGCCAGAGAAGAGGATCAATGTTGCTACAGACGCCCCCCGTCATCAGGAAGTGTGTCGCAGGACGTGTCATGGCCCACAAGAACCGTTGAGTCATCGCAGGGCCACCGAACCACCTCACATCGCCACAGAAGAGGATCGGCGTTGCATCAGATGCCGCCGCATCAACGGGAAGCATGTCGCAGGGCCTGTCGTGGCTCGCATCATTGACAAAGCACCTCGCATCGCCGGAGAAGAGGATCAACGTTGCATCAGATGCTGCCGGATCACCGGGAAGTGTGTCGCAGGGCCTGTTGCGGCTCGCATCTTTGTCAAAGTGCCTCACATCGTCGGAGAAGAGGATCAGCGTCGCATCAGACACCGCCGCATCGCCAAGAAGCGTGTCGCAGGGCCTGTTGCGGTCCACATCGTGTCACATTACAAGAAAGATGCCATCTTTGTTTTATCGCACCGGATCACCATCGCATCACGCGTTGTGAGCTGCATCGCTGCAGAAACGCAGTAAGAAACCAACACATCACTGTCCCCTACGCAGCAGTAGCGATCCGACGCATCACCTTCCATGCAAAACTTTTAATGTATTGCGTTACTTATCCTAAGGTACATTGACTCAAAGTGTCGCATTTGAACATCTAAAGAGAACTAAGCTAATTCTACCATTTTAAGTAAATTATTGGGGATTTTTTGTCGTTTGTGGTCTTGTGTTAAGTCTATATAAAAGATAGTTATTTTTAATATACAACTGTGTGGTGTCCATCTGTAGTGTTGTCACTGGGTTACTGTATGTTTTCAAAAAAACGTTTAAACAAACTTCCTCTGAGATAAGCCTGTCTGCTCGTGTCAATCTACCAAGTGGGTGAGCAGGGGTTATTTTAGGAGTGTACCCACTTACCCTGACTAGATGCAAGGGTCCCTAGTTGTCAAAGGTGCCTACCTCTGCCAAGTAGAGACCCCCAAATCTAACATAAGGCTTGGTGGGTCTTGCAGGCTATTTTTAGTTGAATTCGAGCTTCAAAAGGAAGCCAGTGAAGAGATTTAAGGTCGCGCGTTAATGTGACAATTTCTTTTTGAGTCCATAATGAGTCTGGTCGCTGAATTGAGTGAGGCTCTTAGAGCGGCCGTTGTCGATCTGGGAAGACCACAGAGCGTTGCACTTCCTTAGTCAAGTCCCGGGATAACTAGTGCTTGATCTGCCAGTTTGAAGTCACTTGCGGGGAGGAAGGGTTCTAGTTTTCTCAGGGTGTTCATCTGAATGTTTGCTCCTTTTGTTGCAGCACTGATATGTTTCTGCATGTTTATATTTCTGTTGAGTGTTAATCCCAGTGACTTCGCTGATCAATGATATGGGGTTGGCAGTTGAGCGCTGTTAGTTGTTGGAGCCATTCTTCGATGATGAATGTTTGGTTGGGTGGAGCGATTAGGAGGAATTCCGTCTTGAGGGCATTTAGTTTCCGGTGATTTTCCACCAGCCAAGTTTTTTTTTGTAGAGTTGAGTTGAGAGATTTTATGTCCTCCAGAGATGCAATGTTTAAGTATAGATGTGGTCTTCTGCGTACATGAAAAGGTTGAAGAGTGTAGGTGAGAGGGATGAGCCCTGTGGTCACCTAATGTGACTGGAACGGCCATAGATAAGGATTGATTGACCTTGAACCTTTGGGATCTATTTTGTAGGAAGGAGGTGAACTCATTTAGAACTGATCCTGATAAGCCCATTCTATATTTCAAAAGGTCCAAAAGAATGTCATGTTTGTCGGTGTCGAATGCCGAAGATAGATCAAGCAAGATTAACAGACAGGCTTCATTTTTCTCTAGGATTTTTAATGCGTCATCTACTATGTGGGTCATGCCGACTCCGTACTCTGCCCTGCTCGAAAGTTGGATTGGTATTGGTTGAGCAAGTTGAAATGGGTGATGTGATTTCATAGCTGTATGTGTACGCATTTTTCTAGGAGTTTGGCCAGAGTTGGGATGTTAGAGATTGTACATTAATTGTTTAAGTCAATATGATCTGCTGTTGGCTTCTTTAGGATGGGGAGAACTGCCCTGATTGAAGGTTTTCTGGGATGAATCCTTGGAGTCGAGAGGTATTGATAATCTTGGTCCACAGTGGTAATAACAGCGGTGTAGGTAGTTTGCAGGAAGCGGATCGGTGAAGTGGTTAGAGGGGTTCAATGATGCTAGAACTTTTAAAATGGCCTCATCTGTATTGAAGGAGGTCCATTCAGCATTATTTTTTAGGGTGAATTTTGGTGTGCATAAGCTAGGGGATGCTAAAGAGGGAAGAGGGGCGTTCTTGTGGAAGTCAGATTGAGTTACTAAGGCCTTAAGTAGGTCCGTCTTCATGTTTTCTGTCTTCTCAGTGAAGGAGGATGCAAAATGTTCGCAACTGGGTAGTGTGCTTGGGCCAACGGAGGGTGGTGGTGGTAGGGTAAGCCCTTAGATTGCGCATTAACTAGTTCAAATAGTTTTTTGCGTTGATTTTTGGCTTGGTCTTATTGATTCCTGAAAAAGATGGCTTTGGATTTTCTGATACTTCTATAGTGGAAGTTACTGGTAGATCTTAATAGCTTAAGGTGTTCATGGGTTGGTGATGATCTCCATTGGCATTCAATTAATCTTAGAATTTGTTCTTCCCTCTCCATGAGTCACAATACCCATTTAGGACTGGGAGATCACACGATTGTTCTATGCCATCTTTGTGTGACCTGTGTTCCCATTATATATTTACAACATCATGGTAGATTTTATCTGTCACTATATGAGGTCTTCAATAGCACACATCCTGAACTCGTGTTTTTAACCTGTTGCTTATGTATAAGAATTTGAATTTGGTTGAAAAGGAAGCAAGCTAACATTCAACATTTGCCTAGGATCATTTGCCGCCTACACTGTATTTATGTTGGCAGTCCAGCCACCACATGTATATATTTCACTTACTTTACATTCACCTTAGCAGCCCGTAAACCTCTCCCTAAACATAACCCAACTGGCACCAATGCGACCCTCATCCACATCTATTTCCATACATTTCGGGCCCTGGAAATTTGCTTGAGAGTTTTCATATCATGGACTTACACTCCAGTTGTGGCTACTCCACTTCATATAACAGAATATAGTCTATTATGTACATACTGTACCCAATTGCCATGCATTTAGAGTCATCCTTTCACTAGCCAAAATTGTGTGATATGATATGCTGTAATGTGCCATGTGTGAGCATATTGAGATGAGGGACAAAAGTGAGGTTAGGCACACTCAACATACTGCAGACTTTATATTTCACTTTTAATGAGCATGATCATTCAGGTAAATAATTCTTGGGTTAACTTACCAGGGTCCTGCTTCCGCCCAGTGTGTGGTTCCTGACCAGATGTCACAGCCGACCTTGTAGCAGATGTCGCTGTGGGGACTGGATTTCTGGACGACATCATTGGTCCTACAAAGATATGTGTGTTTGTCAGTTACCATTTCAGTTGCCATTATGATGATGCACTAGATTTCTGAGTTCAGTTCACAGGTCTGGCACTGTTGATGGAATAAATGTAATATAACCATGGGTTATCTGCTGACGATGTAGACGTTCGGACCCTCTCCTGGCCAAGTTTACTTAACTGTTTGTGATGGTGGTATGGATTGCTGTGGCTTATGTTGTTGCCTCCCAGTAGATGCAGGGACCTCTGCTACAATGGATGACTGTACACTGGCTGCATGTGGCAATGGAAGAGAACAGAGAAAAGTCATCAATAAAAAAATGTACATTTGCAACATGTCATGGATTTCCTCACTGCATCTACATGCTAACAGTACTACTAAGTGGAAGGGGTGCTTTGTCTTTTGCCATTTACCAGTGTTAGGTAAATACACCAGCAGGGCTGGGCCCCTGTTTAGGCCTGAGGAAATGGGATTCACCATTTATAAGACAAAGGTTTCTGTAACTTGTAGTGCAATGTTGAAAAGGAGATACATGAGGCTCTGACTCACCATGCTTTTTAGACATAATTGGGACAACTTCCATAGCACAATTGTGGTGCAACACAGACATACATTTCATATCCATGTTATTGTCAGCACATTTACCTGGTATCGCATTGTGGACATCACTCACAGGCAGCCAATCAAGCATGTGGGGGTGCATGCTGTTGAGGACATCCTTCTCTAGTGGGGTGTGAAGCAGGAGGGGTCCAAATTGTACACTAGGCAGGACTCTGGCCACCTCTATCCTGGGCTACCTTTCCTTCACCCGCCTCTTCTTGGCTTGCCACTTCTTCTCAATGTCAGTTACAGTACGGGCATTCTCCCCCAATGCTGCCAATGGTGCTGTAAGGGGAGAAAACATTTGAGGTACCTAACAATAAAATCCAGGATCACAGTGGTCACCTGCTCAGGGTCATTTTTCTTCCTCCTCTGGGGTAGCAGTTTTAGTCCATGGCTACTGGCAGGATTTAGGAGTGTGTGGGTTCTGACTCCTTGCCTAACCATTCCATATGGAGCTGATGTGTCTTCACCTCTGTCAAGGCCAGAACTGTTTATCCCTCCTGCTGTGGTTGAAGCCATAAGGTTTGGGATGGCCATAAAAATGAATGGCAGTAGTTCCTGCGAGTCATTTGGAAATCCCAAAGCAAATGAAGAGCTGTGAAAGCTGCCTGTTGTTTTACTATATGTCCCTCTAATTCCCTTGTAGTTAATCTCTGCTAAGTCATTACTTGTTAGCAACACCACTGTCTTTGTGGGACCACAGGCCAAGCCATTGCCCGACAAGAACAGCAAGTGTATTGTGTGTTTTGGGCCTCTGTAACACAGCTGAGAGGCAAACCAATTCCATATTTCGCATCTCTCATGCAGTGCAAAACACACTTTTGTAAAGTCAAATTTTCAGTATATATAAAAAAATATGCTCATCATTGAAATTGATTTTTGAAACTAGGCAAACATAGTTTTTAATCATTTTCTAGCATTTGCCCAGGTAGCTTTCTGAAACAATGATTTTATTCAGATATAGGCCTTTGCCCATGTTATGAAAATAAAGTTTGGACAAATGTTAGCTATGAAGGAAAGAACCATATTTAGGGGTCGCCATGGGAAGCATCTTTAACTCATTGCTTTCACCTCATGACGCCTGGCACTCCCTTTGTGACCCCTGGCCTAAGGGATTTCAAAATCAGTTCCCTTATGGGTAGTGGGCTACCCTCTCTGTTTTTCGTGTTTATTTCTGTTATACTAATAGTGCACTATTATGTCATTTGGTATTGTTTTAAGTGGAGCTGCAACAGTGCCTATACTAGCAATTGAAGTATGAGAAAGAAATACATGTTCTGTGCATATGTGCATGTTTTGAGTGTGAGAACATGTGTATTTGAGCATGTGTGTCTTTGAGTGAAAGTGAGTGAGTGACAAGTAGTGATGAGAATGAAGGATATTGAGTGTCAGTAAGTTCACATGAGAGAGTGTGTGCATGATAGTGGGAGAAACAGTGATGTCATGTGATAATTAGTGAGAATGAATTTGCAAAGAGTGTAAAGAAGTGTTAGCAAGTGAGTGAGAATGAGTGTGAGTCAGAATGAGTGGTGTTGACAGGGAGTTCATAACAAAGTAAGAGTGATGGTTTTAGACTGAGCGCAAATGAGTGCCATCATAAGAGTAACGTTGAGTGAGAAAAGTATGAGTGAAGCAGAGTTAGAGTGAGAGTGAATGAGAGTAAGACTAAGACAAGAGTGAGTGTGAATGAATGAAAGAGTATAGGTGAGTGAGTGAATGAGTAAGTACATGTGAGTGAGGGAGTATGAGTGAGTAAATGTGAGCATGTGTGAGAATGTTGTGGTTTACTTGCAAGTCCGCTGATGGAGAAATATTGAAGGCAATTCTTTTAATTGCAGGCACCTATGAAAAACATGTTGGCACTGGGATATTAGATGTAACACTTTGTACTGGCATAACAGAGGTAATAATTGGCAAATGGAACACCCATAGCAAAATTCTGGGGCTGGAATACTGGAGGAAATTCATGGAAAGAGGCCACCAGTGGAAACATTCTGTCATCGGCATATTGAAGGGAATGCTAAGCGTAAAAAGGGCAACTGTGGCATATGGAAGGGGGCAAATGCAAAAACAACAGGTGATGGACAGAATGCAGAACAATGTCATACATTCGCCCTAGTACAGAGATCTGGGCCTAAATCCATTGTTTTTTTGCTCACCATGCCTTTTCAGTTTGAACCCAGCCATACACAAATCAGTCTTGACCCTGTGCCCCATGGGAACAGTCCACCATGAACTGCAAAGCCAGGTCCTCCCAGGACTGGAAACAAGCATCCAAGGACCGGTTTTGGGCTTTCAGCCCTCATCAGCCTGGATAGTTTGAATCCAGTGGCATGGAGACACAGGACTCACATCTGAGCATACCCGTCCCACTCTGGGTGAAAAAATGCAAAAACAACAGGTGATGGAAAGAATGCAGAATAATGTCATACATTCACCCGAGTACAGAGATCTGGGCCTAAATCCATTGTTTGTTTGCTCACCATGCCATTCCAGTTTGAACCCA
This sequence comes from Lissotriton vulgaris, assembly GCF_964263255.1. Classification (NCBI taxonomy): domain Eukaryota; kingdom Metazoa; phylum Chordata; class Amphibia; order Caudata; family Salamandridae; genus Lissotriton; species Lissotriton vulgaris. Next base: position 933,588,011 of record NC_141691.1, read on the forward strand.
GCCATATGCAAATCAGTCTTGTCCGTGTGCCCCATGGGAACAGTCCAGCCCGAACTGCAAAGTCAGGTCCTCCCCGAACTGTAAACAAGCATCCAAGGGCCGGTTTCAGGCTTTCAGCCCTCATCAGACTGGATAGCTTGATTCCAGTGGCATGGAGATCACAGGACTCACATCTGAGCATACCCGTCCCACTCCAGGTGACAAATGCAAAAACAACAGGTGATGGAAAGAATGCAGAATAATGTCATACATTCACCCCAGTACAGAGATCTGGGCCTAAATCCATCGTTTGTTTGCTCACCATGCCATTCCAGTTTGAACCCAGCCATAGGCAAATCAGTCTTGTCCCTGTGCCCCATGGGAACAGTCCAGCCCGAACTGCAAAGCCAGGTCCTCCCTGGACTGGAAACAAGCATCCAAGGACAGGTTTTGGGCTTTTAGCCCTCATCAGCCTTAATTGCTTGATTCCAGTGGCATGGAGAGCACGGGACTCACGTCTGAGCATACCCCTCCCACTAGGGGTGACAAATGCAAAAACAACAGGTAATGGGCAGAATGCAGAACAATGTCATACATTCACCCCAGTACAGAGATCTGGGCCTAAATCCATCGTTTTTTTGCTCACCATGCCATTCCAGTTTGAACCCAGCCATAGGCAAATCAATCTTGACCCTGTGCCCCATGGGAACAGTACAGCCCGAATTGCATAGCCAGGTCCTCCCTGGACTGGAAACAAGCATCCAAGGACAGGTTTTGGGCTTTTAGCCCTCATCAGCCTTAATTGCTTGATTCCAGTGGCATGGAGAGCACAGGACTCACGTCTGAGCATACCCGTCCCACTCGGGGTGACAAATGCAAAAACAACAGGTAATGGGCAGAATGCAGAACAGTGTCATACATTCACCCCAGTACAGAGATCTGGGCCTAAATTTATCGTTTTTTTGCTCACCATGCCATTCCAGTTTGAACCCAGCCATTTGCAAATCAGTCTTGACTCTGTGCAGTCCAGCCCGAACTGCAAAGCCTGGTCCTCCCTGGACTGGAAACAAGCATCCAAGGACCCGTTTCGGGCTTTCAGCCCTCATCAGACTAGATACCTTGAATAAGCATGGGTGAATTTTGCGAATCTGGCGTTCGCGAATTTTGTGAATTTGCGAACTCGCAATCCGCAAAATCCGCGAATTCTCGCGAATTTGCAGATTTTTTTTTTGTGTTCGCAAGGATTTCTGCCAGTTCGCAAGGATTTCTGCCAGTTCGCAAGGGTTTTGTGTAAGTTCGCAACTGCGAACTTACATGTCAGCTCGCAACGGTCATGATTATGTTGTTTCTACGTCTGGTTCATCATCACAGGTTCCCAGAACCCTCTGTTTCACCCCTGCCACCCTCTGTTTTACCCATGCCATCCTCTGGTGCATCAATGCCACCCTCTGGTTCATCATCACTGTAGATTATGGGGGGGGGAAGCAAGCACACCTGCCTGCTTCAACTGACATGAATTAATTTGGGGTTGATTGATTAATGTGTCGCTGTTTATAATTCCAGTCTGGCACCTGCTTCCTTATCTGTAATTTGCTTTCTGTTGCAGTGCAATTTTTTTTTCCAGGACCTTTGTGGCCTACTTGTAGCTATTCTATGAGCCTGCTGTGAGGGTCAGAGCAGGGTCATATAATTGTTGCAACTAGCAACTGAACTCTGGAGGGGCCCTTGTCAGGAAGCACTACAGGGAATGGGTACTAATGATGAGTTTGAACTTTTGAACCTGCTGAATGCTTTTTTTGTGTTCGCAAGGATTTCTGCCAGTTCGCAAGGATTTCTGCCAGTTCGCGAGGGTTTTGTGTAAGTTCGCAATTGCGAACTTACACCGCACGCAGCAAAAAATCCGCTGCGTGCGAATTTGCGGATTTTGCAGGAAATTCGCGGATCTCGCGGATTGCGAATTTACCGAAAATCCACGAGCGTAACGGATTTTCCGCCCATGCTTAACCTTGAATCCAGTGGCATGGAGAGCACAGGACTCACGTCTGAGCATACCCGTCCCCCTCTGTATGACAAATGCAAAAACAACAGGTGATGGACAGAATGCAAAATAATGTCATACATTCACCCCAGTACAGAGATCTGGGCCTAAATCCATCGTTTTTTTGCTCACCATGCCATTTCAGTTTGAACCCAGCCATATGCAAATCAGTCTTGTCCCTGTGCCCCATGGGAACAGTCCAGCCCGAACTGCAAAGCCAGGTCCTCCCTGGACTGGAAACAAGCATCCAAGGACCGGTTTCGGGCTTTTAGCCCTCATCAGCCTGGGTAGCTTGATTCCAGTGGCATGGAGATCACGGGACTCACGTCTGAGCATACCCGTCCCACTCGGGGTGACAAATGCAAAACCAACAGGTAATAGGCAGAATGCAGAACAATGTCATACATTCACCCCAGTACAGAGATCTGGGCCTAAATCAGTGTTTTTTTTGCTCACCATGCCATCCCAGTTCGAACCCAGCCATATGCAAATCAGTCTTGACCCTGTTCCCCACCCATGGGAACAGTCCAGCCCAAACTGCAAAGCCAGGTCCTCCCTGGACTGGAAACAAGCATCCAAGGACCGGTTTCGGGCTTTCAGCCCTCGTCAGCCTGGATACCTTGAATCCAGTGGCATGGAGAGCATGGGACTCACGTCTGAGCATACCCGTCCCACTCGGGGTGACAGATGCAAAAACAACAGGTGATGGACAGAATGCAGAACAATGTCATACATTCACCCCAGTACAGAGATCTGAGTCCTGTGCTCTCCACACAATGGAGTCAAGCTGTCCTGGCTGATGACAGCTGATAGCCAGAAACCGGTCCTAGGATGCTTGATCCCGGTCCAGGAAAGACATGGCTTGGCAGTTCGAGCTGGACTGTTCCCATGAGGCACAGGGTCAAGAGCGATTTGCAAATGTCCATGTGTGAACTGGGGTGGTGTGGAGTGCAAAAAAACGATTGATTTAGTCCCAGATCTCTATACTGGAGTGAATATAGGACATTGTTCTGCATTTTGTCCATCAACTGTTGTTTTTGCATTTGTCACCCCGAGTGGGATTGGTATGCTCAGACATGAGTCCCGTACTGTCCACACACCTAGAGTCAATCTATCCTGGCTGATGACGTCTGAGAGCCAGAAACTGGTCCTAGGATGCTTGATTCCGGTCCAGGAAAGACATGGTTTGGCCGTTCGGGCTGGATTGTTCCCATGAGGCACAGGGTGAAGAATGATTTGCATATGGCCATGTCTGAACTGGGGTGGGGTGAATTGCAAAAAAATGATGGATTTAGGCCCAGATCTCTGCACAGGGGTGAATGTAAGACATTGTTCTGCATTCTGTCCATCAACTGTTGTTTTTGCATTTGTCACCCCGAGTGGGAAGGGTGTGCTCAGACATGAGTCCTGTGCTCTCCAAACCACTGGAGTCAAGCTATCCTGGCTGATGACGACTTATAGCCAGAAACCGGTCCTAGGATGCTTGATTCAGGTCCAGGAAAGACATGGCTTGGCAGTTTGGGCTGGATTGTTCCCATGAGGCACAGGGTCAAGACTGATTTGCATATGGAAATGTCTGAACTGGGATGGTGTGGAGTGCAAAAAAACGATGGATTTAGACCCAGATCTCTGTACTGGGGTGAGTGTAGGACACTGTTTTGCATTCTGTCCATCAACTGCTGTTTTTGCATTTGTCACCCAGAGTGGGACGGGTATGCTCAGACGTGAGTCCCGTGCTCTCCACACCACTGGAGTCAAGCTATCCTGGCTGATGACGGCTGATAGCCAGAAACCGGTCCTAGGATGCTTGATTCCGGTCCAGGAAAGACATGGCTTGGCAGTTTGGACTGGACTGTTCCCATGAGGCACAGGGTCAAGACTGATTTGCATATGACATGTCTGAACTGGGGTGGCGTGGTGTGCAAATAAACAATGGATTTAGTCCCAGATCTCTGTACAGGGGTGAATGTAGGACTTTGTTCTGCATTCTGTCCATCAACTATCGTTTTTGCATTTGTCACCCCGAGTGGGACGGGTATGCTCAGACCTGAGTCCCGTGCTCTCCACACCACTCGAGTCAAGCTATCCTAGCTGATGATGGCTGTTATTCAGAAACGGATCCTAGGATGCTTGATTCTGGTCCAGGAAAGACATGGCTTGGAGTTCGGGCTGGACTGTTCCCATGAGGCACAGGGTCAAGACTGATTTGCATCTTGCCATGTCTGAACCGGGGTGGTGTGGAGTACAAACAAAAGATGGATTTAGGCCCAGTTTTCTGTACTGGGGTGAATGTAGGACATTTTTCTGCATTCCGTCAATCAACTGTTGTTTTTGCATTTGTGACCCCGAGTCGGACGGGTATGCTCTGACGTGAGTCCCGTGCTGTCCACACCACTGGAATCAAGCTATCCTGGCTGATGACGGCTGATAGCCAGAAACCGGTCCTAGGATGCTTGATTCCGGTCCAGAAAAGACATGGCTTGGCAGTTTGGGCTGGACTGTTCCCATGAGGCACAGGGTCAAGACTGATTTGCATATGGCCATGTCTGAACTGGGGTGGCGTGGAGTGCAAAAAAACAATGTATTTAGGCCCAGATCACTGTACTGGGGTGAATGTAGGACACTGTTCGGCATTATGTCTATCAACTGTTGTTTTTTAATTTGTCACCCCGAGTAGGACGGGTATGCTCGGACGTGAGTTCCGTGCTCTCCACACCACTGGAGTCAAGCTATCCTGGCTGATGAAGAGCTGATAGCCAGAGACATGTCCTAGGATGCTTGATTCCTGTCCAGGAAAGACATGGCTTGGCAGTTCAGGCTTGACTGTTCCTATGAGGCACAATTTCAAGACTGACTTGCGTATGGCCATGTCTGAACTGGGATGGTGTGGAGTGCAACAAACACAATGGATTTAGGCCTAGATCTCTGTACTGGGGTGAATGTAGGACATTGTTCTGCATTCTGTCCATCAACTGTTGTTTTTGCATTTGTCACCCCGAGTGGGACCGGTATGCTCAGACATGAGTCCTGTGCTCTCCACACCACTGGAGTCAAGCTATCCTGGCTGATGAAGGCTGATAGCCAGAAACCTGTCCTGGGATGCTTCATTCCGGTCCAGGAAATACATGGCTTGGCAGTTCGTGCTGGACTATTCCCATGAGGCACAGGGTCAAAACTGATTTGCATATGGCCATGTCTGAACTGGGGTGGTGTAGAGTGCAACAAAAATGATGGATTTAGTCCCAGATCTCTGTACTGGGTTAAATGTAGTAGCTTTTTCTGCATTCTATCCATCAACTATTGTTTTTGCAATTGTCACCCAGAGTGGGACGGGTATGCTCAGACGTGAGTCCCGAGCTCTCCACACCACTGGAGTCAAGCTATCCTGGCTGATGATGGCTGATAGCCAGAAACAGGTCCTAGGATGCTTGATTCCGATCCAGGAAAGACATGGCTTGGCAGTTCGGGCTTGACAGTTCCCATGAGGCACAGGGTCAAGACTGACTTGCATATGGCCATGTCTGAACTGGGGTTGTACGGAGTGCAAAAAAACGATGGATTTAGGCCCAGATCTCTGTAGGGGGGTGAAAGTAGGATATTGTTCTACATTCTGTTCATCAACTGTTGTTTTTGCATTTGTCACCCTGAGTGGGACGGGTATGCTCAGACGTGAATCCCATGCTCTCCACACAACTGGAGTCAAGCTATCCTGGCTGATGACGTCTGATAGCAAGAAACCGGTCCTAGGATGCTTGATTCCAGTCCAGGAAAGACATGGCTTGGCAGTTCGAACTGGACTGTTCCCATGAGACACAGGGTCCAGACTGATTTGCATATGGCCATGTCTGAACTGGGGTGGGGTGAATTGCAAAAAAATGATGGATTACGGCCCAGATCTCTGTACTGGGGTAAATGTAGGACATTGGTCTGCATTCTGTCCATCAACTGTTGTTTTTGCATTTTTCACCCCGAGTGGGACGGGTATGCTCAGAGGTGAGTCCTGTGCTCTCCACACCACTGGAGTCAAGCTATCCTGGCTGATGAAGGTTGATAACCAGAAATCGGTCCTAGGATGCTTGATTCCGGTCCAGGAAAGACACGGCTTTGCAGTTTGGGCTGGACTGTTTCCATGAGGCACAGGGTCAAGACTGATTTGCGTATGACCATGTCTGAACTGGGGTAGTGTGGAGTGCAAGAAAAGATGGATTTAGGCCCAGATCTCTGTACTGGGGTAAATGTAGGACATTGTTCTGCATTCTGTGCATCAACTGTTGTTTTGCATATGGAAGGGGCAACCATTACATAATGATGGCCCGACATTTTAGAGACAATTGTTTACATAGACATCAATCATGGTACACAGAGAGAACTTACAGCAAAATTCTGACACTGGCATTTTAAATGTTAGTTTTGGCCTAAGAGGGCATTGATGGCGTAGGAGGGACATCAATGTCAAAATGCTGCCTTTGACACATTGAAGGTTATTAATTGACATTTTGTGGCTAAAAAACATCAATTCATGGGGAGTGTCAGGGTTTATTGGCCTGACAATGTGAAATCACTTGAATACCTTATTGTGAGGTTAATAGCCCAGCACACAAACACTACATGTTCATGTTTAAAGTTAACCTACTGGTTTGACAACTAAAAAAAATAACATGAATGTGTAACAACACTAACAAAAATAAAGAAAGAAAAGGCTATTTGCTTTTTAAAGACGAGAACCCTCACTCACCACTTGGGTGACATGCTTCATCATTTGGGTTCCCTCTTACACACAGCGACCGCAAAGTACACAGTTTGGCCTACAACTCTCCCACAGGAGAGGAGCGTGAGGTGTTCTACACTTCAATGTTATATATGAGTGAAGGTCAGAGTGCAAAAAAATTATTCAAAAAAGTGCTTTAAAAAACATCTCATATAGGGAAAATATTATAATCAGTATCCCTACTGGATGAAGATAAAAACAGTGTAAGGATAGGGGTAAGGATGTTCCCTATCTGACTAGGTCAACATATTTCTGCCAGGTGACCAAAGGTTCATGGCATTCGTCAGGACCATTGTCTTGTCACTCTGCTAACTTAGTGATGAAAAAAACATACTTATATGGATGTTATCTGACCAACTTCCATCTGGTCTGTATGCTGTAACACATAAAAACATTCCTTAATCATTCACATCTTCACAAATAAAGCCCAAATGGCTAAAAACCCAGGTGCCAGTGAAAATTGTGCCAAAAAAACCAGCATTGTGACCAAAATACACACAAATAGATCAAATCTCTCACCTAAAGCAGATTGTTTATCTGCCTCTACCTTTCACGGTACTCTATCTATATGGCGGTACCTAGGGGCAAATTCAATACCACATCACTGGTCAAATAAAAAACCACACAAGAAAAGAAAAAAGACATAGGAGAATCCATACTGACATCGTCTTCAGGTTAATCTCATTGACACAGCATCATAGAAATGCCTCAGTCAATCTGTACACACAACGCGTATTGTTTACCCTGTGGATCACCACCTTCATGTAGCTTTCATAGCCATCCTCGTTTTGGAGTATTAGCCGATCTCAAATAATGATTGCCTGACGTAATTGGCACCTATATTCTGGTCTCGCACTGATTTTAAAAATATACTTTGTCTCTCACAGATAAAAATATTTCCCATTTTGTTCTAAATACAACTTATTGTTGTGTCCCAAATCAGCATAAGAAACTACTGCACGCCGAGTTTTGTAGAATGAGCCATAAACTCACCAAATATCCTGGCATATGTCTTCTGTCGATAGGGATCCAAAGGGAGTGCGAGTATACACTGACTCCGCTTTAAAAAACTGATACCGTGTACCGTGAACCGGAAGTGCAATGTTTCACTTCCGGTTCAGCTCGCGTGTAAATATCAAAATGCTATCAATGTCGCCTCGCCCTAACACATTTTACAAAGCACTTGATTGAAACTAAAGAGTTGTGCTTTGCTGCCATTCATACCCAGTCTATTGTCTACCTTAAAAGTGAAACACCCGTACCTTGCAGTATGGGTTTGGCCATCAGCTTCCATTGATTGCATTATGGGAATTGTTGTTCAAAGCAACTTTTATATGTAGGGTTATAGAAACAGCAACAGCCTCTTATCTTATTCGTGTAACATACTCAGAACCATCTTGAACTACATGCCAAACTGCACTCCAAGTCATATGTACAGATAAATTAAAGTGAAAGGTGGGACAATATAGCTAGAGAAGTGCTAAATTGAAGATAAATCCGGAAAAGGCTTAAATGTGTAGCAAGTGTAACTACCTATAGTGCATTCCATGGTATATCTTCATTTAGACCAGAGATATGACTTTCAATGCGGATCACCCATCTCTGTTCTCTACGTAGAAGTACCTTATCCAAGGGCCCCATGTTAACATCCATATAAGTATGGTTTTTTCATCACTAACTTAGCAGAGTGACAAGACAATGGTCCTGACGAATGCCATGAACTTTTGGTCACCTGGCAGAAACATGGTGACCTAGTCAGATAGGGAATATCCTTACCCCTATCGTTACACTGTTTTTATCTTCATCCAGTAGGGATACTGATTAAAATATTTTCCCTATATGAGATGTTTTTTAAAGCACTTTTTTGTATAATTGTTTGCACTCTGCTCCTCACTCATTGATAACATTGGAGTGTAGAACACCTCACGCTCCTCTCCTGTGGGAGAGTTGTAGCCCACACAGTGTACCTTGCGGTTGCAGTGTGTAAGAGGGAACCCATTGATGAAGCATGTCACCCAAGTGGTGAGTGAGGGTTCTCGTCTTTAAAAAGCAAATGCCCTTTTCTTTATTTATTTTTGTCAGTGTTACACATTCGTATTTATTTTTTTAGTTGTCAAACCAGTAGGTTACCTTTTGTGAGTACTATATTAGTGGAGTGGTACCGTGGCTGGTTATAATTCCTCCAGTGGAGACCCCGTTGTGAGATAATGCATTTTTAAAGTTGACATCTTTTTAAGCGGTGACTTTAAGCACACATGTGCTTGTGTGCCCTTGTGATACAGTTACTTTGAAAAGGTTTGTTTACAAATACATTTCTTTGTAGGCACAATATCATTCCTTAGCACATCTTGTCCAAGGACTGGGTACAGCATGCAAATTGACCTTGTTTGTGTTGTCTGTTTGTGACAGCTCTGAGTGGGTAGAATGACACATGCATGCAGGTAAAAGGGGAGTTAGACCACTTTGAAGTATCTGACAGAATACCATCCACCCTATGCTCACTAGGACAGACAGTGCTAGGTAGGAGTACAGTTATTTGTATTTATATAATCAATGCAACTATTGTAATGGTTGAATTATTCATGTTCTTTACCATTCTTGTAATTCTGGTTACTATGCTCTTTTCTTCAACTAATAATTGAAGCACATATATTTTACACAAGAATCCAATTGCTTTGAATAAATGTTTGAGATGCAAATGTGTGCTTTCTTGTATCTCCCTTCGGGCATGACTAAATTAACAATGAACGGGTAGATCTTTTTCAATGATTTCCTTGGGAGAATTAGGGTTACCATGGCCTGAGGTTGTAGATAACGTCAGGTACCCTGTAAGGTTTATGGTTCCAGGTGGCACACTGTGAGCTAGTCCTGTCTCCCGTTGCGATAGGTCGATGCGGCAAATCGACAGAACCCCATCTGCAGACTGCGCTTCAATTGCCAAAGGTAGTTTCTTCTACAGCTATGCATCGTTTCCACAGCTGAAAACGTAGCGGCTTCGCACATCAACCCCCTACGGGACTCTTCCTGATACCTGTTGTCCTACACATCCTAAAGTATGGCGGACCTACATCCTATCCTATCCACCGTTTTAAATTCCCCTACGGGATATCTTCTTGATACCTGCTGTCCCAAACATCCAAAAGTTAGGCGGACCCATATTTAACCCTCCGCCATAAATTCCTTCCTGGTGGAACCTGTTCTCTGATAAACCAGCCTCTCGAGAGCCTTCATATTCAGGATTCCTATTCCTTGAAAATAAATTAATTGTGCATTACCTATGAAGAACCTCCCTAAGACCATATCAGGTCCTCCATCGCAGTACTCGGCGTGAATGAAAATAGAAAACACCCTTCAACACACGCAGGACATCTGGTTTTGAGCATCTATGTCACTACTGACTAGAAATCTACAATAGATCATTACTCCTTCCCCTCCCAGTCAACAACCCCCAGCCCTGACGAAGGTGTGGCCCACCCGGCCTGTCACCGAAACGCGCGTCGGCTTGTGTCTCCAGAAATACGGCATATTGTGTTATATTAATTAGGAGCCGTATTAAGAGCGTTTATCTGGAACAATACTCTGATCTATGCAACATACTTAGCATCTATGTGTTGCATACACCAGAACGATAGGAATGCATGGAAGAATGAAAGTGGAATGATAGAATTTTAGGTAGATTAACTTGGAAATCTGTGAGTATGAGAGTATGACTGAAGTGTGAATTGTTACTGGGTAGGCTTTAAAGTAAGATGAATTTCTGTTATTCTTATCCTTTTTCTTTTGCTTATGTATGCTGTTTGATATTCTAAAGAAAATTATGTGGATTCAAAATGGTATTTATTTATGTAAGTTTTTTCTACATCGACTCTAAGAGTATATAAAAAAATAAAAATACATATATATTTGCTAAAACCTCTCTCTTGAGTATAATTGGATTGACTTAATTTTGTTATGTGCAGTGCTAACTCCTAGGCTTATCACCCCATATATATTGGGATCCTATTGTTAGGACCACCACATCATTTGGCGGGGTTACGTTCCTTGTTCTATGTTCGGCACACTGTGAGCTAGCCAGGAACCAGATCAACGTATTCTTATGTATGAGAGGCCTCCGTTCCCATAGTTTTGATGCTTATGTTTACCAAATGCATAGTCTTACTGAAATACTAGAAATTATACTTCAATACACTTAATGATTGCCCATTAAGAGCCTATGTCTTTTTAGCGAATGTATGTGAAAAATGATGCTTTAAAATGCACTATCAGATCCCATTTATTTCAAATCTTCTAAGGGGGAGACCTGCCTCAAGCCCTTTGTAGAAGAGATCCGGCTCACTCACTTTGCTTGCCTGCTACAGTTTGTGGCAAGTGCTATGCCCCATAGCTTTAAAAGATGACTACCAGCCACAGTAAGAACAGAATGAACAGAGTGTCAGAACAGTGGTTACTTTCTGCATCTTTCACTAGGGCATGTACATTACACCTCAGGTATTGTCATATAAATTCCGAAGTGCAATGTACAAACTTCTGATTAAATAAAAGAGCAAAACTAAAAAACAAATACATTTTAAACAAGTTGTTGCCATGTCCTGTATTGGGACGACATGAAAAATTATCTGTTTTGAATAATAACTTCACCTCAGTGATTCCCATGAGTGACAGTTTCTAGCAAATAATCATAAATAAAATGTATTATCAATAAGGAATTACTAGAGCAGATTCTTTATATAACCAGTACAAGATCTGTATAAATTAAAACATATTGACTTAACTCTTTTTATGTTTTAAAAGAAATCATTATTTCATCTCCCTATGATTTATCAATATTTTTCTTTTGCTGTATACACTAGAGAAATGAATGAATCATGACAGTTTTTCAAATAAATAATTTATGTTCCGAGTGCTGGTCTGTGTTTTGTGGCTCTAGCTCCTCTTAATACAACCATGTCTCTTCTCATGTAACACAAAGAGAATCCAGTAGGATGTCATGTATTGTGATGCCATCAAGTTTAAGGATATGTTTCCTTGGAAGACTCAGAATCAGAGGTCATATGATGCTTATGTCATTAAGGTCGGGAGGTGTAAGAAATCATACCTGCTACAGTAAGGATCTTACTAAATCGATATACATATATGAGGACATGCTATTACCAATATGTATAATGCCATATTTTAAAACAGTATTCTTCCAGTGCTGTAGGCTTAGAAGTTACATTTTGGTACAATTTATGCATCAACTTACATTGGCCTTACTGGACTGTCAAATCTTTTGCTGCCCTTTGGACGTATTTACATCATGAAATGGGGTACACAGGGCATCATTATTACATATTTGCTTATGTCAGTGGTGGAAAAAGGCACCCCCAAGTGCAGCAGGCTTTTGTTTAGAGGCCAAACTTCTCCTTGGCCTGGTGGTGGGTGAATAGATGGGTGGTGGCAAATCCTTTGTGAGCACTTGTAAACTTCCAATTGAGGCTGTCCAGTGCCCAAATCCCAGTTACCTCAATCATGTGTCTGTGTGTGGCATTGCTAGTCACCTCACTAGCACTGACATGGTGGGCAGGCTACAGGAGGGGCTAACATATATTATAACCCCATTTCAACAATAGCCATGCCGACCAGCGTGAGACATTTTTCTCTCTTGGTTGGAGGAAGATGGAAGACAGGATAGGGGGATCAGCCTATTTCCTCTCACCATTCCTCCCACCATCTCTCTATGTTAATGAATAGAAGAAATTACTAGGGGGTGATGATTAGAAGGGGAATCGGGTTTTCCCAATCCTTTTTTCTCTAAGAGATACTTTGGGAGAGAAAGGAGCTGTGTGTCCATGGTCCAACAAGAAGCAAGGCACTATTTGGATGTTCAATACTCTAAGCAAAGAAATCATGCAGAGTCTGACTTCTTTCTGAGACACAGACACACGTCTGCCCCCAATGAGGAACCAGGACACTTCTTGCATTTTTTGTTAGCCCCATGAAAATCCAAACAGCAACTGTTTCTTTTCTTGGGATCAGACACATATGCCTGCACCTTGACCAGGGGCTCTGATGCTATTTTGAAATTTTCTAATGCTAAGGAAAAATCGAAATAACATCTGGCCCTTGTGGAGGAGCAGACACTCATAAATGCTCTCCAGTGAGAACCCCAGGTGCTATTTGTATTTTGTCTTTGACTAAGAAGATAAAAACAGTGCCTAGCTCCAAGCTCGACTACAGAAACACATGTCTTGGTGGTGGGGTGTCTATTGGAACCTAGGAACACCTACTGACCCCAGATTTTGCTTGACATTACACACCTAGAGAAGTCCTGGGTCATGTGGCTTGTGCGAATGTCACCAATTTCCGTACCCAGTATTGCCTGGATAGGTCAAACATAGGTTAAAATGTATTGTTTACATTTATAAACTGGAAAGTTCCAGAATGTGTTGTGAACATGAAACATCCACCACCTGGAGTTTCCTAATGTAATGTCTTCTAATGAAAACAGTGCCTCGTGTATGTATCGGCCTATTGCAACTGATCAAAACAAACACGTCAGATTTTGACTGTGTGAAGACAATATAGTGTCAACGTGATCTTCACATTGTCACAATTCTGCCGTATTCCTGTCCTACGCAATTGTCACCCCCATAAATATGGAGTACCGTTTGTAGAACAAGAAGTGAATACCTTTGAATACTAAGACTTTTGCCATGTTCTTTAAGGTCGGACGTCTTTTGTCTCAGAAAAGGGAACAAGTTATTATTTTTTACTTATACGTTGCCATTAGCCAGGAATTCTGGGCAATAAAATGTTTTAGCATTCAGGCAAGCCACATCGCGATGGATTGCACTGTGTCTCTACTTTTCATAAATGTATAAGGTTAGTAGGTTCCCTTTGGTGCTGCCCCACCTGGGCCACATTTTTGCAAACTGTTATACCTGCTGCTCAGCCAGTGTGATTGGGTTGATGGAATGTTGGTGTGAGAGGTGACAGTGGGATGTTAGATGAGTGAGGCTGTCAGTTGGGGGATGGGGCTGACCAGCAGGAAGGCTGCTCCTGGTGGGGCTCTACACTGCAACATCAATCTTGAATAAACATACATGGAAACTACTTGGATCGGACCATCTTTGATTCAATACATTTTGGCAATGAATTTATCAGCTAGAACCTGTGTTTGCTACCTGAATGGACTTTAAGCTTCAAGATTTGAGTAAGTGGAAATTAAAGAAGAGGAACTTTGGGAAGCATTTATTGTACAGCAACCTGGCAACTGTGAGCCCCACCAGTGACCTTGACATCTGTCGCCCTCAACCCGTCTGTCAGTTTTTGCTCCATCTACTTCAACTGTACTGGAGCTGCAGTGTCTGTTCATGTTTTGCCTGTCTGCTGCAACCGCTGTTTGAGTCATTTTGCGGTGTCCCCATCACTGCTTGGACTGTGTCTCTCCACCACTGTGTTTGAATTTAGCCCATTGTGCTGGGTTCTCATTGTGAGCAACAAGTGGAGGTTTTCTCTTGTCTCTCTCATGAGAGGTGTTGAGGAAGAGGAGTCCCCTCAGTCTGATCCGAGAGTCAGTCCCCAGAGCTCACGTCGGGAAGTGCATCTCGGAAGAGACATGTCAAGAGGAGCAACAGGTGAGGAGCTCAGACTTGTGGTTTGGAGGTGCGTGTGGCTCAAGAGTTCCCAGTGCTGTGTCAGTTGGAGCTACGGGCGCTACTCTTTAGTACAGGAGCTACAGGTGCTTCCCTGGTAAATGTTTTTATGACTCCTTTCTCTTGGTTTTTTTTCAGGCTGAACCCTTGTGCCTCATGTTTTTAACTTTCAATTACCAAAGGTCACTTACCTCAAACGGCCTCTTCGCGTTCGATGGTGATGGCGTGAGATCAGCCTTCAGTATTTCTAGGGACTGCCGGTGGACCCCCACCCTTCCGTTAACCAACATTAATAACAGGACGCGAGAGGGATTTCTTTGGAAGGCGGGGGGTCTTTCGACCCTCCGGCCGTATTTATTAAAACATACAAAATAAATCAAAAATTTAAATAAACAATATTTACACAATTACGCAGAAAACATTACAATTGATATATACATGTATCAGATGGCGAACCTTAACATATTTCTAGTACAAGGTATTTCCTATCCGAAACTAACATATCAATCACATTATACAATATTTATTTTCTGCGTACCTTTTTGGGCCTACGGCAAGGTCAATAACTGGTGTCAGATCCTTTTCATTGTAACCACGCCCTCCTGTCAGAGTGCACATGCGCAGAGGGCCTGTTTACCGTGGGAGTACACCCCCTCCCCGGTTACCCCCTTACGCCCTATTAACCACGCCCTTCTGTCGAAGTGCGCATGCGCAGAGGGTCCGCTTACCGTGAGGGTACTTTGGCCCCCCGGTTACCCCGGTACTCTCTATTGACTCCATTGAAGGGGGCCCTTGTATCTCAGCGCCATTTACTAGTGTCATTGTGCACATGCAGGATGGCCAACCAGCCTTCAGAAAGCGTGACTCACCCCTCCCCCGCACCCATGTAGCCAAAAGGCTGTAAATGCCACTGGAGTTCTAGGAGAGACCACTTGTCCCTCCCTTTGGGTGACCCCATTCGAGAATGGCGCTGCCCCCTAAGGACCTTAAATTAACTGCTCACCAATCATGACCTTACCACCACAGGCCAGCGTAGTTAACCGACTATCTGGCCCCCCATACCCTCCTACACTGAAAGGTCATGTCCTGCCTCAAAAATTCTCCTATCCAAGCCATTATATTTCTCAGCCCAACTATCAGGCCCTACCAACTCACTGCAAGGGCATGCCATGTCCCTATATGCGCCTAACCAGGAAAGAAGATCCCCTGCACACTGCTTCACCCCCCGGTGTGAACAAATGGACACCGTCTTTTTAGGCAGCCCAGTTCCTCCATATCCACCCCTGTGCTATAGTCTGTAAGTGTCAAGCCCTAGCTAACCTCAGCAGTTTGTTACTAGGTATGTTTCCAACGGCCGAATGGCATCACAGACGAGCTTCCTCCCCTTGAAGGCTCTGGAATGTCTGGGTGTACCCTGGTGCACCAACCGGTTGCCTCACTATACACCATTAACTGGGCCTAAAGATCAGTCCGAAGGTTTCATTCCCTACTCTGGATGGACAGACACCATCTTTGGAATCCCTGTAGTTGCTGTGACAGGGCATATCTTGGCCCTAGACGTGTAAAACCAACCTACTTCAGTCTTCCTGAACACCCAATCCTGCTCAAGTTGCAGGGTCATAAAGCTGGGGGTGGCCTACTTATAGGCACTTGACACCCCCACTTGGAGCCACTACCTGGCCTCTGTCATCAGCTTCATGGTGCACCGGATATTCACACTTCCCCTGTCAATGCTAATCGTTGTTGGTGCAACTATACCATTGTAAGGGTAAGCCCTGTGCAAGCCACCCTTCCTACTATGGAGCCTCCTAACACCACGCAGTGTCAATTATGAAGGCGCCCGCGAGCACAGGCGCCGTCAAAGCAGTAACTGTTTCACAACAAGGGTGTTGTCGTGACGCCTCCTCCGTAATACTTGTGGTCCTGGTCAAACTGTGACGGTATACACCTGTAATGCAGTGCACTGCAATTTACCCCATCTGGCAACACAAATGGGTGACAATTACACACTTCAACTATAATGCATGGGTAGCACCTTCTCATGCTGGCACTGCTTGAGCCGTTGAATTGACCGCCCATCACACTTGATGACTTTGCTTAACACTCCCGTTCCGGGTGTACAGGTCCCCTTGGCTGTCTACCTCTTGCAGTTTGTTGCGGTGCAGATCACTTGCCAGGTATTTGCCATGGGTCCGGTCATACATAAATGAAAAAACAAACACAAACGATTAGTGTTTCTGGCTTCCTGGTGAAAGATACAGTGCACATGCCCGTATTACATTGCTTAGTATAGCAAGGGGTTCACCCAAACATAGTCACTGGGACCTGGGTCATAACAGTACTGAGAGAAAGGGGTCCCAGTGTGGAATCAGCAATTGACACAAAGTAATCAGAATTAGAGAAACAATGAATGAATCTACACTGTTTTTATTCACAATGTAGATGTTTGTTAGATATAGTATCAAGCGATAAACATTCAAAAGGTTGTATAGTGCCCCAGGGGAAAAGGGGAAGTGATAAGGTGAGGATAGTGTGGATAGGGAATCGTGACAGTAAAATCAACCAAATAACGCAGATGCATTTGTATGTCAATTTGTATATACACAAACAAAAGACCATAGGTTCAATGCATCACTAAATCAGAGTCATGCTCCACATAGTACATTAATGTTATATTTTTGGCGTGAGCTGATGGAGAGAGAACAATTGTCGACGTTTCAACCCTCAAATTGTTGCAGGAATTAGTTGTACCCTTGCTGCGGGGTCTTCATCAGGACAGGGTGAGGGGCAGGCAACCTAGTCAATATATATCAAAAGTTACTTAAATTTAATTACACTCCTGGTCATGAGTCACAACATGAGTAATTAAAATAGCACACAATTAAGGGTAGAGCATACCAAATCGATTGATGCTTGTCTTCTATTTAGTGGACGGAATGTTGAGATAGTGGAACTCATTTTCAGAAAGGAACCCTTGATCCAAGCCAGCCTGCGTCAGTTCCAGAATTTCAAGGCCTATTGCTTTTGATGGATCAGATCTCCGTTGTTGGTAGCTTATACCATCATTCAGTTGACGAAGGATCTCGAATTCGTATTTAGACACATCCTGAACGACAATGGCCCAGCCATAGTCGGCTGGTTTGATCACAACCTCATTATTTCGAGCAAGGGATTGAAGTGCCGCCATCTCAGTTCTACTTATGTTGTACTTAGTGTAGGATTTTGTTGGTAACGTTTGTTGTACATCTCTCCAAACCACGGCCTCATAGGCCAGGATCTTGTGTGACATCGCACTATCTGGAAAGTGGCTAATGTGTTGGGATAATCCCCTGTATCCTACAACAATTGGCTTATACCCTTTTGTGATAGGTATGCCAGAGGATGAATGAGCCGTACACATATGTTTCCTAATAGGTGATCTGAAGTTGTCTTATGAGGTTTGACGTGTACGTTCTTTCTGTCTCTATTTACTGAAACATTGGGTATCTGACCTGCTCTATGTAATCCGTCTTGTTACAAAATGGCCTTTACCATCATATGACAGGTACGCCATATTAAGAATGATAACGTGTATATATGTTTTCCTGTAGGTTACTTGCAATTGTTTTGTGACTACCGATATATATACTGTGCTTTGATTTTTCCATGAATACTTACTATTAATGCCATGATCAAGTGTTGGAAATCGAATGTGTTTTTTCCGGTTGATTCATCACCATTGTTCTTTTCTGTTTTCTGATTTTATTTTTTTGTTTAAGGTAACTCACATTGTGTATGTTCTGCTTAACATCAGTTGATTAATATTGTAATTGCTACTCTTCTCCTCCAAATGCGCATAATAGCAACTCAGGAATGATTGAGATCTCGATCAAAGTTTTTTTTATCGTGTGACCACAGGATAATGTAATACTAAAGGAGTTCTCCAATGAGCTGCTCCGCAATTATATTTTTTACTTTGACCCTGATAATAATTCAAGACATTAGCAGTGTTCATCAATCGCTCGATCTTCCGATTGTTTGCTGTTATTAGTCTGTCTATAGTGTTCACACTCAACCTTGCGGTCACGTGACGTAGTTGCCTAAGTTACAGCCACAACAGTAAGCTCCGTTCGCCATTGCCGACGCGAGCGGATGAGATGCCAGATTTACTCTGCCTTCGGTAGGTGTTGAAATCCAAACACACTTACGTCCCTCTGTAGTCCACTCTCAGGGTTTCATCATTACTAACACAATATCCTGGGTTCCTTCGATTTCTCCTCAGATGGTGCCAAGTTGGTTTCCTTCACAATTACAATTCTACGGGGACGTGAACAGCACAATTCTACCTTCGGGTAAGCTGTTACATTCACCGTCCTTGTTGGACTCGTTTATGCTCCACTTTGCCAAACTCAAAATCGTACTTTTCTCCGCAGATTTTTCATTCAATTTCTATCCAATGTCCACCGTCCCCGGGCCCTGATTTGATTCCACCACAAACGCCCGTCCTCACTGTGAGTCAATGCCCAATGTATCTGTATTATTTTTGGGCTGAATTTCTATTTCCAATTTTAAAGCAATGACATTTTTGATATATTCGTCTTTTAATTCTAGACGTTTGGGTCTCTTAACGTCTCGCAACACTTCCTTTAATATAATACAAAACCTTTAATAAATTCCTCCATCTCTTTATCCTAGGATTCGAAGTTCTCACCAGATGAGGTATTCCGTCCACTAAATAGAAGACAAGCATCAATTGATTTGGTATGCTCTACCCTTAATTGTGTGCTATTTTGATTACTCATGTTGTGACTCATGACCAGGAGTGTAATTAAATTTAAGTAAGTTTTGATATATATCGACTAGGTTGCCTGCCCCTCACCCTGTCCTGATCAAGACCCCACAGCAAGGGTACAACTAATTCCTGCAACAATTTGAGGGTCGAAAAGTCGACAATTGTTCTCTGTGCATCAGCTTCACGCCAAAAATATAACATTAATGTACTATGTGGAGCATGACTCTGATTTAGTGATGCATTGAACCTATTGTCTTTTGTTTGTGTATATTCAAATTGACATACAAATGCGTCTGCGTTTTTTGGTTGATTTTACGGTCACGATTCCCTATCCACACTATCCTCACCTTATCACTTCCCCTTTTCCCCTGGGGCACTATACAACCTTTTGAATGTTTATCGCTTGATACTAAATCTAACAAACATCTACATTGTGAATAAAAACAGTGTAGATTCATTCATTGTTTCTCTAATTCTGAATATGTTGTGTCAATTGCTGATTCCACACTTATTACATTGCTCTCACATGCTAAGCCTTAGCTAAGATTAGCACCAGATACATTCCCATCAAACTTGCAACTGCGAGTGTGCAATAGCCCATCCATGATTACTTAAGGACAGCTCAAAGTGTGAAGTGCTGTAAAATAGCACATTCATGGTTACTAAAAGGTATGCTGCAGCCTATCACATTTCTTGCCAGGCCAATGCTATTGGCATTCCCGAAGTCTGTCCACACATACGTGTATGAGCGTACCTGTGTGACATGGCACCCCCCCCTAGCTTACTTGTACCACCCCTTTGGTGCCTAGTGCTTTAGACAAAGGCCCCGAATTCCAATGTACCTCCGCAACTGCGCGCAGGGATACCCTTGAAGGTATGAAAACAGGGCCTGGGTGTATTGTTTTGACGTCAGTGTGGAGAGTGTACCTGAGTGACCCTGGCCGAGGCCATTGCCAAGTAGGCCTGACCTCCCCGCCATGTAACGACTTTGCCATGATATGCTAAGCATACCTCCCTCAGTAAGTACAGACCCCTTGTTGAAACCTGGAGCCCGCCACAGAGGTAACCTACATGTAAAGCAAAGAAGATTTGGGCCATATTTTGCAACTCACTAACTATGTGAGTTGACCCTTCAGTGAAAGGTCTGAAAACACATTTCAGAGGTACCCCCTGCGGGTGGCCCTACCAGTGGTGCAAGCCCACTACCAGCATTTGGCTTACATGCCATGGCACCCCCCTTGTCAGCTCCAGAAAACAAAACCGTAAACCTAGTTACAGTTACAATTTCCACCGAGGGCGCATGCCGTATCTACAATGACTCAATAGCGCCTTCATGGTTACTTAAGGAAGGTATAGAGCATAAATTGGAGCTCTTTCAGTCCCTTATGAAAGATTCCCCCCGCTAAGTCCAATACCATCTCCCTTACATGAGTAACATTGACGTCGTACTTCCCAATGAGAGCGCTTGCAATTAATGTAATAATGCGTTGGATCTTTTCTGGACTGGTTGACTTGAAGCTAAGGGATTCAGAGCGTTGTGAATCCAGCATAGTTGAATAAGACATGATGTTGAAAGCCCATAACCTCCCTTCCAATGTCTGCTTTTCTATCAAAGTCTTTAGGCATAGGATATATGATTGAAAGGGACACAGTCTTTTGCCAGTTCAGCAGCCAAGTCTTTAAGCATAGGATTAGCACAGTGCTATCCAGTCCGAGCTGTAAAAATGGCCCAAAGCCTTTTACCACTCCTGGCACACCATTACAGCTTTGGCTTTTGGTAAAATACCATCTAAGCCAACCTGACATGTTTAAAAGCAACCCCTGTATTTTCTATATTTATTTATCCATCTTCTATGATATATACCATGTTTTCTTTCCCTCTCTCCTCCCTTCCCCCTTCCTCCCCTCCCAAATAATTTAAAATGCTTTGTTTTTTCCTTGTGATATTGGCTGCCTCTATTTACTTTATTCCATTGTATGCCCTTTACTCATATTTTGCCGATGTCACCTTATTGTAATATCTATTTTTCCTTTAATAAAGCTTTCAAACATAAAAGCAACCCCTGGCATGTCATGTGTTTCACTCTCAATAGAGCCCTCAGAGAGGTATAGCTTTTCCCCTACCAAAGGGAGCACCCAGTTTAAGTCTAAACAAAACCCGTTCATAAATAACGTGCTGCATAAATTATGCAATAAAGGAGCATAGAACTCTGGGTAGTTCTCAAGTTTAGGTGGAAAGCAACGCCCGTATAGAGCACCCTCAACAACAGCGGCACACTAAATCTGCTCACCTCATTAGAGCCCTCAGAGAGGTACAGCTCTGTCCCTACCCAAGGGAGCACCCAGTTTAAGTCTACACAAAACCCAATCAGAAATAAAGTGCTGCATAAATTATGAAATCCAGAAGCAGAGAACTCTGGATAGTTCCAAGTTTAGGAGGAAAGCAGCTCCCGTATAGAGCACTCTCAACATCAGCGGCACACTAAATTTTGCTCACCTCAGGTGCCTTTGCTGAGTTTAGCGTTTTGGTCTCCCCATAATAATACATGAGATAAGAGTCTTTTACACACTACTGGTTTTCAAATCCCATAATAAAACAAAAAAAAAACCTTACTGTTACATGTGTTATTCCCATTGATTTAATACCCTGGTAAATACAAATCTAGGTACAGGGAAACCCTAGACTTAGATCCACGTTACTCGCAAGGAGGATCCAAAACAGAGAGTATTAGCATAAAGAATTTCAAAGATTGTTTTAACTATACCATCAATGGCTATACTTAAACTAATAATTGTGAAATAACACCTTTCACCCACAAACCAATCATTTTGATATTTTTAGGTCCAAATAACATTCTCAGATTTCAGAGGCAATAAAGAAGCTTGCCAAATGTTTGTGAAACTATGACTCAAGTGGTAAAATGCATTTTCAATTATATTACTGCAGGTATCAATTACCGTACACATGCACTTCCTTTCCCTTCTACCGTTTTATGTAGCATTGGCTTGGTCTGAGGGCATCAAGGCGCTTAAAATTGGAACCAGTTATAACACAGTTTTAGGAAAGTTTAAGAGTAGGACAATAATCATTCCTCTACTGAGTCGAACTATGTTATTACACTGCAATTTAATAGGCCAGTAATCACCAACCTTTTGGTTTATAAGAGCTGCTTATGTTCCATAAAACTCATGGGCAGCGACTAATATTAGAAGCGACCACATCAAACCTGATCCCATTAGTGTCCACCATATGCAAGATTACCAGCACTCAACTCGGTGCAATACGCAGGGTTACCAGTATTAAGGTAACCAACTTTGACCAAGCGTTAGAGTACTGTCGCAGAGATTAGCAAAAATTGGAACAACTGAAGAACTACCTCTTGCAACTGTAAAACCAATTCTGTCCGTAGATTGAGCCAATTGGCAGGTGGTGCAAATATGAAGCTTGAGTAGACACCTATCTGTTGCTGATTGCTATATTTGAATGTTAAACTGGGACTAAAGAGGAGCAACCTGTGTCCACTGCTACCGAGTGTGATGCTGACAAACCAATTAAGTAAGCCTATCTTAATTTAGTCGTATTACACATCAGTTGTAGACACCAAAGCTTGAAAACAAGAAATAATTACAGAAAAACATGAAAGAAAACATGCCGTTTATAACAAAGTTAACCATGCTAGTGATCTAAAAGCACTCTATCATGCTGCGTTGAGCAACACTGTTGTGAATGTCAGCAGCACCAAGTATAATACGCCACTAACCTCCAGTAAAGGCCAGCAGTAACAATGCCGTGAAGAGTAGTTTCCCACCTTCCCAAAAACACTCATCTCACCTCAGTGAAATGACACACTATGGTAAGAGAAGTATCCAGGGGAAAAGGGAAGGGGATAAAATAACAAAGATGTCCTGTTTCGGCACAGGTTTGGCATCAACCTCTTGGCACCCTCGGGGACCCCTGCAGGTAATAGAAAGAAAGAAGAGACTAAGATGCACCACACGCATTCACTGTTGATACATTACTGGTTTTAGCACTCGCACTTACATTATTCCTACCAGATAATCTCTCTAGCCAGAACACGGAGTACCCCATGTAACAGAACGCAATTGTAAGTCAGTCCTGGCTGGGACACGATTGCGATACAGCACACAATCCGATTCAGACACACCTTTGGATACTCCAGGCAGGGGGTATACACTCAGGATGATAAAGAAAAAATGTGGCTTATATCAAAGAAACAAAGTATAATATGAAACAATATACAACAAGGTAAACAAGATCCACGAGAGGAGAGCACCTTTATGAGCAGTCTCCGACTCTCATGCAGAATACAAAATACCTGAGGTGAGTAGAGGTGATCATCACATGGAAGAAGACTCCTGTAGAGAGGAGAGAGCCTTTATGCGCAGTCTCCAACTCTCTAAATACTAGGAATCTGAATGGCTCAGAGATTCAACTCATAATCACGATCCAAAGTATTGTGGGCAGAAAGGAGCAGCAACAAGCCTCTTGAAGTCAGGAGCACAGCACAAAGCGCTAGCTGTAAAGTATATCCCAGAACATAATAATGATCGCGGGCAAGCGCATCACGCGCTGGAGTGAAATCACGGGTGAGCGCTACATGCGCTGGAGATGAAATGCTGGCAAGCGCTTCACGTGCTGAAGTGAAATCACGGGTAAGCGCTACACGCGCTGGAGATGAAATGCTGGCAAGCGCTTCACGCGCTGATACACACCAACGGCACAAAAGTGTTCTCGCTGGGACGCTTGCTTCGACGAACTCTGGGCTAAGCCGTCAACCTCCTCCTGTCTCGGAAGAGACATCAAAAAGCCGGGACGGGACTCCCGGTCGGGAACAGCTCAGCGCTCTGGAAATGCGGCGGGAATGAATAGAGTTAACCGCTCCTCTGGGGAAGGCAAACCACAGAGTAACACAAGAAGAGTCTCAGGAAGGCTCCATGGAAAGTTGGTCAAGCCCCGTTGTAGGCAAAGGCAGGGCTTAAGTAGGAACTCCTTCTTGTTCATCGGATCCAACTTCCTGTAGCCTGGCCCCTAAGCCTCTTGGGACATGTAGCTCCTTTCAACGCTCGACATTTCACATACGTGGCAATTGCAACGGGGAAAGTGTTGTGCACCTATGATGTATTTGTGTGGCCTTTCTGGTCTGGTGTCCTATAATCACTACAAACACAACCCTTATGACTTCAACACACTAGCTAAATCCTCCAGCTATATCTGTGTCAGGAAGGTTCTTTCTCCAATGACTTTGCGCGGAAGCAGAATGTTGCTATTTACCCAATTCCTCCTTACCATCCCTTAGCCCAAACAATATTATTAAATGCGTGAAGCCAGATGGACAGCTATGGGGAAATGGGAATTGGACAGAGAAGAGACTGCGCCCGTCTTCTTCGGCTACTGTGAACCCCTCTTGGTCTTCTGTCTTCTGAGTTCTAGTTTTACTTTCTTTTTCTGGTGTCCGGTAGCTAAAAACAAAACACAGGTTATTCTATCTTGACTTCTCTCTGTCTACACTGCTCCCTCCTTCTTTCTCACTATTTTCTTTCCCTCAACCTACCCAATGTAGAGGGTGCCTGCGCTTCTCTTCTTTTTCTTCAGCTTTTTTCTTTTTTGGAAGTCTTTATTCTAAAACAGGTTGTGACAATTTCCTTAAGTTATTGCCTATTATCACTCTCTAAAATAATTTTGTTCTTCTAGTGACTTCTCACCTGCCTCCTAGCTGAAGACTCGTTTAAGTTGGGGTTCTGGAATTATTGATACGTATATTATTCTTTTCTATCTTCTTTTGTATGATTAACTTACAGTATTATCCTAATAATTGTATTCTTGTAAATATTCCTTCTTAGGTGTAATACTACTGTTCTTCTTGAACTCGCAAGCCTTAACTCAAAAAGGATTAACGCGCTGGTAAGTTCCTGCTCTCTCCGTAATACTCAAACTTAGTCTTCTTCACCAAACACTAAACTAAACAGACTCAATTTATACTATTGCTTTGGCACTTAACTTCTGCTATGAAGAGTTGACTGTACATTACTGTATCCCTTCAGTAATAGCCTCCCACCAAACTCCTCACTGTGCTCAAAAATTTCTGTGGCGGATAACTTCAATTCTCCGAACTCCGCTACTGAATTCCCACAGAAAAGCCGATAGGCTTCTCCTCGGAAAAGACGCGTCGAAAAAACTACTCTTATCTCGCTGACTGAAAATGCTCCAAAAGCTTTCCGCTGCTGCTCCTCTGACAGCTCCGGTGAAGTGCGCACTTCACCTGCAAATTCCGAATTCCTTAGAACGTCTAGTGCGTTCACTGAACAGTCTCTGGGGGTCTGGTTTGTGGCCATATTGGGTTGGGTCTTAGTTTGAATCCCTCCAGCAATTTTAACACGGGGACTAAAACGAACCCTGAAAAGCCTTCTCTGCCTGATTTTGGTCTGGTTCCTGACAGTCTGCCCCGCACGGCCATCAAGTAAGGCACCATCAATAGTTTTTTAAGTCTGCTCTCTTTGTTTTCCTTCCAGAGGAAAATCATCAAAGAATTATTTCCAGCAGGAGAAGGCACGAGCACACTATTCACCAGTCACATCTCACAGATGATAGCCCCCCTCAAAACAGCGCCTAGCTTGGATTCTCAGCAACAAAGATCGGCAGACTCAAAGTAGCAGAATGGGACTTCTTACAGACAAGCTGCTCCCGTTATCAACTAATCCCACTCAGTTTGGAAAAAACGGAGCTCCTGCCTGTCGCAAGTAAACCCCCGGTGTGCATGCTCAAACATTCTGCCCTTGTTCACTAGGTAGTCCGTGCTCTTCTGCGGCAAGGGACACATACCCATGTACAGCCCACCTTCAATTCCCTAAATTGACTACCCTGCAGCATGACACCCGTGGCAACAGATATATATGTCAAGATGACTCCCTCTGAGTAAAACGGTGACTTAAAGAAGCACACTAATGGGCACGTCATGGGGCGCGAACCCTCCATCTTATGACAAAAGTCCCTGTGCTTCACCGACTGCCCTAGCACATATTCCTTGAGCCTTCTTCCATATTGGCACCCAAGTCACCTACTTGTACCAACTCCCACTCTTTTTCAGTCACTCGCGCTGCCGACCCCCGCACAGACTCGCTAACTGCTTTATATTGGGGTGCTGTGCTTCGTGAAATAAAATACATTGGAACTCCGTGCCTTCGCCTGTGTTCAGATATAGCACTGCACCCTCGTTGAGAACCAAAGAAGCCCCGCATCCCCACCAGCACACCACACACAGCAAAGAACGCGCGCGCTGTAAACATTCAGGGCTGTGTAAGCGTAGCGGACAAACCCCCACCTGGCCAGAATGCCAACGCCCAACAGATGACCAACACCTCACGTACAAGTTGCGGAGATCAAAAAGGCGACCTAGGCGTTACTTTAACCAACTGTGCGAAACAGGAGTTGTTTATCCTAAGGCGGGAGCTGGGATACTCACACCACAAATCGATGTCTTCCGGTCTTTTCCGAAGCAGCCATGCACCGCACCTCAAGCCGCCTACGCAGCAGAGCTTCCCGGGTGCCATCCACGTCGCGAGTCTCAAAGCAGAGCAGGGCGGCGAGTCGTCTACAGTTAGCCGTCAAGATCCACACTGCTCCGGTGCAGTTACGCCGCTGATTATCCCCAAATGCTGGACACCGCCATCAGCCTGCCTACAAAGGAATACCCAAAAGGCCCTGCTGCAAAAGCCGCCGTCCTCCACAATCCGGCGCTGCAGATGACAAACAGCGTCCCCTCACCTGAAAGATAAAAGGAAGAAAATAATTACAGGCTCCTAGAGGCTGGAGGAGCAGGCCGTGGCGCACAGGAGTTGAAGAGGCAGACTCTCGCGCTCCACGGCCTTTTAAACCCCTCATCAGCCAGGCCGGATCTAACCGGCCTGGCCTTTGTTCCCTTCGTGACCCGGAAGTGACTCGATCACTTCCCAGGTCACCAGGGGTCCCGGGGTGGGTGGGGGCCGGTGCGCCCCGGCATAACTGAGGTGGGGCCGATGTCAGCCCGCCTTTCCTTTCGCGCAGCGCACTGCAGCGTCCTGTGAGGTCCCCTGCGATGTTCCTAGTGGCACACAGCTTTCTGCTGCTGTCGGACTCTATGCTGCTTTGTGTTGCCGTGAGCCATCCGGCTCAGCGTCATGAACGAGCGGCCATCTTGTGGTTGTATGATGTTGCAAGCACCGTGTTTGTATTGCACACTTGGAGGAGAGCTTTTCCAACCAATTCGTCAAATGGTTTGCTCTTCGTCATTTGTGTGGAAAGGGGGAGTGTTACGGCTGAAAGTACTGTCTTGGCTGAAGGTGATTTTTTTTTTGTTCACTGCCTCCCATTCGATCTTGCATCATGTCAAAGTCAGCCATCCCGCTTATCATACACGCTACTGTTTTGACTGTTGCCTCTGTACCTTTATTTCAACCCCTTCGTGCCTCACTCTACTCTGGATATATGGGGAGGTTTTTCTTTAATCTAACGTGCACTGACAGTATTTTGTGTACTTTCTTCTTCAGAGTTGGGGAACTCAGAAGATTGCAACCTGCAGTTTGTTAGCCTACATTGTGTGCTCGCAGCCCACAAGTAACGGCATTGGGGAGGCTTGTCAGTTTAAACCGTCAGGTGTGGCGCGTATTTTTGTTCAAGCCCACACTCACCAGTTTATTTTGTTATTGCTGCTTCTTGACATCTTGCTACGTCTTGCTCAATGTACTGCAATATTGTTTTAATTCCATATTTAACTTGTTGCTAGGTATTTCTTGCCATTATTGAGTGTATTATCATTGATGCTGTGTGCATTTAGTGATTACACGGTGGGAGAGTGCTGCATTGTATATTGCTGCATTTTTGTGTGCTTAGTGTTGAGCTTCATATTGGTTGTTTTTTCCTTACTACTGTATTAAGTGAAGTGTTGTACGCTTTCATATGCTCTGCGTGGAGTGTTTTTCAACACATACCCTATTTCGGGTTTGGTTGGAGGGCAGACATGAAGCCTGATTTTGAAGAGTGTGTGTGTTTTATATTGCTTGTTTTTCCTTACTGCTTTATTGGGTGAAGTGTTATAGGCTTTCATATGTTCCGTGTAAAGTGTTTTCCACACATACCACCCCAACTTTGACTGGGTGAAGCGCTGATGTGAAGCCTCATTTTTAGGAGTGAGTATCAACCTTACTTTGGGTAAGGGTGGAGAGCAATTTTTATGCTGTTAGTTCTCTCCCAAATAATCTTCCACCGCTTCAAAGTTCTTGCTAATATGGTTTCCTACCACGTCTCTCAGTTTGGTACCCTTCATATCTCTTTCCTGTTGGCCTGGCAAGCCAACTTGTTTTTGGTATCTGGGCTTGGTTTGTGTCTTGTGGTGTGGTAGTGTGTGCGTTTAATGGGAGTGTCTCATTTGTTTTTTGCATGGTGGAAAGGGAGAAGAGGTGAATGTAGGTGAGTGTAGTAGGCTTTACGTGCTTAAAGAATTTACAGTATTTATTTACGTGTTTACAGAACTGTTTACATGCTGGTTTGCATGGTGTGCTAACTTCTTCCTAAAATGTATTTATTGTTATCTTTCATACATGTATTTTCACCATCAGTACATGTACGACATTGCATTTGTTCTGATGCCCTTGTGTTGCATGTAATAATTTTATTGTCAAATTTTGCATGAGAACTCCATCAGGAGGAGAAGTGTGGCGCAGTGACCAGAGCCGCTGAGTTCGTGGTTGGATCCCTGGCGCCGGCAGCAGCTCAGCCCACCACCATGTGACTCTGGCCAGTAGCGCGCTGAATCCTTCCGACGGCCCCTAGTGTCTTGAGACACTTTAGGGGTGATTAGTGCACGCTTTTCAAATACCCGGTTATCATGAATTTATGAGGTTGCTGCAGCTAGGGGGACCAACCGTCCATAAATTTCACGGACCGTCCGTAATTTGGGCTTCACGTCCGTTGTCTGTGAGGATCCCTTTTACGGACGCCTTTTGTCCGTAATTTTGGGCATTGGGAAACATCACTGTTCCCCTGCCTGAAACCTCAGCTCCCTGATGGCCCCTCCACACACTCAGCCTCTGAGAGCATGACAAGCCCCATCCGCCCATTGTCATTCTTTATGGAGCTGAGTGCCACATTCAGAATGACAATGGGACAGTCTGTACTTTTAACGCATGTGGTGGGCCTCCTGCACCCTCAGTTCAGGGCAGGGTATTCAGTCAGGTGGTGAAGTGCACAAAAACGCCAATGCTGCTGCACGAGAATTCAGTTCACGAAAAAAAGGCGGTGAAACAAGTTATAAAAAAAAAGGGTTATGGGTCTTTCACGGTCTCATCATTTTAAAATGGCCGCATTTTCATTGTCATATTCAAAAGCCATGGTTGCTGCTTTTTTATTTGTGCAACTGACAACCATTGACAAAGCCAATAGTTCTGGCTTGTAGGTGTAATACTACTTGCTGTGTTATATATTTGGATGAAATGAAAGAAGCAGCACACTATGCTGAGCACAGACTTTTAGCTTAGATATGCCCTTAATTACAACGAACACCCCATTTGGAGACCCCCCACCCCCCCTCCCAGTTTATCCATCCCACTTAAAACCCTGGACACAACACTGTGAACAGTGGCACAGTGCTTCATGCATGATTCATGACTTGCACTTTTTCAGATTTCCTATGTACAGGGGCATAGTGAGCCCACCCCCGCCTCACCTCTTGCTTTAGGAACTATAGCAGGAGTGAAGTCCTTGATGGGCCTCTTCTGTCTGCAACTCTGCAGACAAAGGCTCAGCTCAGCTCATAATTAATGTGAAAAATTGAGTAAGTGAAGGGATGGCTGGATGGCTGGATGGATTAGTGAAAGGGTGAAGGTATGAATGTAGAGGGTGACTGGATGATTTATGAAAGAAAAGATGGACGGATGAGAGAAGGTAAATACATGGATGTATGGTTGGAATGGTAGATGGATGGGTAAATGGATGGATGAGTGGATGGATGGATGAGTGAAAGGGTGGATAATAGGTGTGTGAATGGGGGATGGATGAGTGAACTGAGATGAGAGAACTGGATGAGTGAATGAGAGAAGGTAAATACATGGATGTATGGTTGGAAGGATTGATGAATTGATAAGTGAAAGGATTAATGTATGGATGGATGAGTGAAAGGGTTATGTAAGATTGGATGAGTGAGTGAAAGGGAGGGTAAATGGACTAAAAGGTGCATAGATAAGTGAAGGAGTAAAAGGGTAGATGGATGAGAGACAGGATGGATGGATGAGTGACAGAGTGAAAGGGTGGATGGTTGAGAGAAAGGATAGATGGATGAATGAAAGGATGGATGAGTGATAGGGTCAATGGAGGAATTCATGAGTGGATGAGTAAATGGATTGATGGGTGGATGGATGACTAAGTTAAGGGGGATGGAGAAAGAAAGGGTGGATGGATGACTGAAAGGGTGGAAGGATGAGGGACTGGGTGGATGGATGAGTAAGTGAAAGGATGGCTGGATCGGTGAAAGGTTAAATGGCTGGATGGATGAGTGAATGGATGGATGAGTGGAAGAGTGGATGGATGGTTGAATGGGTAGAGTGAAAGGATGAATGGAGCAATGGATGAGTGAAAGGGTGGATGGAGGAATAGATGAATGGAATGATGGATGGATGGAAGGATAGATGATGGATAGGTTTGCAAATGGTTGAATGTTGTTATGGATGGCACACAGATAGGACAGAATAAATGGCGAAAGATTGAATGATGGATAAAATAATCATTACACCTTGTAACCCCATTATCTTAAGTGACATTTCCTACACATTGACTTTCACATGTATATGGGTCATTGTCTCTATATAAGATGTGTGTAATGTAACACACTCCAACACCCTGTCCTACTTACTTGGGATGAGTAGCACTATAAAAGAAATTAAAAACACATGAGAGAGGGTCTTTGTGAAGATGAGGGGCACCATTGGAGGATCGTTGCAAGGCTGACCTGGTTGGCAAGGCTGGTTATCGGGCGTTTTCCTGGGAGGCTGGGAAGGTGGGATGGGGGCGGTTTTGTTACCATAAAAGACCTGCACATTTGCTCAAAGCTGCGTGCATACTGAAAAACCATGAAGTGCACAATTTGCTCAGCCTAATATAAACTTATTTTCACTTTTACTTAAGTGGTTGTCTATTTACTTACTTATACACTATTGCTCAACGTCATCTGATGTGTCTTACCTTTTGTCCTGAATTTTGACCTCCTGTCCTGAATTTCTGTCCTGAATTTTGACCCTTTGTCCTGAATTTTTATACTTACCGTCCTGAATTTGTACCCATGCCAGTTGGTCACCCTAGCTGCAGCACCTCATGCAACCCTATTTCCAGCTCCTTGTGTTCAAGAATCACGTTGACCAGCGTTAGCGCTAACTTCCTTAAGGTCTCGTTTGCCATAACTAACGCGTTGAATAGTCTGTTAACAATCACTAACATGAAATTAATATTTTTACTCACCATCTGTCTTGTTAAATGACGTTCTCTTTTACTTCAACGACCTCAACACTGTATCACTTAACTGGATATTAAGACACATCAATGTTTTTACTACTTTCAAAATTGTATTCCATCCAGAACTTTATTACATGTTCTGAAACATGTGACGCATCTGCTAATAATTGCTATGGTTCTCCCGAAAAATGAAAAATCCCTTGGTAGTTCCGTCATGGACAACATTCAGAATGTAATTTTAGACTTAAGCAGTAAGTAATTATTCTCTGTGCCTTAAATGCTCTCTAATTTTGAGTTACCGGTAACCCCAGGCCACGAGCACTCTTTTGTTTTATGGGGGAATACGGCATTATGCCTCATTAATATGGAATATCCATTTTCCGTCCATAAACCATTTTGCAAATCTGTCTGAGTTCTGAATATGTGACGCAGCTGATAAATGTGGTGGCAGACTGAACATCTAGGTCTTCTGGGCATAACTAATCGGTGAGTAATTTTTGTTTTGCATTCATAAACACTATACGCACTGAACTGTCATGTTTTAGCAGTTGTCTGGTATGTGGCGGGATAGATACAGCGAGTTTGAACCCCCCCACCACACTTCCTTATTAAATGTCAGCTGCCGAAGCATTTTTAGGGGCTAATTGATATTTAATGAACCTGTTAAAAAGTAATTATATTTCACACAAAGAAAATGACTATCAGTTCAATGTGCTAATAAGAATACTATCCAATTAGTGTTTACATCATTATGTGACATTGTGTACTGTGTGCATGCTAAGCACTGCAATCCATCGAATACAGATCAAAACAACCCCATTAAACCGACGCCACAAATGTTTAATTGAGATAAACTGCAAGATGCCTGAATGTACAAGTTAGGGAAAAGAGGTTTACCATTTCCATACATCATTTTTTAATTATTATTTTTGTGTCACATCAGCATGTTTGGGATAAATATTTTCAGCATGATTGTATGTAAAAGGTGGCAATTTGACACAGCTGTACAATAATATATTAGAAGAAAAAATGTTACAATCTGTACAGTTCATTGAATTGGGTAGCTGAATTAGCTTAATTCATCCGCTATCACACTCCAAATGCAAGCATAAAAATGAACGTAATCTATCTATCTATCTGTCTGCTTATCTATCTAATACACTAATCTATACACATATAGCCACTGGAAAATTTAAATATTTTCCCTGAAAAAAAAAAAAAATAAATAAAAAAAAAAAAATATATATATATATATATATATATATATATATATATATATATATATGTATATATATATATATATATATATATATATATATATATATATATATATTCACTGAAAAAACCATGGGTTATAGACCATATATAGTTAGGGATTAGCATTTACAAAACCTTATTTTACTCACACAAAACCATTGAAATTCGCATATATAGTTGGTTGCATTAACTATATATCGCGCACCCGCAATCCACTGCTGATGATGTCACATATTACATCATTCATGACATGGTCAGTGACATCACTGATGACATCACTGATGACATCTCAAATGACATCACTGATGACATCACTGATGACATCATCCAGTGACTGTCTGTTTCTGTAAAGTTTAAATATGTTTTACATATTGAAGAATGAGTGGATGTATAAGTGTCTGGATGAAGGATTTAGTAGGTGCATGACTGACTGTATGAGTGAGTGATTAAATGTGTCTCACTGAGTGCATGGGTTAGTGACTAAACTGTCTTAATTTGTACATCATTATGTCTGTTGTTCTGTAAACTGCTGCATGTGTTGATCAGTAGCTATATGAGTAACTATATGGGTTATTGATTGGTTGTCGAAGTATTTGTAAGGGAGACTGAGTGTGTGTGTGGGTGGCTGGGAGGTGTATGACTCTGTGCATAGATGTGTGAGCAGTTGATTCACTAGATGTATGGGTTCAAAAGTGCATGTGGAAACAGCTGTATGGGCGGTTGACTGTGTGCATGAGTGTATTGGTGAGTGAATGGATATCTCAGTGATACATGTCAAAGTAAGTACATATGTAAAACACAGTACATGTGAGTGTTGACATATATAAATAACTGTGCATAAGAGCCAGTGAATGTGTGAGTGGCTGTATGGATCATTGTGAACTTGTATCAGGGATTGTATAAGAGAGTAAATATGTGTTAGTATATGTTTGAATAAGTAAGGTGTGTATAACTGTATAGTTGAGGAAATGGAGGTGTGATTGATTCTTTGCATGACTCACTAGGTGTGTGAGTAACTCCATGGATGAGTGACAGTCTGTGAGTGTCTGTTTACACTGAGTGTATCTAAGGTTATATTAGAGTCTGAAGAGGTTCATCGTATTATCACATGAATGATGTCATCAGTGATGTGCTCAGTAATGTCAAAGGAGATGTCATCAGGGATGTCATCAGTGATGTCATTTGAGATGTCATCAGTGATGTCATCAGTGATGTCACTGACCATGTCATGAATGATGTAATATGTGACAGTGGATTGCGGGTGCGCGATATATAGTTAATGCAACTAACTATATATGCGAATTTCAATGGTTTTGTGTGAGTAAAACAAGGTTTTGTAAATGCTAATCCCTAACTATATATGGTCTATAACCCATGTTTTTTTCAGTGAATTTTCAAGGTTTTGTAAATGCTAATTCCTAACTATATATGGTCTATAACCTATGGTTTTTTCATTGAATTTCAATGGTTTTTTAATAGCAAATATCAAAAGCTTTAAAATGTCAAGTACGTGATAGGTAAAAACATTTTCGTGTTTATGCACGCTGATGTGCTTTGAACGCTGCCCCCCCCCCTCTTTTCTTTTAGGAGTATTCTCTGTTTGCAGATAGTGAAGGGTAGGTAACGCAGCCCTTTGCCCCCGTTGTAATCTGTCGTGCCTGCTTCCCTCTCCATTTGATTGATTGTTATCCAAGCATTTACTGTTTTAGAATTGGTTCTCTTTGGTTTTACAAAGAAACACAGAGTCGCAATACTCTGTTTAGTCTTTGCAGATAGTGAAAAATCGTTAGAAAAAACAAAAGGAATCAAGCAAAATCAGTAGGCCACTAATGGGATCTCTTTTTGACCTCACTAAAATAGAAACATTAGGAATAACCCCTCATGAGAAATACGAAACTACTGAGAGGAACTGAGCTCGACACCATGATGGCTGCAAGACAGCTCGGCTCCGCCGCCCACCCCGCCCAAAATAACGACAAACCCTATGCAAATAATATAAATATATACAACACACCAGCAAAGTAACAGGGTAAATGTTTTATTAAATAACTATTTACATGGCAGCCTTCTGCAACATCGATCCAAATGCATGCCACCGTTCCCGGGATTTCTCCCCGACTACTCTGCGGCCTACGAGATGGAGAGGCCGGGGCGTTGACTAGGCGGGGCCTCCGGCCGCAACCACAGCGCCAACGATCGCTGCTGACGGAGGGGTGCCTTGCCGGTGAGAGCAACTGATCTGAAGAACAGCTGCCTGCGGTGCATCCCTGAGCCGCTTGACGGAGGCCCCCGAGGGGCGGTGTGGTGGCGCGGACTGGGAGGGGGCGCTTGGCTCCTGCCCCCTCCCCAAGTTTTGTTGCCCTGCTGTGGCCTAAGATCGCCCACGACATAGGCGGCCGGCTCCCGGGGTTAGGCGGAACTTGTTGCCTTTTGATGCCTCTTCCATTCTGGACCTTGTCCCACAATCCGTTTGACCTGAAGACACGTCCTGCGGTTCCCTGGTCCAACCATCACATATACCTGCACCAGGAGATGGCGTGGGGTGCACTGGAAGGGAGAGGCGGCGCGAACGAGCCTCCCCCACCTCCCCAGGTGGAGGTTTCTCAGCTACACCCCAGCGCTTCACTCGACAAGCTGAGTTGCGCCCGCTCCTGCGGCACAGTGCCTCGCTCGGCCAGCTGAATTACACCTGCTCTTGCTATTACAGTGTCTCACCCGCCATCCGGCTGAATTGCACCCACTCTTGCGGTACAGCAACAGGCGGCTGCCACGGAGCTCAGGAAATGGCGGTCGGCTCCACAGACTTGGGCCTGGCCTGCAAGGATGGCTCTGGGCAACCCTGGAACTCGGACGCTTGACTGCTAGGGCATGGGCCCCATTCCCAAAAGCGTCCCCTCAGCCTTGAAGATTCTACAAGAGTCACCGGGGCCCCCGACTCCCGCAGACTTCCGGTGGGGAGCGACTGCCATGATTGCTCGCGGAATGGCCACGACGTAGCCACGGGGTACTCTCATGCTGACGCCAGCTTCAGTCTGAAACATCCAGAAACACTGTAGACTACCAATTCGATCAGTTCTGGTGGAGCCCCAACGACGTATCGCGTTGTTGCATAATGCGTCATATGACGCGCCACGTTAGCGCACCCGGAAGTGCTCCGGTGCGCGAGGCGCGAAGCGCAGCTTCCCGGAAGCGATCCGAGGCGCGGCGCGGAGCGCGTAACGTAAGCATAACAGGTCATGTGACTTGTTAATAAAACTTTTCATTGGTTCATTTCACTTTTGGGTTCCTAATGATGTAAGGCTAGGTCATGTGACCTAAAAATAACACTTTTCATTGGTTTAGAACTATTTTTTGTCCCAAATGATGAAAACCCCTCCTTGTTTCCTCACTCTGACTTTCATCTTTGTGAGAGGAAGACCTTTTTTCATCACTTAGCAATAGCAAGTGTTGTAGCTTCAGCTGGTGCATCCCCACCACCACCACCACCTCCTAGGAAGAGAGTACCACCTCCTCAGGTAGTGGTTGAGCAAGAGGTGCCCCCACTCCCCCCATACCTTCTTGTTGTCTGATTCGGCCAGCTCAATCGATCGAGCATGAGACTCTGTTGTGATCTGAAGAACCGCTGCCTGCGGTGCCTCCCTGAGCCGCTTGACGGAGGCCCCCGAGGGGCGGTGTGGTGGCACGGACTGGGAGGGTGCGCTTGGCTCCTGCCCCCTTCCCAAGTCTCGCTCGGACAGCTGAGTTACGCCCACTCTTGCGGCCTATGACATGGAGAGGCCGGGGCGTTGACTAGGCAGGGCCTCCGGCCGCAACCACAGCGCCAACGATTGCTGCTGACAGAGGGGAGCCTTGCCGGTGAGAACCACTGATCTGAAGAACCGCTGCCTGCGGTGCCTCCCTGAAGAGCTTGACGGAGGCCCCCGAGGGGAGGTGTGGTGGCGCGGACTGGGAGGGGGCGCTTGGCTCCTGCCCCCTCCCCAAGTCTTGTTGCTCTGGTGTGGCCTAAGATCGCCCCCGACATAGGCGGCCGGCTCCCGGGGTCCGGCGGAACTTTTTTCCTCTTCCTTTCTGCATCTTGTCCAACAATCCGTTTGACCTGAAGACACGACCAGGTCCCTGAATGTGTCCAAGGGGACGGTATTGATTGAATCAAGATGGTGGCTTCACACAAAGCTAACTCAAGTGTTGCTGCTGATGCTATGCAGACAAAAACTGGTTTTCAGTTTGTACATTCTTCAGGATTTTTCCATGCAAGGCTGGTTGAGAGTTTGTAGAACGATGGCTTCAGATTTTCAACATACGATGTGGTGGCCCGGACTGGGAGGGGGCGCTTGGCTCCTGCCCCCTCCCCAAGTCTTGTTGCCCTGGTGTGGCGTAAGATCACCCCCGACATAGGCGGCCGGCTCCCGGGGTCCGGCTGAACTTTTTTCCTCTTCCTTTCTGCACCTTGTCCCACAATCCGTTTGACCTGAAGACACGACCAGGTCCCTGAATGTGTTCAGGGGGACGGTATTGATTGAATCAAGATGGCGGCTTCACACAAAGGTGAC
The DNA here is from genome assembly GCF_964263255.1 of Lissotriton vulgaris. NCBI lineage: Eukaryota > Metazoa > Chordata > Amphibia > Caudata > Salamandridae > Lissotriton > Lissotriton vulgaris. The sequence continues at coordinate 933,625,504 of NC_141691.1, forward strand.
TCAAGTGTTGCTGCTGATGCTATGCAGACAAAAACTGATTTTCAGTTTGTACATTCTTCAGGATTTTTCCTTCCAAGGCTGGTTGAGAGTTTGTAGAACAATGGCTTCAGATTTTCAACATACTACTCTTCAACATTCTTCATAAATGTAACAATGTGAGACTCACTAGGAGAACGTCCGTTTATCTTTCCTTTCAAAATGCTACCAACAATATTTTCTGAATGGAAGACACCATCTTGTAGCATAAAGAGCTGCGTCAAGGGTGGTATTGCCCAGAATGTCTTGTTTTCTAGTGCTCGTAATGACGAAGCCAGAACTGCCGAAAGGGATTCTGGTCCTGCTGCTACTTATTTGAGACATTGAACTATACTCTGGACCTGCCTGGCCTCGACCAAAATGGCGCCAGTATGGGAGCTACTTGCAACTCCTTATAACGTTCTAGTTACTTAGCCTTGACGTTATGGGGGATGTATGCGGTCTTTGTGCACATGGCGGGCGGGGAAGGGTACTGACTGGGAATACGGACAACCCTATTGATGTCGATTTTTCATTATTGATTATTGTATTAATAAAGCTTCGAAATAATGTTACCCATGATACTCGCCCATGGTGTGCGTATGGACGATTTTATTGTAACTTATCCTGTTATACTTTCAATTAAAGAATCAACCTTCACTGATCCTGCAACCGTTTGTCACGTTTAGTTTTTTCAATTAAATGGCTCGCTTGTTACATACTCCTATACCCCTGGCTTTTGAAAGACACTATCTTGTAGAATAAAGGGCTGCGTCAAGGGTGGTATTGCCCAGAATGTCTTGTTTTCTAGTGCTCGTAATGACAAAGCCAGACCTGCCGAAAGGGATTCTGGTCCTGCCGCTACTTATTGGAGACATTGAACTATACTCTGGACCTGCCTGGCCTCGACCAAATTGGCGGCAGTATGGGAGCGACTTGCAACTCCTTATGACGTTCTATTTACTTAGCCTTGACGTTATGGGGAATGTATGCGGTCTTTGTGCACATGGCGGGCGGGGAAGGGTACTGACTGGGAATACGGACAACCCTATTGATGTCGATTTTTCATTATTATTTATTGTATGAATAAAGCTTCGAAGTAATGTTACCCATGATACTCGCCCATGGTGTGCGTATGGACGATTTTATTGTAACTGATCCTGTTATACTTTCAATTAAAAAATCAACCTTCACTGATCCTGCACCGTTTGTCACGTTTAGTTTTTTCAATTAAATGGCTCGCTTGTTACATACTCCTATACCCCTGGCTTTTGACCCTTTCCTACGCGCGGTCTGTACTACCGCCCTCGGGCGATCTATGTAATGAACAGACTACCATTGCCGAAACACAAGGGAATGCATCTCAGATATACAGAAAGGCATCCCTTCAGGCTCGGTCCCACACACCCTTACAGTGAGAATCAGCCCCCCCCCCAATCACAATACAGGATCGTTATCAGATAGTAGGAACGCGTGTGGTGTGACGGATCTCATGGAGTGGGGGCCTTGATCTACTGTAACTCCTTTGAAGAGGGGTGATTCTTTATAGTTGGGACCATAAACTACATCCGCAGGGCTAGGTGATAGCCTGGGACCGGCCTGGACAATCGGACACAGAGGAAGAGGAGTGTCAGAGGGTGCGGTAGTGAATAGGGTGAAAGGGCGGGCACGGGTGTGATTCTCAGGGAAGAGCAGCGCAGATGGGGGGAGGTTTATGGCCCATGCATGAGAGAGAGAGCGGGGGTGACCAGTGCGTGGGGGAGATGCTTGCGAGGGTGGGGAGCCATGCTGAGGATCGACGGCGTGCAGAGAGTGAGTCTGGTCAAGGCATCTAAAATGGCTGCCGTGCACGACAAAAGTTTGGCATTAGAAAAAAGGCAAGATGGCGCAGACAATGTTTATCAATACGGATTAATTTTCCTCAGAGAGAACGGGGGAGGTCAGAGAGGGGGGGTGTTCGTAGCGCCAGGGAGACGCGCTGGGGACCGGCGAGGGGCAGAGGGGCCATAGCGCTTTCAAAATGGCTGCTGCTTGCTAGAGCGTACGTGCCTGAGTGGGGACAAGGTGGCGCCGATTATGTTGACATCGCAAACCAGATTTTAACACTTAGACATGAAAGTGAAAACTGCACCATTGCTCCCCCCCCCGACTGACACCCTCCTTTGCCTCAGCTTGGATCATCATTTGCTAAAGTGTTCAAAGACCCCACCGTGAGTATAAGCACAACCGGGGCCTTACTGCACACCCTGAGAAAAACTACGCAGCAAGACAATCTCTACCTTCTCCCTTTTCCATGTTCCAACGCTTTGAAATGAACAATATATTTACTCGCAGTGACAAAATTGCGGTCTTCACTTCCTGATTTCCTTCGAATCGAACGTTAACAGACGTCACACAGCAAAAAAAAAATTCCGCTCACGCGCAGCTGCTGGAAGACATGTATCAACATATATGAGCATCCTCAGCCACCCTCAGAAAACATAGGGGGTCAGGATATGTCTCCCATGCCCCCTTATACCCATTTCCCACATTGTTTTCCCTCCATCTTGTGATTTAATTAAAACGAAACACAAAATGGCGAATTCCCGTTACGCTACAGGTTTGCGACCCGGTTCGCGTACCGGGAAGCGCTTCTACCGCGAAAAATAATTTTTTTTTTATTTGCCCCACTGGACCCTTTAATAACCCCAACATCATTTCTAGGGGGTCAAGAGGGGTCTACCTTGCCCCCTTTCATTAAATTCCCCCTTCGTTTTTCTCCTCCTCTTGTCTCTCGATCCTACCGAGAGACAAGATGGCGGCTGTTCCGGACTGTTTAGAATGTTGACAGACCCCGGAGAGCCAATCAGCTTCACTTCGCGAAGTTCCATTACGCGTCAAGTTCGCGAACCGGGGCGCTAACCGGGACGCTGTCACAGATATATCTGTTTTTTAAAACGTTAATTTGTCAAAATCCACTGGAGCACATATATTGAGACCTAGCAAAGGCACATCGGGCTAACAGCCCCTAAAATTCTGCCAAGTTTCGTGTAAATCCATTCAGCCGTTCGAGCTAAAAGTGAGGCCAACCGCCCTATGGAAAACTCAATGTTAAAAACGCGTTTTGGGACCCCCCCTTTTTTCTCGGCCCCCCTGACAAAACCCCCCCAAATTTTCAGGGGCTGCTCAGAAACAAAATGTGCCATTTTCCTGAAAATTTCAGCCAATTCCGTCCACAAACGCCAAAATTATTAGACATAGAATTTTCAAAAATCTTATAGAGAAAAAATCCTAACTATATATACCTACTGGCGACCGCCAGTAGGTAATATATATATATATATTTCACTGAAAAAACATAGGTTTCAGGGACGTTTCAGTTAGAAATTAGCATTTAACAAAACCTTAGAAATTAATTGAAAAAAACGCAGGTTTCAGGGACGTTATAGTCAGTTGGACATTTCACTTGTACAAAACCAAAGAAATGTGGCCGCTACAGTTAGTTGAGCTAACTATAACTCGTGCCCCCGCAATGCACTGATGATGATGTCACATATTACATCATTCCGGATTTTTAACAATTGTACTTGCGTTACTGGCTAGGCCATTCTATAAGTACATGACTAGTAACTAGAATGATTACAGTGCTGCAAACAGTGTGCATGGTGCATTTATAAGTGCTTATGTATTGGTGGAGTGATAGGATAAGAAGATAGTGCTGGATGAGTGATTGGAGAAGTGCATGGGACAGACAGTAGGATTCCTAGACTGCATAGGTACTAACTGGGTATTTAGAAGAGTGTATCAATTGTGTGTATCTGGTTATGGGTCTGCATGGATATTGCACACAATATTGTAGCTGTACTTGTGTTAATGGCTAGGCCATTGCATAAGTACATGAGTAGTAACTGGAATAATTACAGTGCTGCAAACAGATTGTGTGCTGAATGTATAACTGCTTAGGTATTGGCATAGTGATAGGATAAGTAGATAGTGCTGGATGAGTGATAGGAGAAGTGCATGGGACAGACAGCAGGATCCCTAGACTGCATGGGTACTAACTGGGTATTTAGAATAGTGTATCAATAGTATGTAGCTGGTTAGAGCTCTGCATGGATAGTACACAGAATATTGTAGCTGTACTTGTGTTACTGGCTAGGCTATTCCATAAGTACATGACTAGTAACTGGAATGATTAAAGTGCTGCAAACAGAGTGCATGGTGAATTTATAAGTGCTTAGGTATTCGTGGAGTGATAGGATAAGTAGATAGTGCTGGATGGGTGAATAGAGAAGTGCATTGGACAGACAGGAGGATTCATAGACTGCATGGGTACTAGGCCTGAGTGGTAAATACCGTTCCATTTGCGGAATTTGTGGAATATGGGTAATTTTGCGTTGTGTGGAGAACGAAAATTGCCCAAAATTCTGCGTTCCGCGACTTTGCGAAATTTTTTGCTTGTTCACATTCTGAAAATGCCTGTTCGCAAGATATTTCCCCCGAGCACGCAAACAGCAATTGCGAACAGTAAAAAAGCAACGCGAACAAGCAATTCCGCGTGTTCGCAGAATTTCTGCATGTTCATGGAGATTTTTTACCATTTCGAGGAGATTTGCGTAACGCGATTACGCAAATTCCACCCGCCCCTAATGGGTACTAACTGGGTATTTAGAAGAGTATATCAATAGTATGTAGTTGGTTAGAGGTCTGCATGGATAGTGCACACAATATTGTAGCTGCACATGTGTTAGTGGCTAGGGCACTCCATAAGTTCATGAGTAGTAATTGGAATAATTACAGTGATTCAGTGCATGGTGAATTTCTAATTGCTTAGGTATTGGTGGAGTGATAGGATAAGTAGATAGTGCTGGATGGGTGATAGGAGAAGTGCATGGGACAGGCAGGAGGATTCCTAGACTGCATGTGTACTAACTGGGTATTTAGAAGAGTGTATAAATAGTAGGCAGCTGGTTAGAAGTCTGCAAGGATAGTGTACACAATATTGCAGCTGCACGTGTGTTAGTGGCTAGGCCATTCCATAAGTACATGAGTAGTAAGTGGAATAATTACAGTGAAGCAAACAGAGTGCATGGTGAATTTATAAGTGCTTAGGCGTTGACGGAGTGGTAGGATAAGTAGATAGTACCGGATGGGTGATAGGAGAAGTGCATGGGACATACAGGAGGATTCCCCCTTCCTCCGCCACTGTGAAAATGCGCCCCCTGGTGCGTTGTAAATTGAGAGATTAATTGCCCTTGAATGCTGAGGGTCCCTGGGGGCCAACTAGTCCACCAGGTACCTCCAATGTGCACCAGGGAGCTGCATTGCAGAGAGGTGTTCAGAGGCCACACCCCTTTTTACACCTCTCTGCAACACAGCTCTGTGTTGTTTACTGGAGGTAGTGGGCAAACACACCCTGTGGCACGTTTTAAGTTGGGAGATTAAGTCCCTTGAATCTTGAGGGTCCCTGGAGGCCGACTAGCCCTCCAGCTACTTCCAGTAAGTGCTAGGGAGCTGCGTTGCAGTGAGGTGGTTCAAGGCCATGCCCCCTTTTTACACCACTCTGCAATGCAGTTCTGTGGCGCTTACTAGAGGTAGCTGGTGGGCAAGTTGGCCCTCAGGGACCCTCAGGACTCAAGGGGACTTAATCCCCCAATTTACAATGCACAAGGGGTTGCGTTTGCACAGTGGTGCAGGGAGGTGGCGTGGCCTGATATAAAAAGAGTGCAAATGCGCTCTGTAGCACGTTTTAAGTTGGGATTTAAGTCCCTTTGAATCCTGAAGGTCCCTGGAGGCTAACAAGCCCACCAGGTACGTCCAGTAAGCACCACAGAGTTGAATTGCAGAGAGATGTAAAAAGGGGCATGGGCTCGGACCACCTCTCAGCAACGCAGCTCTATGGCACTTACTAGAGGTTACCTGGTGGGCAGCAGGTTGGCCCCCAGGGACCCTCAGGATTCAAGGGAAATTAATCCCTCAAATTAAAACCCACCAGGGGGCCCGTTTGCACAGTGGTGAAGGGAGGGGGTGGGCCTGATGTGACATGTGTGTACTTATGCAATCACTCCACCAAAACGCAAGCACTTATAAATTCAAAATTGCACTCCTCATTGCAGCACTCTAAACGTCCAGTCACTACCCATGCACTCATGCAATGACCCATACACTAACTCATGCACTGCAATAATACCCTGAGCAGTACCCATGTAGTCCAGCATTGCCCTGTCACTACCCATGCACTCCTCCAATCAATCAGCGAGCACCATGTACTTATCCAATCACTCGGCCAAAACCCAGGCACTTATAAATTCACCATGCACTGTCCTTGCAGTAAGTACTCTAATCATCCAGTCACTACTCATGTACTCATGCAATGACCCAGGCATTAACTTATAACAAATACAGAGGTGGTCATACTAATTACAGGGGTACCCCAACGCACAGTGTTCCCTAGTGTATGTAGGTGTTTTCACTGTATTCTAAGTGTCTTTTAGCATAGCACTGGCTCTGGTCCTGGTTATTCATAGTCAGTTACCACCAGTACCTGTCAGTAAAAAGTTGGGGGCACAGGAGGATTTTCTGCTCCTTTGTTGGTTCTATCTGCACATCTCTTGCTTCTTCCGGCACTTTTCTTTATCTTTCTGGACTTCTGTTGCCTCATTCTGCATTTGTCTTGCTTTTTTCTACGCTTTTCTTCCTCTTTCTTCACATGTCCTAACTTTGTAGGCATATTTAGAAATTAGCATGTAAAAAAACATTGAAATTCACTGAAAAAAACATAGGTTTCTGGCACGTAATAGTTAGAAATTAGCATTTAAAAAACCATTGAAATTCACTGAAAACAACATAGATTTCAGGCACGTTATAGTTAGAAATTAGCATTTAAAAAACCTTAGAAGTTCACTGGAAAAACCATAGGTTTCAGGGACGTCATAGTCAGTTGGACATTTCACCCTGACAAAACCATAGAAATTCCCCCGTTATAGATAGTTCAGCTAACTATCACTCATACATACAGTCACTCATCAATACAACACTATCATATGCACTCATACACCTATACAGACACACACACACCGCCACTCATCCATGATGTTACTCACAAACCTAGTCAGTCATGCAAAGAATCAATCATACTTCCTTTTCCTCACCTATACAGTTATACACACACCACCTAACTTATTCAAACATATACTAACACATATTTACTCTCTTATACAGTCACTGACACAAGTACACACTCATCCATACAGCCACTCTCACAATCACTGACTCTCATGTGTAGTCATTTACATACTCAAACTCTCACATACACTGCCTTTTACATATGTAGTTACTTGGACATGTACCACTTAGACATCCAATCTTTCACCAACACACCCATACACGTACTCACCCACCCATACAGCTGTTTCCACATGCACTCTTGAACCCATACACCCAGTAAATCAACCACTCACACATCTATATGCAGAGTCACACACCTCCCATCCACACACACACACACACACACTCAGTCCCCCATACAAATACTCAGGCAACCAATCAATAACCCATATAGATATTCATGTAGCTACTAATCCAACACATGCAGCAGCTTACACAACAACAGACATACTGATAAACACATTCAGACAGTTTAGTCACTAACCCATGCATTCAGTACAACACATTAAATCACTCATTTATACAGTTAGCCACACACCTACTAAATCCTTCCTACAGACACTTATACACCCACTCATTCTTCAATACACCTTGGCATATATATATAAAACCTATTTAAACTTTACAGAAACACACAGTTACTGGATGATGTCAACAGTGATGTCATCAGTGATGTCATGTGAGATGTCATCAGTGATGTCATCAGTGATGTCACTGACCATTGTGATGAATGATGTAATATGTGACATCATCAGCAGTGCATTGCGGGGGTGCGAGTTATAGTTAGCCGAACTAACTATAACAGGGGAATTTCTATGGTTTTGTCCGAGTGAAATGTCCAACTAACTATAACGTCCCTGAAATCTATGTTTTTTTCAGTGAATATATATAGATATATGTATGTTTTTGTTGAAAAAACAAAGGTTAAATTAATGTTATAGTTAGGTGAATGTGTCAGTGATAATATTAACATTTTGAATTTAAAAAAATGCAGCAATTCACCAGCTATAGTTAGCAGATCTATCTATAACTTGCACTCGCACTATGCGCTGCTTATGACCTCACATATTGCATCACTCATGACATGTTCTATGACATCATTGAAGACATCATCCAAGCTTCTTTTGTACACATTACTCCATGAACTAGTATGAAATTAGAAACCTGAAAGTAAGTACAAAATAGCTCGGAATATTATGAGGCATCATCAGTGCCATAACAGACACAACTTGTTTAGGTGTAGCAAGCCTGTGTTAAGTGCAACATCGACCCTATACAATACACTTCATAAGTAGCCTAGTTCACATTAATAATCAACCAGAGATATATGGGAAACCTTCATTGTAGATGATGTTCAATATATGTTCAGCTATTCAGTGAAAGCCAAGTTACTCAAGATACTCAAAGTCTTTTCCAAAATGAATGCCCTACTACAGACTGCTTTAATCTGTATCATACCCCTCACAGTCGCCACATCTACATGGATAAATTAAGTTGGTTAAAGTAGAAAAGTGGGTACTGTAAACAATATTTACTCTATGGATGGCCCCTAATATGTACCACACTGTTTGCAGACAATGAAACTCTCAGGATAAATACATCACAGGGTATTAAAAAATATCTACTGAAAATATTAACACCCTATGCAACACTTGTAAAAAAACATACACTATTCGCTTACAAAAAACAAGGTCCGAAAGGGCTAAAGATAACACCACCTGCACTCTTCATACTGTGGTGAAAACATTACAGATAGCCAATCTTCTGAAGCAAAATAAGCACATGTGCATAGGTTAGTACCTGGTGCACACAGACCTTTAAGAATGTAGAAATTGTCATGCTGAGACAATGCTGTGTAATAAATCAGGGCTGTTTACAATCCTTAGTAGCATATTCAGAAGGGGATTGCACCCCTGGAACATTACTTTTTTTGACGTTCCAGTGGCTCAATGACCTGCACCATATTTAAAAATTGGCGTTAAGCCGCATTTTAAGGCTTAAAGTCACTTTGTAAAATATAGTAACCTCTCACGCAGGTATCTGTGTGAAAGGGGCGTGCAACTGCTGTTGCTAAGGGCATTACACTGCAATACCCATTGCTTTTAGATGCTGCCCCAGATTTACAAGGAGGTGTAAATCTGAGGCAGTGCCAAAAAAAATTGCTATGCAATTGCATGCATTAGAGTAGAAATACTTTTATTTCTCCTCGTATTTGCTTTTTCTATGTGTGCTGCTTTTTGCAACACGTATACAAAGAGCAAATCACCATCACTAATTGTTTATGTGCAGAAAGTGACACCTTCCTGCACATAAACAATCAGTCCCTACAACGGAGACACCCTTTCACCCTTGTACTATGGTGCAAGTGTGCTGGTACAAGGCAGCTACTTTTAGCCTAGGGAAAACACAGGGATGCACCTTATTGTTGTAAATATGGTGCATCCCTGCGTTTTGGAAATTGCGAAGCTTGGCGCTCCATCATTTCTTTGTAAATATGTCCCTATATATCTACTTTCTGCAGAACCAAAAGCATGTGTGGAACACTCTGGACACAAGTCGTCAACAGTCATCTGCACATAGAGTCACTCTTCAATACAAATATTTATAATGTGCTTAATACCTCAACACACCTATGACACATGAAGCACATGCATTTTGTAAACACTTACAACTATTAGCTGGATGCAGGCTGCACACAATTACGTAATATGGTAGCTCCCTATGCTATGTAAACTATAAAACAAACTCATTGAATGAAGGCATCAGTGATGTCATTTGAGATGTCATCAGTGATGCTATAAATTATGTCATCAGTGAAGTAATATGTGAGATCATAAGCAGTGCATGTCCGGGGTATATGTTATAGTTAGCTCTGCTAACTATAACTGGTGAATTTGTGTTTTTTCCAGTTCTAAATGTTCATGTCACTGACCTTTTCACCTCACTATAATGTTGATTTAATTGAGGTTTTTTCAATGAATTCCTAGGGTTTTTGTAATGTAAAATAATATATTATTCCCATACATAAAGCCAGGCCCCCACCTCCTGCATCCAGGCCCTGCAGCAAACCCCCCACCGGGAGCCATACCAATGCTGTGCACAGCCTTTGGTCCTGCGTGCTATGGTTTTAGTCACATGGCCTGTCTTGCAGCCACACTATGCTTCCAACTCCCAGCAGACAGCCAACCCCACACTGAGCACAGCCTTTGGCCATGCCCAGCTGGATGTTGGCGACAGGGCTTGGCCTGCCACAGGCCCTGAGGTCAAACCCCCCAGCAGCCTGCCAACCCCACCCTGCAAACTGCTTTTGTCACGAGGAGCATAGGATTGGTCTTCGGTCCACGGAGACCTTGTCCCCTGGTGCAAAACAGATATATTTGGCACAGACCCAACCCTGAACCTTAATTTTCCTGCCCGGGTCCAGATCCAATAAGAAAGGAACGGGCCATGTAACAGCCCTCTTCAAGTCTTGAAAGGCCCCAGGGACCCTATCACTAGGGCAAAATATGATTAAACATGAGAAGAGGGAGTGCAGTCCCACTCCATGAGCCTTAATAGACACTGGGGGCCCCATTCCCCATGGCTGTTCATTTTTTTTTAAAGTGAGGCAGCTCACAAAGCTCCAAACCTTATCAGGTGCTGGGGACCTCCTCAACAGGGCTCTTTATATTTATAAAGGAGAGAGGGACCCTCTGGCCCCACTCCCAAAGCCTTATTAGGTCCCAGAGGCCCCATCCCCTGGGGTGGTCCATTTTTAAATAGGGAGTGGGTCTGCATGGCCCCCTTACCTGAGCCTAATTAGGCCCCAGGAACCCTATCAACTTGGCTGCATTACATAATAAAGGGGAGGGGTTGTGTGGACCCCAACCTCAAGCCTTCTTGGGCACCGAGGAGCCCATCCTGCAGGGCCATCTGTTTTTGAAAAGGGGCAGCCCTTCTCCCTGAACCACATTTGACCCAGGAAACCCCATCCCCTTGGGTCATTAATTTTCTTAAAAAGGGAGTAGGGCTGCATAGTCCCTCTCCAAGCCTTCTCACCCCCCAGGGACCCCAGCGCTGTCTTTTTTTGAAAGGGTAGGGGGCCACACGTCCCCCTCAAAAAACTCCTCTCCCCTCCTTTTTTTAAATTCACCGCCTTGGGGAAGGGGCCCCAAGGGCCTTTAAAGGCTACCGCAAGGGGATCTGCTCTCCTCAAAAATGATTTGAGCCCCAGTGGATGGGTTCCCCTGGGATGAACACAGTTCAGGGAGAGGGGCCACACACACTCCTCTCCTTAATAAATAAAGTTTGCCGTGGGAGATGGGGGACCCTGTGGCCAAAAATGGCTCAGGGATAGGGCTGAGTGTCCTCTCTCTCCTAAATACCTAACTTGCGATCAGGGGGATGGGACCCATGGGGCTGAAAATAGCTCAGCAAGGGGCCAGTGCTCCCTTCCCCTTAATTAAAGAACAGATCCCTGGGCAGCCAGTTTGAGGTTTCCTTTTGTGATCCCACGGAAGTCACATGGGATTTCACCAAAAATGTCCTTTTATTTTTCAAAAGTTTACCCCGGGTGCCAGTCTGTGGTCCCTACCCTGCCCCCTTATTTAACTTAAAAAAAATTCAGGACAGGGGACTAAAACAAGTCCTATAATAGCTACTAGCAACAGTTTTTCTCATGTTGCTGGCAGCCGATTAGAGCACTCACTCCTGAAGGAGTCTGACTCCCACAGTAGTGAGATGGCCCAAAGGAAAAAAAGCTCCCAGGGCCAATCAGAATGCTCTATTTTTAAATTGGCGCTCCCGCAAAACTAACACAGAGTAACCGTCCAGATATACAAATATTTGTTAGCCTTATTTTCACAAAAACTACTGAATCAATTTCGACCACATCACAAAAAGCACACTTTCTGGACCAAGATCTGGCTTCTTGCCAACTTTGTTGTAATTCTCTTCCGTGACTTGAGCTGTGTCTAAAGTTGCTATGAAAAAATTAATAAGAAAAACATTTTTGAGACCCCACTTTTTCTCAGTCCCGCTTGATGAATCTCCTCAAAACTTACCATCCACAAAAAGTTAAAAAGTAGCAACTTTTTAGAAAGTTTCTTGGAGATTCATCTAACGGGACCAAAGTTATTAATAACACAAACAAATACATTTCTAACATTATTCTAACAATACCTACTCAGTGGCAATATGACCTACTGGCAGCCACCATTTTGTAGTTATAGTTAGGACCTAGTTTTCCAAAGGAAAAGTGCTTACTCATTTACTCATATGCCAATAACTTTGGTGTCATTTGATGAGTCCTTGCAAAACTTTCAAAACTAATGTGCCACTCACTTCAGCTGCTGTCTTGAAAGTTTTGGAGTGATCCATCAAGTGGGGCTGAGAAAAAGGGGGGGGGGGGTTGTCCCAAAATGCTTTTAACCAAAGTTAATTTCCATAGGAACTTTAGACACAGCTACCACCCAAACTGCTGAACGGAATTACACCAAATGTGGCAGAAAGGTAGATGCTCGTTGAGAGAAGTGCCTTTTGTGATTTGGTATAAATCTATTTAGTAGTTGCGAAGTTCTAATAAATTTCCAATTGTTTATATGGGGATGCAGAGGATCCACGACCCCTCCGAATCACATGCCGAAATCTTATCAGCTGCCAACTTTTCAAATCAGGAAGCATTGGCTGCCATCTTAGGACTCAGCTTGAGCCGAATATAGGAAAAAATTAACAAATTATGTCAGCAGGAGTCATGCTAGAGCTGAGGCTTAAGCCAAAACAAAAAAGAGAACCGTGGGCTTCTGCCCTTCTCTATTAAGAAGCCCTCGGATGGACCAGGTCCCAGGGGCATTAATTGGAAAAAAGGAATGGCACTGGGCAAAAGTGCTACATATTCAGTTGTGCAGCAATTGTATCATAGCTATCCAAACATGAATATACTTTACACATCTGTTTTTACAAACATATATCTTTTTTATTTCTTTTGTTGTCTTTAAGGTAATTAGTTGATATCAAAATATTTTTAAAAAGACATACATACATACAATATTAAGCTCATATGTTTGGAAAAACTTTCACAAATCTTTTTTTATCTAAAATATGACCACACAGAGAGAATAACAAAAAAATGTCATCTTATTGTATAGTGCAGGGAAATAGTAATGACAACAATGCAACTCGTTGTAACTTGCACTTATTATAGCTAAAACACTGGTTACAAGACTAGGTTGTCACCAACGCGATTCGGTGTTAAACCTTCCTCAGTGTGCTCTTACCAGTGGCATACAAAAAGATTAAACTTAAATTTCTTTTCTTTTGTCATTCTTTCATTTCTTGTATTCAGAACATTCTGTTTATAGGGCAACTCACTATCCAGGCATCTGTGAGTTTATGCTAATATCACTAAATCTTATGCGAGCTAGGACTGTAGAAGTTCATTTAATATGGCACCTATGCGGTTGCTTCTAAGCTTATCTTGATGAGGGTCTCTAATTTTGTAGCTCCTGATTGTATTTCAGGTCCCTTATAATGTGTAAGGATATCACACAAGATAGCTCCTAAGTAGTTAATGGTAAAAACAGACTGATTCTTGTAATGCGGATTTCATCAAAGATACAGCATGACAGGGTCTGTATCAAACACGACGAAGAACTGTGCCTCACTGAGCCAGAATGAAGTGGGATGTCCCAGGGGCATGCAGCTGTTATATTTATAAAGAGATGGGAGGTCTAATGGTCCTCCCTGTGCCCTGGGGACTGCGACCTCCCGGGAGATTTAACGCTCTATCCAAGCTAGAGGGGCCAAGCTAGATGGCTGCACTTACGTGAGGCTCCTGCAGCTCGGGACACAATCCATATGTCATCCTCCTCAATTCCAGTCCTGCACGCCTGAAAAATTGCTGGAGAAGTGGCATATGCTCCTGCCATCTGCTATTGCAGAAATCTCGTTGCAAATCGATCTGCATACTGTGTCAATCGCCTTTGTCTACTTTTCACCCTGCTGACTCAAAAGGGTTGCTGCGGTGATCGCTGCCTCCTGAACATACCAGCGTGGCATATTTCACCAGCTCCCTGTGAATAATGATGCCAGTGGCGGCCGATGCCTCCATTGGCCCTTCTGCTTGAGAGGCAAGCCCATTGTGCTTGTCGTTGAGCACCTGGGGACCGGCGGCCGCCTCCGTGGCTGACTGTGCAGCAGATTTCCCCCCGGCTGGCTGGGGGATCTCCACCAAAATGATCGGGAGAGTGCCTAGGCCTGCGCCCTGCCTCAACGCCTGCCTGCCCAGAAAATCCTGTGCTGAGGGCTGTTGACGGAGGTGGCGTGGGCTGAGCTAGCGCTGCTTTGTGACCTGGGGAGAGTACCATTGTCTGAATCCAGCACAGCCCCTGCCGGGCCCGATGTGGCGTTGGAGGCCGGTGCCACCCTTGACTGCTTGCTGATGCTGGCTGGCCCGCCCTCACTCAGAACAGCTCACTCCATTCCCGCTGCTCCTGGTGAGTCTACTGGCGATGCTCCGCTGCCCATGCTTGCTGCCTCACGCCTGCAACGCGGCGCCCTGCATTCCCTGCCAGCGGCGCACATCCTGCCAGACAATCAATCAGTCAAGGCATTTATAGAGCGCACGACTTACCCAGAGGGTCTCAAGGCGCTAGGGGGGGGTGGGGTGCCACTACTGCTCGAACTGCTAGGTCTTGAGCTTCTTCCTGAAGGAGAGGTGGTCTTGGGTCAGGCGGAGGTCGGTAGGGAGGGTGTTCCAGGTCTTGGCGGCCAGGTAGGAGAAGGACCTTCCTCCTGTTGTCGCTCTTCGGATGCGGGGGACGGCGGCGAGAGCGTGGTTGGTCGATCGGAGGTGACGGTTTGGAGCATAGAAGTTGAGGCGGTTGTTGAGGTAGCTCGGGCCTTGGTCGTGTAGGGCTTTGTGTGCGTGGGTGAGGAGACGGAAGGTGATTCTTTTGTTGACGGGGAGCCAGTGCAGGTCTCTCAGATGTCCGGAGATGTGGCTGCGTCGGGGGATGTCGAGGATGAGTCTGGCTGAGGCGCTCTGGATCCGCTGGAGTCTCTTCTGGAGCTTGGCGGTGGTTCCGGCGTAGAGGGCGTTGCCGTAGTCTAGTCAGCTGGTGACGAGGGCCTGGGTGACCGTCTTCCTGGTCTCGGTGGGGATCCACCGGAAGATCTTCCGTAGCATGCGCAGGATGTTGAAGCAGGATGCGGAGACGGCGTTGACTTGTCTGGTCATGGAGAGGGAGGAGTCCAGGATGAAGCCCAGGTTGCGTGCGTGGTCTGTCGGTTTGGGTGCGGTGCCCAGGGCGGGGGGCCACCAGGAGTCGTCCCAGGCGGAGGGCGAGGAGCCCAGGGTGAGGACGTCCGTCTTGTCTGAGTTCAGTTTCAGGCGGCAACACCCTAGCTTCAGCCGCACTCTGATATGTTCAGTTGGTGACGCAGCCTACACACTCAGGGGGTCACACCCTTGATCCGTTTTTTACCAATCTTACGGAAGCCTGCGTCACCAGCTACACGCCTCTGGCATGGACTGATCACTATTTGATACAGTTCCACTGCCCTATTGTGGCTAGTCCATCTAAGCCAGTGGTGTGTTCTGTTCCAAGACGACGCTGGAACAAACTCAAGCTGGATGAGTTCTTCCATCTCTTATCGGCTGACCCGCTTGACGTCTCGGGCCCGCCTGATCAGGTGTACGACAGGTTTAGCGACTGGGTCTCTAGGGCCTTGGACACCCTTATCCCCTTGGTGACCTGTAAAACTAGAACTGGCAAGGCCAGCCCCTGGTACGACGACTCACTGCGGGCTCTGAAGGTCTCTTGTAAGCGCGCAGAGCGGGCATGGCGCAAAGCCTATTCCAGCTCTAAGAAAGCTCTATATCGGTCAACAGTGAAGGTGTACCATCGGCCGGTATGTAGAACCCGTGCCGCTTTTTATGCGACACAATTCAGGAATAGTTCGAACCCGGCAAAGGCTATCTTCAAGGTACTGAAAGACCTCACTGCCAAAAAAGTCACAACTTCACATCAGAGCTCTGTGGAGCACTGTGAAAAGTTGGCAGAGTTTTTCTTAGAAAAGGTGAATGCCATCTATCGAGCCTTTTCTGTGGTCGTTCCCTCGGCGAATCCATCTTCTAAGCAACCACCATCTGAGGGACTATATTCTCTACCTTTGTTAACCTCTGATAGCCTAGGCACTTTGGCCCGCAGAGTGAAGTCTGGGTCCCCAGAGGATCCACTTTGCCCTGAAGTGTTCAAGGACCTGGCGGTACTTGACATCTCACCGCTCTGTTCCTTGGTCAATTTGTCACTTACATCTGGCGAAGTTCCACTGAAGTGGAAGCGAGCCATGGTTCGTCCTATTCTGAAGAAACCTAGCCTGGATGGGAGCAAGCCGGAGAGCTATCGGCCTATTTCACTCTTGCCGTGGCCGGCTAAGGTGATGGAGGCACACGTAAATGCTGTTCTCTCGGAACATCTCCGTCGAGCTGATATACTCGACGTCACGCAGAATGGGTTTAGGGCAGGTCATAGCACGGAGACGGCTCTGCTTTATATGGTGGAGCACCTTCGCTCCGTGCTTGACGCGGGACAAACGGCAGCGCTGGTGCTATTAGATCTAAGCGCTGCCTTTGACACCGTCTCGCACCCTATCCTTCTGCTGCGTTTAGAGGAGGCTGGTGTTACCGGCACTGCTCTCGAGTGGTTCCGGTCGTTCTTAACCAACCGGGCCTTTAGCGTGACCGTCCCGCCTTATCAGTCCAAATTCCATCCGTTGAACCTGGGCGTCCCCCAAGGCTCCTCGCTGAGTCCTACGCTGTTTAATCTTTACGTAAGGCCGCTAGCTGAGGTTGTCAAACAATGGGGTATGACCATGGTGTCATATGCCGATGACACCCAGCTAGCGGTCACGATCAGCGGGGATGCCGAAGTCGACGCTCCCAGGTTTCAACAAGGACTGAGGGCGGTCGCCAGCTGGATGACGTCCAATTGTCTTCAGCTAAACGCTAGTAAGACCGAGGTCATGGTATTTGGTAGACAGCCGGAACTGTGGGGAGAGAGATGGTGGCCGGAGGAGCTGGGTTCTGCTCCCACCCCAGTCGCCGAGCTTAAGAACCTCGGGGTCTGGCTGGACCCTTCCCTTACGTTTGCATGCCACACTAAACGCACGGCTGCATGCTGCTTCGGCATCTTACGTGGGCTCCGTCCGGTGCTAAAGTTCTTCGATGCCCCCACTAGGCAACTCATGATCCAAGCTACCGTCATCTCCAGGCTGGATTATGCGAGTTCCTTGCTGGCCGGGTTGAATGTAGCAGAGATCGGGCGCCTGCAAAGGATCCAGAACGCCGCGGCGAGAGCGGTGGTAGGCCTCCCAAGATTCTGTCCTACCTCCAGCACCATACGGGCGCTGCATTGGCTTCCGGTGGCCCAGCGGATTCAGTTTAAGGTCCTCTACGTCGCCTATAAGATCTTGAAGGGGTCCCCGGCAACGATCCTTACGACCCTCATGGCAAATTACATCCCAGCACGACCCTTAAGATCGGCAGACCTCGAATTGGCCGTGGTGCCGCGCTTTAAGCGAAGCAGGGCCGGTGGACGCTCATTTCGAGTGCGGGCCGCTGCTTTGTGGAACTCCTTACCCCCGGCAATTCGCGCTATGAACGATTTGCTTTCTTTTCGCCGCGCTGTGAAAACGTTTTTATTCCCTTAGTTATATGCTTGTGTTGTTTTATTTAGTTGTGTTGTGTAGCTGCCTTGTCGGGCGCCAGGACGCTCCTTAGCTGGAGCATCTGTGCGCCAAATAAAAACCACATAACATAACATAACATAACATATCCACTGAGTGCCGCCTCTTGACGGGGGACTGCTCCTCCATCGGCTCTTCCCCCACCACGTACCTCTGAAGTGTACAGAAACTGCTCGGGTGGCCCTGCCAATATTCAATCAGGTGACCAGAGACTAATCGCCTGCGGTTGGGGGCAAACACTGCTGTTCCCTGGGGCCTGTCCCCTTCCTGCTGGCACCAGTGACCTGGGCCTCCTCACTGACAAGCACTGCAACCCTCTGGGCCCACAACAGAGCTGCACAACTCCTCCACTAGGGCTGGCGAGGTACTAACAGCATCGCCTGCTTGTACTGGAGTACTTAGGGGAAGATGACTCCAGGCAATCCTTATTAGAGGTGCCTCATGCACCTGAAGTGCTACCTTGCCGCTGCCACCACGCACTGTTGGATGCTGGTGAACTTATGATGTAGTGGCTGGCAGGGTCCTGGGGGCCTCCATGCTACCTGGCGATGGACAGTGTCCTATCCCCTGGAGGCCGGCCTCCCTCCTGGACTGGCGCCTCGCCTCTCCGTAGGACCTGCCGCGATTGCGGTTCTTGCTGCTGCCACCCAGTACACGCCCAACCTTTCTAGGGGACGGCTTCATCACCCACTTTCCCACAGGGATCCACCTGGGGATTTATGCAGAGCGTGGAGAGGATTATCCTCAGATGGCCCCCTTGGCCCCACTCCTAAAGTTGGCAGGATCGTGTGCTTCGGCCAGGGCACCTCATTCTCGGCTGGCCCACATCTGCTCCCTCACTGCACCGCATCATCATCCCACCAGCCCGGTCACTGCCTACCTCCTGTTAGACCACTACCCCACCATCGGAAGAACAGATGGAAAGCAACCTCAGCTTAACTTTGAGGCCAGGAAAACCACAAGAACCCAGGCTGAAATGGAAGGGGAACATTTCGGCCCCCCTGACCAACCCACATCCACGATGACCTGAAGGCTCTCCACCTCACCATACAGTCTAGCCTGTCCTCTATTGAAACCAAAATAGACACTATGACTGCCCACATAGACACCCTAGCGCACAAAAGCAACCAACATTCGGAACGCCTCAAGGAAACTGAGCAACGTATTTCTGACCTGGATGACGCCTTTACCACGACCATCACCTAGATGCTGGAAATGGAGAAGGTCCTGAAACTCATAGCCGCAAAGAATGAGGTCTTGGAATCGCGCTTCCGACGCAATAATTTATGAATGCTGGGGGTAACTGAATCCACCGCAACTGGCAGGATGGAAGGATATGTTGAACGCATGCTCACCGCCGCCTTTGGAAGAGAGGCATTCTAACCAGTTTCATCATTGAGAGAGCTCATCCCTCACTGGCCTCTCGCCCCGTGCCTGGCGCTCCTCCTCTCCCCATCTTCGCAAGACTCCTTAACTATAGTGACTGGGACACTGCCTTGTGACTCGCCAGGGAACACAAGAAGGTGCTCTTTGATGGCATAGAAGTCTCACTATACCCGGATTTTACAGTGGCCGTCCAGGAGGGACAGAGAAAATTCCTTCCAGTAAAAAAAAAAAACTACAACAAATGAACATAGAGTACGCCATGCTCTTCCCAGCATGACTCAAAGTTACTCACAAGGGGAAACAACACTTCTTCACTAACCCTCAACATGTTTATGATTTTCTTAAAACCTTACCAAGGGTGTCCGAGGGCCGTACCTCCCCCGCCACTCATCTCGCTGAGGATGGAAGCTCGTCAGATGTAGAATGATGATTCTGCCCCAGTCAGAGGATTCTGGGTCCACCTCCATGAGGTAACTTTCATGGTCACGCACCCCCTTTCTTTTTTGACCCTCAGCCTGGAACACTGAGCCCCGTGCGGTGAACTGTGACATGACCCCTGCACGACCTCCCCGGCGCATGGTGGAACTGCTCCCCTCGCTAGCCGTTCGCTACCACAGTCATTCTGGCCTAATGAGGGCCTCTACCCTTACACTCCCATCGGGTCTCATACTGACCCGCAAGGTCGCTACAGTATTCTGTGGGGCAGACTAGCTGCTCAGTCCAAAACTTTTGTCTTCTACTATGGTCCGAACACTGATGACCCAGAAATATTTCGAGTCCTCTGGGGTAAGATACTTGACATTGGATCCACCCATATGATATGGGGAGGAGATTTTAATGTTACCTTGGATCAGACACTAGACCTCTCACACCCACAACCCCATCACTACTGCAACATGCATCACACCCTCAACCACATTATCACTGACCATGGTTTGGTCAATGCCTGGCGCACCCTCCACCCACATGTTCTAGAAGGCTCCTTTCCACCGCTAACTCCTCCTGGTCGCGAATAGATGGCTGGCTTCTCACTAGAGGGTTAATACCATGGTTGTCACACGCTTCTCACCTCTCTCGCACATACTCCGATCATTCACCGGTGCTCATCACCCTCACACCCCCTCACGAAGAATCGCCCTATTTGTCATGGCGCCTGGCCCCGTAGGCCCTGTTAGACCTAGTATTCAAGACTGAACTAGAGTAAGAGATCACTGATTTTTTTACCCACAGCGACAACTCTGTCACACAATATTCAACGATCTGGGAGGCCTTTAAGGTCCCCAGATGCGGACTTTGTATTGTCAAAAGTGGGGGGGTTCTGAAAGATATCCGCTCTACACTCCACAAGTTAGAACTGGAGCTCAAACAAACAGAAATGCAGATATAAACTGCACCCACCCCTGAGTTGAAAGCGCGCCTGAGAGACCTGCTCACTGACTATCAGGAGGCAGCCGAAAGGGAATGTAAGTTCAGGGGAAAATACCACCAAGCACACCGCTATGGAGAGGGCAAAAGACCAGGCAAAGCACTAGCATCTCTGATTCGCCCCCCTAGATTCTCCAATACCGTCCTAGAAATCGTTGATGAGGAAGGCCAGCTACATAGAAACACCCCAGATATTGTGTCTGTCTTAAATGTTTCTACAAAACCCTGTACATGAGACACAGGACTCAACGGGTTGATTTTGTCCCCTTCTTTGAGGACACAGCGATAGCCTGGCTAGAAGACAATCGGAGAGAATTTCTCCTCCGCACCATGAGTACGAGGAGATCATATCCGCTATAATGTAACTACAATCTGGTAAGGCCCTGGGATCTGATGGCCTCCCTGCTGAATTCTACAAAACGTACCGCCATTTACTCATCCCCGTGCGGCGGCATGTCTTCAAGGAGGCCCGTGAAACGGGCATATTGCCCCAAACAATTTTAGAGGTGCTAATAATCTCCCTGCCGAAGCCGGGCAAGCCAACCACACAGTGCGATTCATACATGCTCCTCTCCCACATTAATGTCTATGCTAAGATTTTAGCAAAATTGAATGCAAATCGCATTAGCCCCCTCATGACTGCTCAGGTCCTTCCCAACCAATCAGGGTTTGTACCATAGTACCCACATATCACAACCTGCATACCCTGTTTGCTGTCTGCCAGGATATTGACCCTGACATGAACGCTGCAGCTGTCTTTCTTGATGCCCCTAAGGCGTATGATTCCCTAGAATGGGATTACCTTGCATTTGTCCTGCAACGTATGGCCTTCCCCGCTCCTTTTTTAGCCTGGATTAACCTGATATACACTGGCCTGCAGGCCAGGGTAATGATCAACGGCGCTCGATCCCCCCCTCTTCACAATAGCCAGAGGTACTAGACAAGGGTGCCCTTTTCGCTCCTTCTTTTTGCCCTGGCTATTGAACCTCTGGCTGCCAAAGTCCGACAGCACTTTCAAGACTTGGCTCTCATCTAGCAAGAGAGACAAATACTAATCTCTTTATATATTGTCAACCTCACCCTCTATCTTCGCAGCCTGGACAAAAGTCTCAACCCCATTGTCAGGTTCCTCATTTTTATAGTCAACTCACTAGGGTCAATATCAATTGGGGAAAGTCCTAGATTTACCCCCTCACTGATGCCACTACACAGTTCGTGCCTGACTATCCCCTAACATGGTACGACGACACACCCACATATCTCGGAGAAGTCATCACTCGCAAACGGAGTGATTTGATGACTGTCAATTATGGGCAGGCGCTCAATCTAATCACTGAGAAAGTCACCAGATGGATTGCAGTACCCCTCTCCATGGCTGGTAGGATCTCCCTTATAAAAATGGTGGTCCTACCCAAACTGCTCTACCTCTTCATTAATATCCCCTACACCCCCAGCCGCCATTTTTTTAGAGCCCTTAAAACTCAACTCATTCGCCTTTTATGGGGTAAGAAACAAGCTAGGCTGTGTTGGGACACTCTCACTCAACCCTTCAGTGCCGGAGGATTTGAAATACCAGACCTAAAGTTATACTTCAGCTGCACTCGGGCTCACTTCACGGCATACTGGATGCATCCCCCATACATGCCCCACCTGGCAATAGAAGATGGTTATGTGGTTCCAACCCTGAGTTCTGCTTACTTGAGCACCCCTGTCGTCCCGAGGTGCTTAGCCTCCACCACTGTACAATGCACCACCAGTGCCTGACGCGATCTAGCTAGCCAACTACACAGCTCCTATACTCTCCCCTATTGCCCCTTCAAGGACCTTTTGACCTCCCGGTCATGCTGAAGGAGGCTGCCGTCGACACCTTTGAAAATTCTGCATACAGACCTGGAGGAAACTCTATGTCAAGGGCACATTTTGCACCAGTGAGGAATTCTTCGGCACTTCACTCCCTACCCCTCTGGAATATTTTTTTTATATCAGGCTGTGACAAGATGTGAGGACACTCACCCGTGCTTTCCGCAGGAGCCCCCATCATGCCCCCCCTACACACCCTTCTGCAGCAAACTACCCCTACACATGTTGTATCACTGCTATACCGCACCACCGAAAGGCATCACACATATGACCCGCCCACAGCCAAGGGTCAGTGAGAGGAGGAACTGGGATTCCCACTTTCTGATGAACAGTGGTCTTCCTGCTGTTGCCAAACGGGAAACATCTGCACCAGCAGTAGACTGCGCATCATTGATTACAAATATATTCACCGCCTTTATTACGCACCTGTGTTTTTGCAACGCCTTCACCTTCATGACAACGACCGCTGTGACCGCTTCAGTAGTGTAGGAGCAGACTTCAGGAACTTAGCTTGGGACTGCCTGCCCATACGAAGCCACTGATTAGAGGTCTTGATGGCGCTTGACCAAATGACGGTGCTCCATGTCCCCAACAACCCCCTATCTGCGCTTCTAGGATACACCGAAATGCTGGCCGCCAGGGTGCAGAGTTATGTCTCCCTAGCGCCCCTCCTCGCAAAGAGATAAATCCCCTGCATATGGGGAAGAGGGAGAGCTCCCTAATTCAAGGATTGGCTGCAGAATCTTATCTATTGTCAAGATCAACTGCACATTTATGCCAAGCTCTTACCGCCTTCCTCTGGTCCACGCGTCATATGGGCTCCCCGCCAAACCAATCTACTGGAGCAAACAACCGATATAGACCCAGCCACTGAGCCTCGCACCAGCGGCAATGGGGAACAAGACAGAGGTGTGCACTGATGCATATGGGATTTCCCTTAGGCCAAGGTACAACTCCCAAAGAGGCGACAGAGTATATGGTATAGTCACTTGTGAGATCAACAGTTGGCTTATGTCATTATAAATGGGCCACATCTACTGTTAACTATGCTTAAGTGGTAATGTGTTTTTCTCATGTTTTTTATCAAAATGCTTATGATCATATAATGATACTTGCTAAACTTATCCCATTTGACACGGCCAGCCCGTTGCGGTTATAGGCGGCTTGCTGTGTAACTTTCCCCCCGCCTACATTGCTATGTAGAACACTACTTTGCGATGCCGGCCCGTCCAGGGTGTAGGCACAATGCTGTGGTCATTGACTCTCGCCTTCAATAAAGGTTTTTGAAAATATATGTATTTTTTTAACTTTAAAAAAGAAAAGCGCTTTCTCATACGCCAATAACTTTGGTGAAATTTGATGAGTCCTTCCCAAATTTTCAAAACTAGTGTGCCACTCACTTCGGCTGCTGTCTTGAAAGTTTTGGGGGCTGAGAAAAAGGGGGGGTCCCAAAATGCTTTTTACCAATGTTAATTTCCATAGGAACTTTAGACACAGCTACCGCCCAAACTGCTGAACGGAATTACACTAAATGTGGCTGAAAGGTAGATGCTCGTTGAGAGAAGTGCCTTTTGTGATTTGGTGTAAATCTGTTCAGCAGTGGCAAAGTTATTAGAAGAAATTTCCAATTGTTTATATAGGGATGCAGAGGATCCACTACCCCTCCCGATCACATGCCGAAACCTTATTAGTGGCCAACTCTTCAAATCAGGAAGAATTGGCTGCCATCATAGGACTCAGCTTGAGCTGAATCTAAGAAAAAAATTACAAATTATTTCAGCAGGAGTCAAGCTAGAGCTGCAGCTGAAGCCAAAACAAAAAAAAAGAGAAGCGTGGGCTCCTGCGCTTCTCTTTTATAAAGCCCTCGGATGGGCCAGGTCCCAGGGGCATGCAGCCATTATATTTATAAAGAGATGGGGGGTATAATGGACCTTCCTGTGCCCTGGGGATTGCCACCTCCCAAGGACCTATTGCTACTAATAGCGAGTTTCACTAAGCCCTCTGTGCCCTGGGAACCACCACCTCCAGAGAGATTTAATGCTCTAGCCAAGGTGCAGTAAACGCTCCATTTCCAGAAAGCAAAAGCATTAGAAATTCTTTTTCTTGCTGGTAGTGGAGCAGAATTGCTTTCACACACACTGGGAGCTGCATTTCCAGCAGTTGCCTATGTGTGAAAGCATTGTAAGTTACCGCAGGAGGTTTGTAGCCAGCAGGGACCATGTGGGCATTTAGGCTCCCCCCGCAGTCCCCAACAAAAGTCAATCGGTATCCTGGGTGCAGCCAAGGTACCCAGAATGGAGGCCAGGCCCCAGGGGATGGGGTCCCCAGGGTATAAATCCACCCAGGAGGGAGGCCATGCAGGCCCCCTATCCCCCAAACCAAAAAGTCCTGGCCCGAGGCCGAAATAGGCCTACTGAAGGAGGGGTTATGTGGTGCCCCTCCCCAAATAAAATGAAATACATTTTAAAATGAGCCAACCCTGGCAAGTCGCTGGAGGCCCTTCTTCCTTTCACCAGCTACAGACACACCTTTGGTGCTCTACAGCTTGGGGGATTGACGTCGCCTTGACTCCTGCCGGTCCTTGGGGGCCATCTACATCTCCAGTTACCTCCAATAAGTCCCACACAGCGGGATTGCTGAGAGGTCAACAGAGGCCTGTCACCTTTCTCCACCACTCTGCAAACGTACCTCCTGGCACACTACTAGTTGGTGGATGAAGTCACCTTGGATGCTGAGGGTCATTGGGGCCAGGAACTCCTCCTGTTACCTCCAGTAAGTCCCAAACACAGTGGGATTACAGAGAGGACCTACAAATGCGATTCCCCCTTTTTCCACCACTCTGCAAACATGCCTCCTAATGCACTACTGATTGGCGAGGATTTGCCCTGGCTGCTGAGGGTTATTGGGGGTGAACAACTACTCCTGTTACATCCAGTAAGTCCCACACAGAGGGATTGATGTTAGCTGGTTGGAGGTCCCACCACCTTTCTCCACCACTCTGTAAATATGCCACCTGGTACAATACTGTTTGGGGGAGGAAACCCCCTTGAATGCTGAGGGTCTTTCTTTGGGGCCAAGAACCCCTCCTGTTACCTCTAGTAAGGCCCACACAGTGCGATAGTTAAGTGCTGGTCGTAGGCCCATTTGCTTTCTCCACCATTTTCCTAATGGATCTCCTGGTGCACTTCCGCTTGGGGGATGAAGTCCTCCTAGAAGCTGAGTGACCTTGGGGGCCAAGAAAACTACCTGTTGACTCCATAAAGTCCCACCCAGCTGGATTCTCAAGATCTGGTCAGAGGCCTCCCCCCTTTCTTTACCACTCTGCAAACGCAACTACTAGGTGAAAAACCATAAAAGGACTTTATAGTTAGGAAATAGAATTTAAAAAAAAGTAAAAATGTAATGAAAAAAGCAAAGGTTACAGGTACGGTATAGTTGGGGTCAAATTTCACTCGTAGGAACTATGGCAATTCAGCAGTTATAGTTACCTGAGCTAACTATAACTTACGTCCCTACAATGCACTTCTTATGACCTCACATATTAAATAACTCATGACATGGTCAGTGACATCTCTGATGACATCTAAAATTAAATCACTGATAACATCATCCACAGAACCACTCACATACCCACTCACACCCCATACCACCTCTTGTACACACTCACACACCTACACAAACACTCACATACCCATTCAAAGACCAATACCAGTACCACACACCACATCCCCTCACTCAGCCACACAACCACTCATACAGTCACTCACCTGTACAGCCAGTCATAAAGCCACACACTCACCCATACAGCTACTCATACACCCCCTTATTTACCTACAATGTCACTCACACTCACTCACACACCCACACAACCACGCAATATACAATCACACATCCATATAAGCACTCAAAAATCCGCTCACTCTCTCTGTAATAGACACTCACATACCAATGCACTTAATCAAACACCCACTCAAACAGACATTAACCCACCCCTACAGCCACTTACACAACAAGTCACTCATCCATACAGCCACTCAGACACCCACTAATTTACCCATACAGTCACTACACACGCACTTACCAACCCATAGAGCCACTCACACCACCACTCACTCACTCATACAGCCACTGACATACCCACTCACTCACCAGTACAGCCACACACATTCCAGCGCACTCAACCACACAACTAATAACACACCCACCCACATACACACCCATACAGCCACTCACACACCAATTCACACAAGGATAAATACAGTCACAGAGCCACTCACATAGTCTATTTAGAAGTAGTGTCACTCACTAGTAGTGCACCTGGTCTACTAATTTAATTTTTGTAGTAGGTTAGGATATCTGTTTAACAATCATAACCTCTTAGAAAATACTTACAATTTCTTAAGCAGGGTCTGGTGGCTCAGTGGACTAATGCTTCCACTGCAGCGGCCTCTGTTTATTCTCATGGTCACAGGTTCTAATCCCAGCTGGTCCATTTAGCCTTTTATTCATCAGAGGTTGCTAAAATAAGTACCATTGAGTTGGTTAACAACAAACATCTGTAATTCAAAGCCAATATACTTACGCATGAATGTGCACTTTACAAATACACATGTAATGTAGATCATGTTATTTGAGATGTAATCAGTGATGTCACTGACCAAGTCATCAGTCATAAGCAGTGCATTGTGGGGTATAAGTTAGAGTTAGCAGAGGAAATTATAACTGCTGAAAATCTATGGTTTTGTACGAGGGAAATCTGAGCCTAATGATAACATCCCTGTAACCTTTGTTTTTTTCAGTGACTTTTTAAGGTTTTTTAAAAACGTTATTTCCTAACTGTAATGTCCCTGTAACCTTTGTTTTTTTCAGTGATTTTATATATATCATCTCAAACACCAGTCCGTAAATAAAAAACAGGTGCTAACACCACAGGGATATTTGTTTCTCACAGTTTATTAAGTTACAGCGTAAGGCGTTTCGGCAGTCTCTCATACATACAGTAAACGCCATCACTGCATCCCCCTATATACCTTTGGGGTAGTTTGTAGGGGTGGAGGGGTTCGGAATAGTATTTAGGGGTGGGGGTTCAGGATAGTTTTAGGGGTGGGAGGGGTTCAGAGTAAGTTTAGGTGGGGGGTAGGGTGAATCTTTGGGTGTTGGGGTTTGGGGTAGTTTTTAGGGGGTGGGAGGGGTTCAGAGTAGTTTTTAGAGGATGGGGGTGCAGGGTAATTTCTAGGGGTGGGGGTATGGGGTTGCTTTTAGGGGGATGGGGTTCAGGGTAACCTTTATGTATATAATACGTAATGTAAAACATTGTGGACTCCATTTCATAGCAAATAATGTTGGAATTGTATGAGTGATTATTTGATTTGGTGGCTGCTGTGTTAAATGGGAGTCATGAGTTGTACCATGTGACCTTGTCAAACCTCTAGAATATGGAAGAAACGTTGGGGTGTGGATGACTCTTATCCTTTATTTATTCACTTATATGCACTGAAGCCATTGCTTATAATGCATTTTCTTAAAAATGGCAGGATATTGTATTCTAAGTTAATACGGGACTCTGTGCAAATATGCTATAAATGTTACAATACTTTGTGGACATTACCTCTGCAAGTGAACTTTTTCAGCACTTCGAGGCATTCTGGAGGGGTTCAGAGAAATGTTTAGGGGGAGGGGGTTCAGGTAGTATTCAGGGGTTGGAGGGGTTTGTTTTTAGTTTTTAGGCGGTGGGGTGTTCAGGGTAGTTTTTAGGGGGTGGAAGTTCGGACTAGTTTTTAGGGGATGGGATCGTTTTTATAGGGTAAGGGGTTTGGGGTTGTTTTTAGGAGTTTAGGGTATGTATTTAGGGCTCAGGGGGGAAGAAGAAGGGTGGTAACAATAGATACGGATAGCTGTTTACCAAGCCTGCCTTTACCACGAAAATGTGTGGTAAAGGAATGCGTGGTAAAGTAATTCGAGGTTAAGACGTGGTGGTTGTAAAGGCCGCGTAGTAAAGGTAGGCGCTGTTGGGAATTAGTTGTTCTGACATACAACTCAAACTAACTATTAACGGCTGAATTTCTCTGGATTTGTACGGTAACATCTCTGTAACCTTTCGTTTTTTCAGTGAATATATATATATATATATATATTTATATATATATATCAAACACACGCAGGTAAGCCCACTGAATAAAGCCACAGGAAAGCTGAATCACACTAGTAATTTAATTCACCATATGCCAGCAGACGATAGACAGGAAAATTCTTCAAAAAAGTTCATGTAAACAGCCAGACGCGTTTCAGGATAACCACATCCTTTCATCAGTGGCTTCTAGCAGAGGAGTGAAAAGCCCTGTTTCTTGCACACGTTTTAAGTTCCAATTACCTGTCCAAGTGGGCGTGCCTCATGCAAAGCCATCTGGGCATTGTAGTGCAGCAATGATTTTCGCCTCGTGGGGTGGCTTAAAATCCCCTCTGAATTAGCTCAGGATAACAATCCAAGTGGAGAGAAGCATAGTCCCATCTCACATCTGTCCCGCTTTGCTGAGGTGAATTCCGTGTTGCAGTGCAGCGTCACCCTGTAATGGCGCCACACTCGCCTTCCTCCCGAAGTTGCAGGTATTCAGTCCAAACCTGCACAGGCACGCCATCGGCGCTGGGCTGTCTTCCACGGCTGGGCAACAGCCGTTATTTATCAAACACACGCAGGTAAGCCCAAGGAATAAAGCCACAGGAAAGCTGAATCACACTAGTAATTTAATTCGGCACATACCGCAGACGATAGAACAGGAAAGTCTTCAAAAAAGTTCATGTAAACAGCCAGACGTGTTTCAGGATAACCACATCCTTTCATCAGTGGCTTCTAGCAGAGGAGTGAAAAGCCCTGTTTCTTGCGCACGTTTTAAGTTCCAATTACCTGTCCAAGTGGGCGTGGCTCATGCAAAGCCATCTGGGCATTGTAGTGCAGCAATGATTTTCCCCTCGTGGGGTGGCTTAAAATCCCCTCTGAATTAGCTCAGGATAACAATCCAAGTGGAGAGAAGCATAGTCCCATCTCACATCTGCCCCGCTTTGCTGAGGTGAATTCCGTGTTGCAGCGCAGCGTCACCCTGTAATGGCGCCACACTCGCCTTCCTCCCGAAGTTGCAGGTATTCAGTCCAAACCTGCACAGGCACGCCATCGGCGCTGGGCTGTCTTCCACGGCTGGGCAACAGACGTTATTTATCAAACACACGCAGGTAAGCTCACGGAATAAAGCCACAGGAAAGCTGAATCACACTAGTAATTTAATTCACCACATGCCAGCAGACGATAGAACAGGAAAAGTCTTCAAAAAAGTTCATGTAAACAGCAAGACGCGTTTCAGGATAACCACATCCTTTCATCAGTGGCTTCTAGCAGACGAGTGAAAAGCCCTGTTTCTTGCGCATGTTTTAAGTTCCAATTATATATATATATATATACATATGTCCCTTCATGCTGCAGCTGACCAATACAGTGCCCCTGAATGATGTGGGTGTTAGCCAAACATCTAGGTGAGCTCACTACTTCTTACATACTGCCACTTCTATCTTTCTTACTTTACAAAAGGGCTGCTAATACCCTGGAGTTCATACATTTATAACAAAAAAGTTTTATTGCAGCCAGTTTGGCATGTTTCATCCATCCCAGCGGCCTTGCTCACACATTGATGCTTCATCTTAACGTGTAACATTTTAAACTGCACCAGTGCTCCATATAACAATAAACACAGAAAACATCCTATACACATAACAGATCGAGAAATGCATCATAATTGCTCTAAATTCAAGTGCAGATTAGTAGCTTTTTTCACTACTCCATGCAATCAAATTCATATTTTGCTCTTCTATTGCTAGTGGATGAGCATTCTCAGATAATTAGAACTCTGTGATAACACTAAATATCATACACCACATAGTTCTCACATATTTTGAAGCATTTCAATTCCAGATATCAAGCTAGAAGAAGTAGAACAAAAACAGGTAATAAGGAAAAATTGCCCACTTGAGCTACATTACATTATAAGTCGACTCTGCAAAAAGAAATATATGTGCCATCCTAAAACAGCTTTTCAATATGAAGTAAAACAATGTATTAAGATTGCATAGCTTTATATATAGAAGACAAATGTTAAAAAACATGTGATAACCGTTCAGTAGTTTTGGAGTAATTATGGCCCAAAAAAATTGTATATATTATTCTGTGGGCGATCTGCAGAGCTGATGGATCTCAAACTGAAGTTATGATTGTCTGGTATCACCTCAACCAGAAATTGGCAGCAGTCATCTCATTCCTGAATCCAAAGAAAATGTGAACTAAGTCATAAGGGGAAGGGGTAAGGACTCTCTGACCCCTTAGACCTGGTGTGGGACGTCATTGGGACCCTAATTGCGGTCAAATACATATTTTTAAACATTTTGCTACAAATTCACTGAGGATCCGCAAATCCATGACAAAATAAAAAAAAGAAGCTCCTCATTTTACAACTTCCGGGGTGGACCAGACCATGGGGGATGACACGTGTTTTGGGGTGAAGGGGCATGTGGCCCTCCCATCCCTAAGACATTTATGAACCTGGGGTTCCCATAGGGCCTAAAGTATTTTTTAAAGGGAGGGTCCATGGCCCACCTCAAAGGTGTTTTCAACCTCAGGGACTGAATCTGACTGGGCCCATTCCAAATAATTAGGGGAGGGAGCGAGTGCCCCTCCTCCCTGAGCTATATTTGGACTTGGAGAGGCCATCACAAGGGGCCCAAAGTATATTTTAAGAGGAGGGCACACAGCCCCCCTCACCAAGCCTTTGAAAGGCATTGAGGACCCGATTGCGTAGAGCTGGACCTGAATGTAAAGGGAGGGGGCTCATGGCCCCATCTCAGAGCCTTTTATGGCCCTGAGGACCCCATCCTAAAGTGTTGGCTCGCTCGTATGTCCCATGGACCCCCCCTAGGACATAACAGTTTCATTGGGAGCATATTTAAAATTTCTGCTGAACAGGAGAAAACACAAAGTCTGCTCCCAGCGTGCAGAAGCTTAAATAATGATCTAGCTGGCTGGGAGCAAATTTTAGATCTGTTTCCTTGCCTGCACTGATAAGGGTAAGGAAACTGCTTCAACCAGGTGGGAGCAGCATCATTTGCTGCTCCCTGTGGGCAGGACCACTGCCAGCTCCAGCAGAACATAGGGAGCTGGACTGGGCCATGGGGACCCTCTGGTCCTCCCGACAGCCCCCAAATTTGTGCATGGTAGATGCCTTATGTGGACACCACCATAAAATAATA
This sequence comes from Lissotriton vulgaris, assembly GCF_964263255.1. NCBI lineage: Eukaryota > Metazoa > Chordata > Amphibia > Caudata > Salamandridae > Lissotriton > Lissotriton vulgaris. Next base: position 933,657,346 of record NC_141691.1, read on the forward strand.
CAGGCCCAGGGCTTTATTAGGCTCATGGAGGGGGCTGCGTGGCCCAGCTTCCCTTAAAAATAGATACATCCCTGGAAGATGGGGGTAACCAGGTCCAAAATGCACTCATGGAGGGTGGCCACACCGCACCCCTCTTTTAAAACTATATGACCCTGGGGGAAAGGCTCCCCGTGGCCAATAAAGGCTTGGGGAAGGGTCTGCGTAACCCCCTCCCCTTTTATTTATATTTTGGCCCCGGCGGATGTAGTCCCTGGTGATTATTTAGGCTGGAGGGAAGGGGCTTCATGCTCCCCTTCCCTTTATTGAATACTCAGCCTTGGAGGATGGAGTTCCCGGGCCGAACAAAGCTTTAAAATAAGGTATTGTCCCAGGCATAGGGACCCCAGGTGTAATAAGGCTTGAGGAGTGGGCTGAGTGGCCTGCTCCTCTTTTTTATTATAATGGGTCCTGTGGGATGGGGCCCAAGAAGGCTTAGAGAGAGGAAGGCCACACATCCCCTTCCCTTTACAATTGTATTTGCCCCTGGGGCCCAAAGCCCAACCCAACAATGGTGGAGGCTTAACCCTCCACCATTGATGGCTGAATCCGGTGCTTAGCGTGGGGTTGTCTGTCTGCAGGGGGTTGCGCAGCGTGCAGTTGAATGCATGCAGGGGGTTGGCTGTAGGCCCTGTGGCTAACCCCCAACGTGCATGATCAAAGGCCATGTGCAATAGGCTTGGTTACCCTTTGGAGGGTTGGATACAGGGCATAGCCACATTCCAGGTCTGAGGCTAAACACCCTGTATGGCCTAAGGCTATAGGCAAAGTGGGATTGTCTGCATGCACGAGTTTGGATGCAGGGCCTGGCCATTGGTCAGGCTCTGCCATGTATGACAAGGGGTTGGATTTACATATGGTAATAAAATATTACTTTATGTTAAAAGAAACTCAAAATTCATAAAAAAATCAAAGGTTAAAGTAACTTTATATTAAGGTAAAACGCTTTAAACTCTAAAAAACACAGAAATTCACCAGTTATCCATATAGTTATCACAAGTAACTATAAATTATGCCCTAACGTAACTGTAACTCATGCCCCTTTTATGCGCTGCTAATTATCAGACATATTACATCACTTTTGTCATTTGCTATGACATTATTGATAACATCACTGCAAAATTTGCAATGCAATTATTGATGAGAAATCTGTGCATTAGGAAGGCGCGAGATACAGCTACTTGAGATAACTATAACTTGTACATTTTGGTGTTTTTTTTAGAGTTTAAAGTATTATGTTTTTAATATTGAAAAAGTTGATGACAATGTTAATAATGATACATTCATGTTTGAGAATGAAATTGCATCCCTATTATCGAATTCACCCGTCATGAATCTCTATCAACCCTGACTCATAATCAGTTGTAAGGCAGGCTCTGAAACTTAGGCCTGAGGTTACTGATTGACAAGTCACAGGTGAGGTGGTACGTTGCTGGCAGAGAAACATGCAAACAGCAAACTCAGATCAATCCCACAGCTAGGTGCACCAATACCACAATGGTCCAGGGGGATTGGCCCCAATAAAGAGCACACAGCCTGAGGGATGCATGCACTCCCAAAAACACCATAAAGGCAGATGCCACATGAATTAGGAACACAGAGCCAATCAGGGCACACCAAAAACGGTACATGCAGTGATCATGTGGCCCTCATGTTGGACATCTGGACGTGCCACCCACTGGCCCCCATTGTAATCAAGCAAGAACGAGGTCCACTTGCATTTGTTATCATGGGTCACTTACGACCCAAAGACAAGGCCCGCATTCCTTACCAAAAATGGATTGACTGAAGCGTTTTATGATACTCAAAGAAATGTATAAGACCTTTCTCAGATCGATTGTACTTTGAGACAGTCCTGAGACCCGCTTCTTTAACTGTACTCCCAGCCGAAGCGTTTACCTAAACCAAATGTTCCTGTTTTGCCAAACACTTGTTGTCTTTTGTTCAAATGTGGAAAATTGTACTCTAGACCACCTCTTCATAAGATTTCTCAACATTGGTCGTCACGGCAGGTCACTACCACTCACATTGAGAAACCTACAGCTTGCGTTCAGAAAGCTGCAGCTCGAGTAGAACATCTACTTGAGCAGCAGATAGGAGCAAAAATCTCTTGAGCTGTGCATGGTGCCATCAACACAGATTTTACAGCATGGGTTAAACTCCTAGGGCTAAATATCAGCATGAGCAGTGCAACATACCTCACTCCACTGCTTGCGGAACTCCACAAATTTTGGCAGCACTTTGTGTAGTTCAGCATAATCAAGCAATCAAGCAAGAACGAGGTCCGCATAGCAGAACTCTGCCAGCTCCGCCATCTCCACCATAGCCTAGTTAAAGGGGGAGGGCAGGAATGCTACATATTTATTTATCAAGATATATTGTATTCCTGACTGCTCCCTACGCTGGTGCACCAAGTGCTACCTGGCATCAAAGCAGTCGCCCTTTCGCCATGGTGCCAGGGTGCCATGTTACACCCTGGATTGTTTTAGTTTTGTTAAGGAACAGACAACTTCCTGCACATAAACAATCTTTAGAGGATTTTTCCTTTTTCTAATTGCACTGCTCTTGTAAGATTCAACAGGGCCAGTGCACAAACTCTCCATTATGAACTTTGAATTTAAAATTGAACTCTTTTTACACAGTGACTTTTTACATTCTTTGCACGTACAGGATAACATATTTAGGAAATATTCTGCATTTAGCACATTTTTTAGTAAGTATTTTCTCAGGTGTTTGTACACTCTGTCCAAGGCTAAGAGACACAGAAGACATAACCCTTGCTTTGGTTGTCCGGCTGGAGACACCTCTGAATCGAAAAGACAAAAAATCACATCAGCAATGCACTGAGCTTGGGTCGAGTTCAAGGAATTCCACGCAGCGGAACTCCGTAAAGTGACCAAAAAACTCTGCCATGCTACCTGGAGTTACGCAAGCACCCAATTGCATTAAGTCATGCAGTTCACTCAGATTTTTTGCACCGGGTGTTAGTCCTGTGCTGTAAAATCAGCACAAACTGCATTACGCACAGCACAAGAGAGTGCTGCTTCTTTTTATCATTTGAGTGGATACTCTACTCAAGCTGCATCTTCCTGAATGCAAATGAAAGGTTTCTCAATGTGAGCAGTAGTGACCATCTGCGACCGCCTGTGTTGAGAAATGTCCCTGTGATGTGGTCTGGGGCAACATTTTCCTTGCTTGCCAACTTAAAATTTGGTGAGCATGAGCGAGGAAAAACCTCCACTACACTGAGTTTTTTGGAACTCCACGTGCTACGCGGAGTGGGAAAAACTCTGCAAACTCCTCTAGCGGAGAGGAATTTCATGCCAAGGCCTACAATGCACCTCTGACACAGTGCAATCAGAACAGTGCTTTGATTATATAGACCACCTCTGAGCCACATTTGGCAGAGGCCACTACTGAATACAGGGGAACCCTACTCACAGAGAACCAGGGTAACTAGTTTTATATAGGAAAATAGTGGTTCCAGTGGAAAAATAGACCAACAATTTAAGCAATACACATGCACAATGGCTAGTAGTTTTTAAGGGTCCAAGTAATGCCTGGGGACAAAAAGGACTCTCTACACAGTTTGTTCATCTGACGTTTTTATAGACACACACAGAAATGGTATAAATCACTTTCTTAAATTCAAAAAGCGGTATACTTTGGTGGTGTGTCGCCAAGTGAAACATGGAACCATAAGTGACTATGGGGCAGATGTATCAAAATACCTATTTCCGATTCTCAAATAGCGATTTTTTGATAATCGCTATTTGAGAATTGCAAAATGGTATGTATCTAAAAAAATTGCAATTTTTTAAGCGATTTCTTATTATTCCTTATTTGCGAATAGCAAATTGCGAATTCGCAATTAAGGAATAATTTCCCATTCATTTTTATGGGCCAGGAGGCCCATAGGAATGAATAGGAAGTTATTCCAAATTTGCGATTCACAATTTGAGAATCGCAAACTGAGAATAATTTCAAGGGTGCAAGGGTGACATAAGGACACCCTGCTGCCCCCCTGAAATTCACATGTGTGCGCATATGGCGCATATACATGCCCTAAGGGTATGTATGTGCGCCACATGGCACCTTCACAAATGCAAAAAAGTGCATTTGTGAAAGAAATCGCAAATTACCACCACCTTCAAGTTGGTGGTAATTTGCAATTTTTTAATGAGAAATCAAAAAAATACAAATGCTTGATGCATAGCATTTAAGGAATTGCGATTCCTTAAAAGCTTACGCAGAATTAAGGAATTGCAAATTTTGCGATTGCTTAATTTTGCTAGGCGATTTGCATCATACATACCGTTTTGTGAATGTTTAGTCGCAAAAGCTGCTTTTTTGCGAATCGCAGCGTTTGCGACTAAAAATTCCCTTGATACATCTGCCCCTAAATACAGTGAACAGTTTTAAAAGAGGTTTCCATAAATACAAGCAGCGACCATTCAGTTATACATGGTGAAGAGCCTAAGTGTATGGTTACACTGGCTATATATTGGTCCTTTCTGTAAACTTGTCAACAACGTTCCAACCCTCTTATGGATGTGGGGTCTCCTCAGTACTGTTAATGTGGGGACATCTACAGGAGATTGAGAAAGCATTAGGCCCTATTTACTGGCACATATGCAAGAGACTTAATGAATGGTTAATATTGAAGGTAAGTACCTGTATCTTAAAAGGGTGCAGAATAAGTGAGTGTGATGTGTCCCATGTGTGGCGAAAGGAAGGAAAGTGAACTCATGTGAGGACCCAGCCGGGTGCTGCATTGTGTGTTCAAGGAAGGAATGGGACTTAGTTAGTTTGGGCTATTTACATGTAGACATGTACCTACATGGACGATTAGCACTTTACTTGGCCTTACCTCACAATGATGTAGTTTCTGTGAAGATGGCTCTTTGAGTAATAGACTAAGGGCTCTTCCAGTGCCCTGCTACCTCATTGACAATAGTATTCTTTAAATTGACACTCGAGGATTCCAAGTGCTGTGAACGGAAATGAGTGTGCCAGTTAATCACGGGTGGAGGGGTTGTTAACACGGGGAAGGCATTGTCCATGCTGTGGGTAACTTACTTAGAACAATGCAGAACGATCTCCGGCAGCGTGTATGGCAGGCTAATGGGTTTGCTGCCATAGCCTTATCTTAAGTGTGAATAACACTTAACCTTAGCGCACTGTTGCTCTAGCGCGAAACCCGCTACAAATTATATAAACACTCTTGAATGCGTTTTCAAGTTTAATTTTAGTGAATTTTTCCAGATGAGAATTTTCAAAACTTTGTAAATAAACACAACATGTTTTTGTTATATATCAAACACAACACATGATTGTAACACAATATTTCAGAACTTCAAAGTCAGTTTCTTGAAAATTATAACGTTTCCTCTGTATATGCCCAATGCATTTCGAGCTGTAAGCAGCTCTTCGTCGGGGGCCTGAAAAGATAAAATGTGGAATACAATGCAATCACTCAAATGTCTTCAGGCACAAGAAAAGGTACTCAAATAATAAAAAGCAGAACAATACCAATTTGATAAATAAAACCTTCACCACCACCTAAGTGCATGTGTAAGAGTAACACCAAAACGGAACTTACTACAGTCGCGCTCCTCAAGCGCTATATCCTTCTGTAAAAACAAAGCATACACTCTAACTCATATGTCCAACCTGGTAACTGAGAGAGTATCTACAGCCCAAAACATCAACATAAACTCGAAGAACTGAACGTTACCTTGCCTTGAACACCACCAGTATTCAAGCAACTATTCAGTATACCCAGCGCTTCTATCTTCTACCTGAAAATAACGGAGAAACCAATGCCTGTCAGTCGGGAACATTAACCCTGACGGATGTTGTTAACACCACTGCTGCAGCGCAGCACGCTTACCTAATTTTTCTTACTCGGCGTTTACAGCGGACAACTCTCTATCTCTCTCACGATCGCGCTCTCTGGGAACAGTTGATGCGAGGGAGCATGCCTCACCGGTCCTATACGCGGAACTCAGTCCAACAACATAAAAAGCGGACTCATGGGGCCCGATTCACAGAATGAACTTAAGACTCAATCCTAAACTTACTACTATTTTGGTATTCACAGAATGCACTTACTACTTTTGGCATTCACAGAATGCACTTACTACTTTTGGTATTCACAGAATGAACTTACTACTTTTGGTATTCACAGAAGTTAGGATTTTGTCTTAAGTCTGTCTTAAGTCTGTCTTAAGTTTGTCTTAAGTCTGTCTTAAGTCTGTCTTAAGACAAACTTAAGACAAAATCCTAACTTCTGTGAATACCAAAAGTAGTAAGTTCATTCTGTGAATGCCAAAAGTAGTAAGTGCATTTTGTGAATGCCAAAAGTAGTAAGTGCATTCTGTGAATACCAAAATAGTAGTAAATTTAGGATTGAGTCTTAAGTTCATTCTGTGAATCGGGCCCATGACTCGGATCTACCAATACTAACCCGCGCCATCTTGTAATGCCTAAAGAGAAGACCAAACAAATAAAAGGAAAATGTGTAAAGAAGAGATGTAGTGAACAGTAAAAATTATACAGTAATGTGCCTGAAAAAGAATGGATATCTTTACAAATGCAATATATCAGTTCAAATTACAGTCATCATACTCAGATGCAGAAACAGAGACAAGGGTAATCATAGAAAACATGAAAAATCTACTTTTTCATTAAGACCTTTGGGTTCTTGTGACGCTAAAAATTTGATCCAGTGAATTTCTCTCTGGAGGAGGGATCTGGTGAGATCAACCCCCTCTTGAATTTTAACTACCTCTAGGATGGAAAACCTTATCTGAGCTATGCTATGGTTATTGTCATTCCAATGTTTGGCTAGGTTGCTTTTGGTGTTTTTGTTCCTGATCGTATTCTTGTGTTCAGAGATTCTTGTTTTGAGTTTTCTTTCTGTTTTGCCCGTATAGATTTTACCACAAGGGCATTTGATGTAATAAATCAAGTTCTTTGAGTTGCAATCACCGTTGTAATGTAACTTTATTTCTCTGCCAGTTTGCGGATGATTTAACAAATTGCCTACGATTACATTGGAACAGTGTACACAGTTTTGGCATTTCTTCATACCTCTGTTTGTTTCTTCAATTGCCCTGGTTGGGGTCATTAATAGTTCTTTTAAGTTTTTTTGAGCGTTTGTAGGCAAAGATAGGTTTGTTGTTGTATATCCCATTGAAATTTACTTCATTTCTTAAGAGGTCCCAGTGTTTGTATATTATTGTTTTTAGTTTGTTTGATGTGGTGGAAAATTTAGGTACAAACACCTGTCTGTCTTGAAGTTTTTTGGGTTTTTGAATAAGCAAATTCTCTCTGCTATAGGTTTCAATGCGGTCTTCAGCTTTCTTCAACACCTCCTCAGGGTATCCTCTGTCTTTGTAGCGTTGGTGTTGCAGGTCTAGGTTCTTTCTGCATTCATCCTCTTGAGAACAGATCCTCTTAATTCTCATGTATTGAGATACCGGAAGATTGTCTTTAAGATGTTGGGTATGGAAACTTTGGTACAGTAATGAGTTATTGACATCCGTCTGTTTTCTGTATATGGTAGTTGAAATTTGTAGGTCATCAATTTTGACTAAGACATCCAAGAAAGAAAGTTCTTTTTCACTTATAGCATACGTGAATTCAATGTGCTCTGAACATTGATTTAACTTTTCTATCTCCAATTCCAAGCTTTGTCTGGTTCCTGACCACATCAAAAAAATGTCGTCAATAAACCTCCTGTACAGGGTTGTGTGATCATTCCAAAATGTGTTATTATAAATGTGATCTGCCTCAAATTTCGCCATAAAAGTATTGGCATATGCCGGGGCCCCGGCAAATCCCATGGATGTTCCATGCTGTTGGAGAAAAAACTCAGAAGACCATTTGAAATAACTGTGGTGTAAACAGAAGTGTAATAGTTCTAAAATAAACACTTTGTTAGCTCTTATCGGATTTTGTTGTAGCAAAGCCCATTCCACGGCTTCCAATCCAGCTCGGTGGGGAATAGAAGTGTACAATGACTTGACGTCAATGGTACACAATAATGTAGGACTGGTCATAGTGACATTTTTTAACGTCAAAAGAAAGTCATTGGTGTCTTTGGTGTAAGATGGCCATTGTTGGACGAATGGTGCCATAGCGCCATTCAATGTGGCTCTTGGTGCAATGACACCGAGAGCTGGTAATGAACTGTTCTTTATGTGTTTAGCTTCTCTTCTTCCTGCAATTTTCTCTCACCAGGAAAGAGAGAGGAGCGCTTTGGCAACGTTCGATCGATCGGAGCAGCGTTGTCATGGCAACCTGAGCAGGTCTACCGGAGCTCGCGCAAGGCATGCCCTTGTTTCTGCACGTAGTAAACCATTTAAATGGTGTTGGCAGATTTGAGAACATATTAGTGTCTGCGATTGGGGGGATGTATTTAACAGCATATTGTGGAAAGGGAAGGTGACCTGACTAATGTACTTCAAGGCAGAGAGTGCAGATGGATCGAGATAATCAATTCAATGTAAGCAGGATTAAATTCAGCAGAGGAATGGCGAGGATATGTTACAACTCTACACTGACATTAGTACATGCCATTTGGAGAAACAAGGAGGACCCCACACAGAGTTATACAGGACAGTGGGGAAAAAACAGAACTAAAAGTTAACAAAGTCCCAAGTCGTTGGACAGAAAGGATTGTGTCCTATTTTAGTGTTGGTGATATGGGTACAACGGTATAAATTTTTTTTATCAAATAGGCATGCCGAGGAATCCGTGGGAAAGGCAAAGGTACAGTATCGTGTAATTAGTTATCAATACACAGCAGTTACGCACTATAGTATCTGGGATAAACACGGGTAATGACAGATTCTACACAGTTACTTAAAATACTTTCAACAAAGACTACAAATTTAATTAAGACTTATCACCACATGTGTTTGGTAACATTATTTAAATTGTATTACACTTTATCAATTCACAATTTATGTTAAAAACATCATTTAAAAACATTTTGCAATAGACATATTAATCACAATAATTTTGTATAAAATGCATGTAAAAGAAAAGAATCAAAAGGTCGATGCAGCGTTTCGGCTTTCTTTAGTACACCTTCCTCAGGACTGATTCTAGACAATTGAAATATTAAAAACACAAAGTTACCAAACAATTTTGATTGGATACTGTCTTTTTCATCTGTATATTAACACATTCCATTTACCCGATTTTGTTACTCTGCTGTTTTACATCTTGGTATACAAAATTGCCCATTTTTTATCCCCATAAACAATTTAGGTACAGGATTCAAGTCATGTTCTATACCTGCGTTCTCTGTTTGCATCCATTTAATATTTACAATTGTTATTTGCACATTATTAGACACTTTATTTGCCTTCCCCTAGGAAATATTTCAATGTTAAAAAAGTCCCCATAGTACCACCACTAAAAGAAGCATGATGTCTCATATCATGTATGCGTACCTTATTGTTCCAAATGGAATTATTGCCCATTTGGAAAGAACCTGTTGTTTAAACGAAGAGTCCTTTTTGAATACGGATGGTTGGCAGATCACAAATTGCTGATAATTATGTGCAAAGTGCGCTGTCTCTAAATGGAGACATGAAAAATGCCAGTAACTTATAAGTATTTGCAGTTACAATCGGATTACACTAGGTGATAAATCTCATTATTACGTACCTAGTACCAGAGGAGTGAATTCAATTTCCTCTAGGTTTCGATTACTTTTATTTATATATCTCTCTTGGGGGACTTGATTTCCACTCTCTGTACCTGTTGATATAAAGAGATAATGCCCAGGGTTGTTTTAAATTGTTATTCCCCTATTTACGTACTCTTGGTTACATTAGTACATGCCAACCCGCTGACATTCCTCTTAGCCATCCACGGAAAGCATCACTTTAGATATGGCAACCTTATACACACACATGTATTAGAGGCAGGGTCACTCATACATCCTGCGCCACCCAAGCCCTTAATAAAGCTCAGTAGGCAGGCACATCTTACAACCCTATAGAATGTGAGCACGAACCAGTAAACACAGGTTTGCGACAGATGTCATATATTATTGTCCTAAGGTTCAATATCAAGCATGTGTAACAATGTCTTCTATATGCCTTTTCTAACAAAAAATCCAAGTGCAAAGCTATGTATACTGGTTATCACATGTAAATTGTACAAGTAATGGAGGGCATACCTGACACGTTCACAAGAGATGCCTTATATCTTAGTCCGTAGGTTGTGAATAATCAAGCATGTATGAATAGCTAAATATGCTATCTTATATATAAGAATGTAAGCCCAGTTCAATGCATACTGGGTAACATACGTAATTTGCACATGGGACTGCATGGCATTCATGACACGTTCGGAATACAGTCTTCAGTACACAATATGCTGTCAAATACATCCTCCGCAATCGCAGACACTAATATGTTCTCACATCTGCCAACACCATTAAAAATTGTTTGCTACCTGCAGACACAAGGGCTCACCTCGAGCGAGCGCCGGGAGACCCACTCAGGTTGCCATGACAACGCAGCTCTGATCGATCGATCGAACGTTGCCACAGCGCTCCTCTCTCTTTCGTGGTGAGAGAAAATCGCGGGAAGAAGGGAAGCCAAACACATAAAGAACAGTTCATTACCAGCTCTCGGTGTCATCGCACCAAGAGCCACAATGAAAGGCGCAACGGCAGGAGACCCATTAGCCTGCCATACACGCTGACGGAGATCGTTCCGCATTGTTCTAAGTAAGTTACCCACAGCATGGACAATGCCTTCCCCTGTTGACAACCCCTCCACCCGCGATTAACTGGCACACTCATTTCCGTTCACAGCACTTGGAATCCTCGAGTGTCAATTTAAAGAATACATCGCCAACGAGGTAGCAGGGCACTGGAAGAGCCCTTAGTCTATTCCTCAAAGAGCCAGCTTCACAGAAACTACATCACTGTGAGGTAAGGCCAAGTAAAGTGCTAATCGTCCATGTAGGTACATGTCTACATGTAAATAGCCCAAACTAACTATGTCCCATTCCTTCCTTGAACACACAACGCAGCACCCAGCTGGGTCCTCACGTGCGTTCACTTTCCTTCCCTTCACCACACATGGGACAAGTCACACTCACTTAAGCTGCGCCCTTTCAAGATACAGGTACTTACCTTCAATATTAACCCTTCATTAAGTCTCTCGCACATGTGCCAGTAAATTGGGCCTAATGCTTTACCAATCTCCTGTAGATGTCCCCTTATTAACAGTCCTGAGAAGACCCCACATCCATAGGAGGGTTGAAACATCGTCGACAAGTTTACAGAAAGGACCATTACAAAGGCAGTGTCACCATACACTTAGGCTCTTCACCATGTATAACTGAATGGTCGCTTCTTGTATTTATGGATACCTGTTTTAAAACTGTTCACTGTATATAGTCACTTATGGTTCCATGTTTCACTTGGGGACACACGCACAAAGTAAACCGCTTTTCTAATTTAAGAAAGTGATTTATACCATTTCTATGTGTGTCTATAAAAACGTTAGATGAACAAACTGTGCAGAGAGTCCTTTTTGTCCCCAGATATTACTTGGTCCCTTACAAACTACTAGCCATTGTGCATGTGTATTGCTTAAATTGTTGGTCTATTTTTCCACTTGAACCGCTGTTTTCCTATATAAAACATTTGGCAGAGGAGCACTTCTGTGGATTATCCTATAACGCTTGCCTGTGACTCGGATGCGGCCCTGGTGACTCTAATCTCTATCCTGCTAAGGGATTAATCCTCCACAGCTAAAAAAGGAACTCCTATTTTATCCGTAGGCTGTTCAGCTTGAACTCTTAAAATGAACACACCAACTGTAGATTTTTCAGTCTTTAAATTCCATTCATTAAATAGGATGCAACCACCAGTGGTTATTTCGCAAAATTGGGGATATGGAGTAACACAGATGTTCCGGCAAGAGCGCTACCTGACAGGAGGAGCTGTTGCATTTATGGTAGAGGCCCTCGAAGTGTACAAAACAGAGGTTTTCTGTTCATGGGTTACTTATCATGCAGCCTGCGCCAACACAGAAACATTTCCAGGCCAATACAGAGCCTATGAACATTTAGAAATACCATTAACATTTGAGGATCAAACAAATTGGTCCAAGGTGCCCACCACATGTACTAAACAATGTAAGACTGGGTCCCCTCAGCAATGAGGGGGCAACATGGCCAGTACTAGGTGGCAAAACACCTTATTCAACAGTACCACCTCTTATTGTTGTAGAACTCCATACTCTTTACACAGGTTTAGGTAGACTGTGCATGCTTTTAACATGGTTAATTTTGTGAACAATAGCAGCATCAACATTGAGGGCTGTTTAAGTTGTTCAGCTACATATAGCCATGGTTATTAGTCTGGGTACCATTAATGTAATTATGGGTAAAGCTCCCACCAGACAGGAGGAAATTCTGTTCTGAATGGTACAAAAAACAAACTAGCTAGAATGAGTATTTCCCTATACGGGAATCCCGGAAGATGAATGTGCCTCTTAGGGCACAGCTTTTGTTGCAATGTAAACCATAACACATGGTACACCATCTATAGCTGTTTTGCCTGCAGTGCTAAAACCTGATTCAAAATGAATACTGGGCTGTCCCTGGCCTGGATTTAGAAATGAAACTAATTGGTAACTATGCTACAGTTGCCTCAATTATTTTAAGTAACATAAAAGGTGAAGCAGTAGCTTTGGCAGTGTGCCAACACATTGTGCAGGTTCCATTAGTGGTCTGACAGCTTGAACTAACAAATATTATTGCTAAATCCTATGAGTCAAAATAATTTGGGAACCAAACCAAATAAACCTCAATTTAAGGATAATTCTTGAAAGGATAACTTGATTCCATCACCAGTCTTTAAAAAAAGCACTGGAATAAGCACGAAAATAAAGAAAACAAAATCACTTGGGAAAATCTCTTCAACATGAGTCCTCTGAAGCTTTATACTCTGAGCAACTGTGAAACTCTTAAACAGCCTGATACTTACAGGTATACTCATGCATGTCCTTTTTATTCCTTTCAGGATATACTTGACAAATGCTCGGAGAGAAGTGGATGATCAGGACGCAGATCGGAAATGTATGTGAAACTGAGATTGTTGCAGGGATTCTACACCTACATAGAACTATGCGCAGGAAAACAGGATCTCGGTGTATAGGGGTGCCCCAACCTATCACATTAGTACCCAAAATCCCAAAACAAACTAGCTATAGTTTCTCATTTGTTTCCTCCAAAAATCAGGGGGCTACAAATGATTAGACAACCCAGAACACAACACTCCCGACTCTCTTAGGATTCGCAGTAGCAAGACATACCCTTTCACTCGCACACTCGTAATTGTCAACAATAAAAATTGGTTGAGTCACTATAATAGTTCAAAATGTTTTTTTTAACTATCGTGCTCTACAATGCAGTATACAAGCCACTACCAGCAGCAAAATGCTTAAACTCAAAACAATTAGTATTGTTACAATTCCATGGAGTACAGAGGGGGAAGTCAGTATATAAAGACAGTGGAAAAGGGACTATAAGGCCTAACCAACCTCCCCTCGACTGGAAGAAGTTTATTATATAAATACATATCTCAGGGCTTTGACAGCAGACCCCATACCTTAAAGCCTAGATAAAGGTTTTGATCATAGCAACAGCAGAGCTCTTCTCCATGGAAAGGCTGTCTCTAAGTGTGTGTTAAAACAACATGCATCCCCGTAATATCAAAGCACGAGTCTCCGGCGTTGCAGCTGTGCTTAGCATTTTATGTCTAGGTGCTAGGGACTGACCAGAACAGAATAAAAAGGGGCATTGTTTATGGACCTTCTACAACGTGTTCAGACTAAACTCCAAAAACTCAGCAGAGAATGTGAACAGCAGATGGTTCTCATGTGAAAGGCATAAACAGAGTCTTGCAAAAATAAAGTCATGTAGTAACATGTGCAAAAGCAGCATCATAACAGCAAAGCTCATGCTAACGTAGCAATGTCGACAATGCTCTTAAGGGTCATAAAACACCCTCCCGTTTGTAAGGATATAGGACATAGACAGAGGACCAAAACAGAGTTCAAAAGCCAAGCAAAGTTCAAAGCGTTGAAAAATAAATCAAAAAAAGAGTGTCCCCCGTGATAATTTTATTATGAAGGTGGTGGTAAATCCATCAAAGTACGTGATCCTAAGAATGCAATTCCCTCCAAAAGATCATCCCTATCATTAGTAGTAAAAAGGGATACTATCCAATCAAGTAGATCGAGGAACAAACGTGCTCCTCGTAATCTGTGGCGTCCAAAATCATAACTGGACAACTTGTGTGATATTTGATGAAACTCTGATGCACAGATATCCCATTCAGCCAATACTCCAAGTGCTGCAGCACGTGCCATACGGCCATCCTCAGAACTAGCCTGAATATGAGACCCTAAGGGACCCATCAACTGGTTAAAATCTGGGACCGGACATGACATATTGGAGAGGCATAAATCCATAGCCCAATGGAAGGGGCCTCGCTGACAGTAGAACAATGGTTGCACTTAAGTAAAGTAGGCAAAGCGAAAAGTTAAACAATAACTCACGCCAAGCGTGGCCAATGCCAAGCATCTAAAAACCTGTTGCATTTGATAATGATACAGTTGCAATTGGCCTGGTCTGTGCATTATGACAAGATGAGCAGCCAATGCGCAGCAAAAACAGAAGAAGCAGGATTCCACCAGCTAACACCATTATTAAGGGGAATCCTCCGTTGACGCTGGAAAAAATTGAATGAATATAAGCAGGTATTACTCCAGATATCGTCTGATAGGAAGTCACAAGGGTGAATCCCACTTGTTTAAAAAAATGTGCAAGGCCTTTAGTGTCAGATGCATTAAATATTTGATGTAGAAGCTCCCCAAAGTGAAGTGGGAGGTTAGTGTTTAGAAGGGACAGAATTTCGCTAGATGTCCTTGCCACCTGTAATTCGAAGGTCTGTCGAGCCAAAGTGAGAGCCACCTCTTGTTGGAATAATAGTACTTGGAGCCTGCTCAATTTGTTGAAATCTGTTTTCAAAAGCAGGAATTATTGATGCCACTGGAATCAAGCTATCCTGGCTGATGGGGGCTGAAAGCCCAAAACCGCTCCTAGGATGCTTGTTTCCAGTCTAGAGAGGACCTGGCCTGGCAGTTCGGGCTGGATTGTTGCCATTAGGCGCAGAGTCAAGACTGATTTGCATATGACTGGGTCCAAACTGGAATGGAATGTTGAGCAAAAAACAATGGATTTAGGCCCAAATCTCTGTACCTGGGTGAATGTATGACATTATTCTTCATTCTGTACATCAATTGTTCTTTTTGCATCTGTCACCCCAAGTGGCACGGGTATGCCCAAACATGGGTCCTGTGCTCTCCATGCCACCGGAATCAAGCTATTCTGGCTGATGAGGGCTGAAAACCTGAAGCCGGTCCAAGGATGCGTGTTTCCAGTCTAGGAAGGACCTAGCCTGAACGTTCGGGCTGGACTGTTGCCATTGGGTGCTGGGTCAAGACTGATTTGCATATGTCTGGGTCCAAACTGGAATGGCATGGTGAGAAAAAAACACCAATGAATTTAGGGCCAGATCCCTGTACTGGGGTGAATTTATGACATTGTTCTGCATTCTGGCCATCTATTATTCTTTTTGAAAACAGCATCATGGCAGCAAAGCTCATGCTAACAAGGAAATGTGGAAAATGTCCCTAAGAGCCATATAACAAGATAGGACTCACAACACTCATCTGACATCATCATGAAAAAAGGTAGAGAAATTACACACAAAAAAAACACTTTAAAAAAGGAGAAAGTGCCAGGTATTTCCTTTAAACATGCCAAACAAATCGAGGATGCTACTTCAGAACTCTTCAAGAGTTTTTTGTAGCAAGAACAACTATTGATTTTATTCAAGTTGAAACAACTGATCGATGGGTTAGCTCTCCATATAGATTTTTTGATTTGGACATCCAAATTGAGGGTGACATACCTTGTACCATTAAAGTAAATTTGGGGGGGAAAGTTTAACACTTACCTATGGAATTCTCTTGGCTGAAAGGGTTTGTTTAGAATGTCCCACAAGGAGAAGATGTAATAATACATATTTCTCTGTCTTCGTTCTTGTAGCTGTTGAGCAAGCATATGCTTTGAACAAGACCCAGCATTATTTCACAACCACGTATGCTGGCATCAAGACTCACCTATCCACGTTATTCCTTTAAGGTCAAGCCTGCATGTGCAGCCACAATACCCTACCAAACAAGAAGCTAAACAGCCTGTTGAAAAATTGTAACACAACTAGAATACCAAGGCATAATTGAGCTTTTTTTTAAAAAAAATTTTTTATTATTGAAGTTCTTGTATCATAATTTCAGTATATAGAAAGAAAATAACATACATTGGCAACCAAAAAGTACAAAATCATAGTTTACAGACTACAAAAGTCCAATATTACGCAAAATACAATTTCCAAATTTTATCACATTTCCTTGTCTCACCAATTCGCTGTGCATAACGAAATTCGCTTGTTCTAACATTTCTCATTTTCTGAAGCCAGGTATTAAACGAAGGAGCTTGTATTAATTTCCAATTCTGAAGCACCAGGGATTTTTCTACTGCCATTACAATAAATAATAATTTTACCATCTGTTCTCACAATCCAAGAACAGGATCATATCCATACAGTATTAATTTAACGTTATAAACGATCTGGATCCCACAATACTTTTGTAAATATTCGAAAATCTCGTTCCAAAAAGGCACAATTTTAACACAGTGAGCTATAGTGTGAGACCAATTAGAAGGAGTATATTGCTGACATCTGAAACAGATGGCACTAGTATTAACATACATTTTAGAGATGGCGGCAGGAGTACGATATAGGAGCCATTTACTTTTCTCCTCCAATTAGATCCTCGAAGAACACTAAAATTCAACTTATTTATACTTTTCCAGGTATTCTTAGTAAGAACATGATTCTCCTGTTCTTGCCATTTTTTGATGGATTTCGTACTAAGATCTAACTCAATATGTTGAGCTAGACAACGTTTCCATGCCCCTGGCTTCCTCATCTGGAGGATCAAAAACAAATCATCCCACAACTGGCAAGGAGAACCAATAATTATTGGCTCAACATGTTCCAGTGTTTTGAAAATCGAGATATAAGAACCTCATAACATAAAATTGCCTGAAATTAATTGCTGCATCTCTCCTGGTAACAACCAAAGCCCTTCTTTTAAAAAATCTGATAGGGTAGAAATCCCGACCCGTTCCCATTGAAAAGCAGTATCCGCTCCAATTTTCATTCCCATGAAAATGAGAGCATTCCTTAGGGGAGTTCTAGAATTAAACTGCGGGAGAGAATACCTTTTAAGAAAAACGTCACAACGTTTAAAAAACCAATACATCATCTTATACCGGCTGAGTTTTGGTGATTTAGGGATGTGCAAAGGAACTGGGGTTTGAGCCTCTTGGCAAATTTGATCATAAAAGAAATTAATAAATATTTTGGGACTTTGCATTCCGGATTAAATCATTCTAAATATTGGGCGAAGTATGCGCTATAATAATCTCTAAGGTTAGGTACGGATAAGCCTCCCAATTCAGTATCCGCATAAAGTATCTTCATTGCTATCCTGGGGCGTTTTTTTTCCCAAATAAACCCTGAAAATAATGATTCTACTTTTGAAAAAAAGCTACTAGGCAAAAAACACGGAATAGCTGAGAATAAAAAATTAAATAGTGGAAGTATAGACATCTTTATAAGTGCCACCCGTCCCATAATAGTAAATGGCAAAGAGTCCCATCTAGTGAACAAAGATTGTACCTTCCGTAATAGTGGATCAAAATTCAACATAACAAAATCGGAAATCAAAGTGGAAAACATAACCCCTAAATACCGTTTTGGTCTTGAATTAATGCAGCCAACTAAATCATTATGTAAATCCACCTCCCCCCCACCGCAAACTAATATTTCCGTCTTTTTTTTATTAATTCGGTAACCTCCCAAGGCCTCGAATACCTCAAAAAGCTGTAAAGCAGCAGTCTGGGATTGGATATCTGTCTTAATTATCAGCATAATATCATCGGCATAAAGTTGAATTTTTGCCATAGAAACAATCGGTGGAGGGATATTTACAGATTCACAAATTGCTGTGGCTAACGGTTCAATAAAAAAAGCAAAAAGAATAGGGGATAAGGGGCAACCCTGCCTGGTGCCCCGTTGGACCGACACTGTGCCCACCATAACAGAATTAATAATTATGTTGGCTCTGGCACCCGTGTATACATTTTGAATTAAACTAATAATTTGTGAAGGGATTCCGAAATGTTTTAAAATAACAAATAAAGTTGTCCATACCACTAAATCAAAAGCTTTCTCTGCTTCTAATAATAAAATTAAAGTTGGGATTTTTTTTAATCTGAAAATAATCTAAAGCCTCCGTGAGAAAATGAGTATTGGTAACTAACTGCCGGCCTGCCACAAAACCGTTCTGATCTAAATGAATAAGATCCGTTGCAATGGAATTAAAACGTATTGATAGTAATTTAGTGAGGATCTTATAGTCAGTATTAAGTAATGTGATAGGCCTGTATGAGTTATGGTCTTTTGAATCTTTACCTTTCTTCGGAAAACTAACAACTGTCACTTCCCCAAAAGAGTCTGAAACTTGGCCACCCATTAACATATAATTAAATAATTGTAGTAGTAAATCAGAAAAAACACTAAAGAAAATCTTAAAAAATTCAGTTGGAAGGCCATCCGGACCACAAGCTTTACCAATTGGTAAAATCTTAACCACTAATTCTAATTCTGATTTAGAAAATAAGTGCATTATTGAATCACTATCTACCTGAGATAAAGAGGGCATATTATATCTAGATAAAAAATGTGAGAGCCTGGAATGATCTATTTTTTGCTGTTGGCTATAAATCTGTTTATAATGGGACAACATGATAGTGCCAATAGCGTCCGCCTGTGATACTTCTACTTGAGTGACAGGGCACTTTAACGAGTGGATCAAATTTGCGGCAACTTGTTCTTTTGCCTGCCATGCGAGGAGTTTACCAGAGAAATTACTCTCCTTGTAAATCCTCTGAGATTTTATCAAAAAGTTCTGTTTACTCTGTGTAATTTTTTTTTATTAAGTTCATGTTTGGCCTCATTTAATTTTTTTTGTACATCACTAGAAGGATTCGATTGTCGCAGCAGAGTAAGTGAATGGATTTTTGGATAAAGTAAAGTCTTAGTTTGTTTAATAGTACGCCATTCTTCTGCGTCTTTACTAATTACAATACTGAGAATAAAGGCTTTTAATGAGTCCCAAACAATATGCAGTGAGCGAGCAATGAACTCAGCAATTTCGATTTTTAAAAAAGAGATCCAATTACTTTCCTGCAGATACCTTTTATTAAATATCCATCTTTTAGAAGACTTACTTTTTTCCCCTATTTCAAATTCAATTAGCAACATTGCGTTGTCTGAGAAACCATTATGAATTTTTTTTGATAAGAACATTTTAATAACCTAGATGCCAGAAAAAATCTAAACGAGACGAGGATCTATATCTCCCTGACTAACAAGTAAATTCTTTTTTCTGTGGAACTTTAGATCACCATGGGTCACAGATCTAATAAAGATATATTCTGTAATGGACCTTCTTGATTTGGTTTAGATTGTTTCCTCGAGGCACCAGTGGAGTCTAATTTAATATCCATAAGTATATTAAAATCACCACCTATCACTATGTCCCCCCTAACTAACAGCAAAGATTGAAATAACTCCTCATAGATTGGGGCACGGTCTTCCCCTGGGGCATAAAAGCTGACAAAAGTGATTGGTCTCGTCCTATCTTTTATTAAACACGTGGCCCAATACCACCGCCCTGCCCCTCCGTCTTCAAACTGGATAATTCCTGCATCTAAATTCTGATTTATAAAAATAACGACTCCACTTTTGGATTCTTGAGCGCATGAAAACCCTCGGTGTAACGACCAGGTTTTAAACATGGAAAAGGAATTAATTTTAGCAGCAGAAATATGGGTTTCTTGCAGCATTACAACAGCTGGTCGCTCTGACTTAATCCATAGCTCAATAGCTCGCATTTGTTTCCAATTATTCAGCCCATTAACGCAGAAGGAAATCACTCTAAGCCCCTCAATAGACAATTATATAAATCTTTGGTAAATCATTGAAACACACTTCTTGCCAACTTATTTTTCCATCGAAATTCAACAAGAACTTCAGTTTTATCATTTTTTCCCCTCCCTCCATCCCGTACCCCACCTCAGGTGCTCCCCTCCAGCACCTAGCCCTGTGGCCCTGTACTACACCTTCACCTCCTCCCCACGCTGGCCACCTGACACTAACCCCTCTCATGGAGGCGCCTTGTTGTTGCGCCCCTGGCCCCATGACCCCTCTGTTCCTCACCTACCCCCCCCCCCCACAATCATGTCTAGTTACATCTAATGTCTAATTTGGGCCTAACTCTGCGCCAGCTGGTTAAGCATTTTGCATGCCTCATCAACATCAGTAAACAGGTAGAATTTGCCTTTGATCAATACTTTTAACTTTGCCTGCTGTGCCATCGAGGCTTGCACACCCTTGTCCTTAAAAAATTGCAAAATCTTTACAAAGTCTTTTCTCCGTCTGGCAGCGGCAGCCGACATATCGGAGAAAATCCGACATTTAGTAGTTGGATTGGCATGAAATTGTCTTTGCTTAAAGGCCTGTGAAAGGATTGTTTCTTTGACACGGACATCAGCGAAGTTAACATTAATTGTCCGAGGAAACGGAGAATTAGTAAATGGACGAGCTGGAACTCGATGCGCACGTGTGATTGTTAAGTCTCGCTTGAACTCAGGGATTACCTCTCGAGAAAAGAAAGAAGTAATCCATTGCATCATATCCGAGCCTTCAATATTCTCTGGTACGCCCACTACTCGAAGGTTTCACCTTCTATTATAATTTTCTAACTCATCCAATTCAATTTCAAAGGCTTTAGAAGATTTAGATTCAGTAGACACCTCTTTCTGTACAATAGTCATATTGTCCTCCAACCCTGAAATTCTAGTCTCAGATACTTGAAATCGAGTTGAAAAAGAAGCCATAGAATCTTCAATTTTATCTAGACGCTTACCAATTACTGCCAATTCCGCCTTTTGAAATTGCTTCATCTCTCTTATTTCCCCCAAAATCAGATTTAGCATATCTTTTACTGAAATTTGAAAGTCCCCAGTAGACTTAGTGTCCATCTCCAAAATCGGACTCTGTGCCATTGTATGTGCCATAGCATCACCATTAGAATCTAATTTAGATTGTGGCAGGGTGCTAGATATGACTGAAGGAACAACTGTAGAAGTATTGGTAGTAAAAGTGGGGACTTCATTATCACTCAAAAAAGCAGTTTTTATGTCTAAAGACGGAGGGTCTATTAAGTTAACTAAGTCGCTAGATGACATTGTTAACTCTGGACTTCCAAGATCTTTCAAGGGAGGGGTAACTGTTGGAGAAATTAAGGAGGTTGAGGCCCCTGGTAAGATTGCCCGAGTCCCGGCTGTATTAGCAGTAATATGCACTGCGCCCTTTCGCTCAAATAGCGGAAATTGTTTAGAGACCTTAGGAGTGCAAACTGTCAGGGCGTCTTTACATACCTGTGGATCCTATGCGGCTGCTGGATTCTCACCTTGAACCACTTCCGACGATTTTACTACTGAGCTCGACAAAGCCATTTCCATTCCACCCACGGGCAACTCTAATACCTCCTTTCCCTCACTAGTAATAGAGTTACCAGGGCCCAGTTGGTGAACCTGTATCACATTGTCGTTCGGGAGGTTGTCTTCACCCTCTCCAGAACTCTCCGAATTTTCGACAGAAGAGTCTTTTTTCTCCGTAGCAGATCCTGCCCGTTTAGCTTTCTCTGTTTTATCTTTCAGTTGTTGACGTCGTATTATCGCCCTGGCTCTAGCCTTCAATTGCTTGCCCATAATCAGAGTCAATTCCTGCTACGCCAAAAATAAGTAAAACAAGTATAACAAGGCGATGTATTCTCACCTCGGAATCTCTGACCTTCAGTCTTCAGCCAGAAACAGAAACAGAATTGGTCAAGTAAACCCCAAGAAGAGCAAAGGTCGTCTGGAATGCTAGGACTTGTAGTTTATGGCGATTTCAAACACCGGCAGGACCCCCAGTTATTCAAAGTCTTAACCACACAGTGGCTTCAACGCTTAACTATATGGCGGAAGCGGCGGGGCAGAACGATATTCAATCAGATTTAGTCCGGTTAACCACAAGAAAAGCCCAATCGTTGGGAATGCTGGAATTTGTAGTTTTACCCACACAGCGGCATCAACGCTCCACTATATGGCTGAAGCGGCAGGGTAAAGCGATTTCAATCACCTGCAGGACCCCCAGTAAGCATGGGCGAATTTTGCGAATCTCGCGTTCGCGAATTTTGCGGATTTGCCAACTCGCAATCGGCAAAATCCGCGAATTCCCGCGAATTTGCGGATTTTTTTTTTTTGTGTTTGCCCGTGTTTCTGCCAGTTCGCGAGGGTTTTTACAATTTCGCAATTTGCGAACTTACCTGTCGGGTCGCAAGTTTTGCGAACTTGTTGTTTCTACGTGTCCAGCCTGTTTGGGACACTCTTCTTCATCACTGCCACTCTCTGTCACCACTGCCACTCTCTGACTACTCATGCCATCCTCTGGCCCACCCATGCCACCCTCTGTTTCATCACCACACCCTCTGGTTGTCCAGTGTACATTATTTTCGGCAAAGCAAAGCACACCTTCCCTGCCTCAAGTGACCTGAATTAATTTGGGGCTGATTAATGTGTCACAGAATATTTTTTTAGCTGGCACCTGCTTCCTTAGTGCGCCCTGATTAGTGATCTTTTGCACTTGCTAAGTGCTTTTATTGTTGCAAAATTAGTTACAACACCTGCCCTGCCCCAACTGACAATAATGAATTAGGGGCTGATTAATGGATTTTAACTTCCAGCCTGGCTCCTGCTTGTCTCCCTTAGCTGCAATTCAGGACCTTTGTGGCATATGTGTAACTATTCTGAGGTTCAGAGCAGGGTCACATAATAGTTGCAACTGGCAACTGAACTCTGGAGGGGCCCCTCAGGAAGCACTACAGGAAATGGCTACTAATGATGAGCCTGAACTTTTGAACCTGGTAAGTAGTTTCAGTTTTGCTAAGATCGTATTTCTGCAATTTAGCACTTATTCGCGGGGCGCGAAGTTGTACTGGGAAGCCGCGAACTCACGCGAACAGTGCGAGCAGTGCGAGCAAAATCCGCTGCTCGCGGATTTGCGGATTTTGCGGGAGATTCGCGAATCTCGCGGATTGCGAATTTCCCAAAAATCCGCAAAATCCGCGAGCGAAACGGATTTTCCGCCCATGCTTAACCCCCAGTTATCCGTAGTCACCACCTCCGAGTTGGTCAGTCGTCAAATCTGAGATCCGAGCCTTTCAATCGGCTCCTAGGTGCATGTTACTCCACTCCGGAATTGTAGTCTTTCCAAAAACGAATCCTCAAGGAAAGTTAATGCCAAAAAGTTAAGCAAAGCAATGCTATGAAATATAACCAACTCACTGCAGTGCTGTGATGTGCTTATTCGGAATAACAGTTAGCGCCCAGTAAGGATCAATTGTGGAGCGTGAAATGACCTGTAGGCTTACCGCGGCTGCAGTAGATGACGGCGCCTTCAAGCGCTTCTAAGATTTCAGGGTCTATTTTAATGTCACTCTCAGATGAAAGCACGGCTTGTACTTTGCTAGAAAAAAAAGGCTTTTCCTTCAGAGGAATCTCTCCAGGCAGAAGCGTTTCCTTCGTGACTTCACTGTATCTGGACTCCGATATCAGGTGACTTCAAATCGCTACTGACTCGACCAGTTGGAACATCCAGACATATGCGGCACTCCACGGCGCGTCTCAAATGCAGCGCATATAATCGCTACACCATGATCAGTGTAGACACCGCAGGCACATTGGAAACACCAAGAAACACCACCAGCGCCATCACCCTCGTGCAACAGAGTGAGGGGGAGGAGCAAGGAACAGGAAGCTCAGGTGCTACGTGGAGGCGTGGAACTCCACCGTCCCATAATTGAGCTTTGTATATCACAAATAAATAATTCTTACTTTCCATTAGCAAAACCAGATCATTCATACCACTTAGGGGTCCATTACGATGGCGTTCAAAAAGGCTCCAAACGGGATTCAGATTCTGCAAATCCAATTCGGATACTATGTTTCCGACTGATTCGGAGACACGTTCAAATGACCGATTATGATGCAAGGAAACTATATGGGATATCCAAATCAGTTCCGGTCAGCATTCAAACAGACTGGATCGTTCAGAGCAGAATCAAACAGCTCTATGGAGACTGTTTCCAACTGAGCAATTACAATGTCCGATTCTGACAGCCGTTCCAAATTGATTTATCTGACATGAAACGGCTGTCGGAATCTGTCTTTGGGGGCCAGTAGAAGGCCACTTTCACCCGTAGGCCTCTGGCTGTGGCCTTTGGTGGTACCCTTGGGACCCCTCTTTGCAACCATGCACAGTGTGGCAGGTACCATGGGATGCCCACCACCGGGTGAAAGGTTTTCCCCAACCACCCCTTTTTTACAATTTGGAATTTGGAATTTCTATTAACTGTACAATTAATTCAAATCTTTACAGTAAAAATACAAGACAGATATCATATAAAAGGATAAAAGTACAAGGATAAAAGTTGGAAAGTCGACCCCAAAATTTGTTAAGAAAAAAAAAAAGACTGTAAATACTTTGGTTTGTTGTTGATAAGGGAACCTTCCAGCCCCAGGGGCCTGCTTGATCTACCGGCACCCAAATTTGTATTTGTGGTCCTATGCTCTGACTCGCATTTGTGGAGCCCACATAGCCCTGAAGATGGCCAGGTTTGTAAGTCAATTTGCCCTTCTTCTTGGTACTCCAAGTTAGAACCACATAATGGAAAATGTGCCTCAGAGCTTGTTCTGGGTCCAGCTACTTTCTTCCACTTGATTTGCAATGCTCGTTGCCCCAGATCAGTTTCTGTCATTAGCAGCGTTCATTGTAAGGGTTAGGGCAGCAGCATAGAAGGTGCAACCAGGATTCCCTCATATAGAAGCACAGTCTACAGTCTGAGCTTTCCCCTCTGCGGTCCCAGGCGGGGTTGAAATCAGCTATTCCTAACATGCTTAGTCTCATGTAAATAATTTTACTTTTGAGAGAGAGCCTCTCTTAGGTAAGGTTGTGCTTTGCCTAAAATGTAGGAGTTATTAGGCGGGTCTAAATGGGGACTTGAGTGGAGGGATTTAAGATTGAGTTCAAAAGAGATTTCCCGCACTTGTTAGTTCATTGCTTTTTTCCAAGCATTCAATTGGACTTCCGGGAGTTGTATGCCCTTTCCCTCTATCTTAAGTATGGTGACCGCATTGGCTAGACTAATATGCGAGGCCCAGCATGTTTCCCCGAAGATGGCTCTCACTTGATGTTTAAGAGATTTAGCGGGAGCCCTTAGGATCCTTAGGTACAACTTTAGAATCACCCCCTGACACAACAGATCTGGCCTCGCCAAACCCAGCTCCAGTCTTAGCCTTTCTTTCCACAATGTCCTTTGGATAAGAAGCACTGATTTATACACCTTTGCTTAGGCTAAGTTTAAGGAGGCATCCTGAGACCCCGGGAAGGCCAAGTGGCCTTAACTGATTCCTGGAAGAAGCTTCGCTTTTAAAACTGTCAATATTGGCACTGCGGATGGGCTGATCGGAAGTAGGCTCAGTTTCTTTAACAAATATTTAACCTTGTTGGCTTTGGATGACTGCTGATTCAGGTGGATATTCGCCTTGGCCTGTTCTGTGAACCAGGCCCCTAGATAGTTATATTAGGCCACAGTATTAGTTTGTTGGTTGTCCATTGACCACTGTGCTTTCTTTTTCCTATGATAGCTTCCAAAAATAATGACCTTGGTCTTTCCCTGGTTTACCGTCAGGTTGTTATCTTGATGGAAACAGTTCAGGGTGCTTTGTAGGCCCACCTTTGTGCAGTCCATTATAGCAGTACCGTCTGCATTTTGTAGCACTGGCAGCCTCACTGCTCCTAGTCTTGGTGCTACTAGACAGGCTCCTTTCTGGGCAGATCCTAAGTCAGCAGTGTATAAGTTGAAGAGGATGGGGGCCAACACACATTCTTGTTTCAGCCCATTATTTGTGGTTATTTTAGAGGGCACACTGCATGTGCTTTTTTTGACCCGCACCCAAGTGTCTTCATGGAGTGATCTTATTGCTTTCAAAAGGGTTGATGGAATGCCCCAGTTTTCTAGTTTCCACAAAAGTCTTCTGCATATAACTTTGTCCAAAGCTGTACTGTAATCGCCAAAACCACAGAACAGTGGGGAATGGTTCTTCCTTGTTGCCTGAGCTGATAGGTGCTCTAGCGCAAGCACGTTGTCCATGGTCAATGACCGTGACCTGAAGCCTGTCTCATGGAAAGGAATAATGTTTTTTTCTTCGGCCCATGTCTCCAGATCTTTCAGTATGAGATGCGCGTAGGCCTTGGCCTCGAGATCGAGCAAAGCTACAAGCCTATAGTTTGATGGCTTTAGGCGATCCCCTTTATTGAAAATGGGGACCAATATAGAACCCTTCCAGGAGTCAGGGGTTATAGCTGTTAGAAAGGTGTAATTGTAGAGAGGAGTTAAAGTTGCTTCCCAGAAATCAGGTGCTTTTTTAAAGACCAGTGTAGGAATCCCATTGGGCCCAGGAACCCTGTCGTCCTTCAGGGTCTTAAGATTCTTGATGACCTGTTGGGGGTTAATCTGGGCTGGCATAATACAATGAACCTCAGAAGGGGCACTCCCGCCCATAATGCAGTTTTCATGATTGGAAAGTATCTCTCCTGGCTTTGTGCTCTAATGTGGAGGATGTTTAACCCCACGTCTGGTCTCTACAACTCTGTCTTTCTTAGACGAGGGAATTGAATGTAAATGCTTCACGTAGGTCAGCCAATCTTTTTCTGGTACTCCGTTTTCTTTTAGGACTCCTTGGTTGCTCAGCTGATTAATGTGTCTCCACAATCTCGATAGGTTCTTCTGCTTGAGCTTCGAGAAAACGTTAAGCCATTCCCTCTCCACATGGCTTGTTTCTGTTCCCACATTTTTTTCCTTAAGACTGTCCTCAATGATGCAACCAGGGTTCCCACCGTTTGATTACCCGCCCTGTGTTTTGATGCAAAGGTCTAGCGCAAGAGCCGCTTGTGTTAGGTTATATGTTTGGTGGGGCCAATTGATCCTACACTAAATGGCCATGCAGATCTATGGCATGTGGACTGGCAGTGGCTCATCTTCACTTGTAAGTCCTCTACCATGTTCTCCCAGCCATTTACTGGTAAGAGCAGCGTTGTTGAGCAACCTGCCTGTTTCCGGTCCAGCCAGATTTGCAGCTATTTTTTCATCTTATCAGACCATTTGATCCTCCTCAAGACTCTATAATTTTCATCCCCTCTTGACTCTTTAATGACTTGTAAGATAGTGGCTAATGGCACTTCCAATTGGTCACTTTCTGACCTGACCACAACTACAAAATCTTCCAGCCTGGCTGCCATTCCTTCACTGGCCAGGATGTAATCAATTCTTGAGATGTCCTGGAAGGTAGGTGGAGGATGCCAGGCGCTCGAGCGGGCTGTTTTCAATGCATGGGTTGAGGTCAGTTTATGATTGTTAAGGAGGTCATTGATGTGAGCTGCCCAATCCAGGCTATGGGGGACAGTCCCCGCTCTGTCTAGGTCCTTCAAGTTAAAATCCCCAGCAAGAATGACCTTGTACGATTTATATTTGTTTAAAAGATCGCCTAGTTTCCATGACAGGGCCTCCATCTGATCTTTTGAGATGGTCTGTGCTGGGCTAATGTAGCAGTTTATGATTAAAAGGTTTATTTGATGTAAATTACATTTCAATCCGCCAATCAGCAGGGCTTGTAGTCCTGGTGAATTCAGGTTAATGTCTAGAACAGCCAGGGCACTTGCATGTTTTATGAAGACCGACAGGCCGTCCGCCGATCGGCCAAAAAGATTCCTTTTTATTGCTTCATACATATGGCCCTAAGATTCTATGTGCCCCGATAATTCCTGTGTGACTACACTTTTATAAAAATGAGTTTTATGTATATTTTATGATCTGTTTTTTAGTACTAAATGAATTTCCCTATTTTTAAATTGATGTACATCATTTATGGTATATTTGCTATAAAATGTTTATATCTGTGTCTTTTTATGATTTTAATAAATCGAATAAAAGTGTTTTGACTGACTGACTGACACTTTCTCTAATTTTGGTAATCCCTGCTTTATTCCATGAGATTATGGTTAGTTGTTTCTTAAGAGACATTCCTCCCTTGGCCTTGCCCCTGGCAGGCCTGGACGGGTTGCTGTTAGGAATGCTGCTGCTGTCTTCCTGGAGTGCTAACTTGAACTAGTGGAAGGGGGATTACACAGATTGCCAGCTGGTTGTTCTGGCATGAAATCCTTAGAACCCGTCTGGCTGCTGCCAAAGGATCCTGAACTATTTGTCCCTTGCAGGACTGATCATAGTTTCATTCCCCCATTATCTGGAACTAGGAC
Organism: Lissotriton vulgaris; assembly: GCF_964263255.1. Lineage (NCBI taxonomy): Eukaryota > Metazoa > Chordata > Amphibia > Caudata > Salamandridae > Lissotriton > Lissotriton vulgaris. The sequence continues at coordinate 933,686,048 of NC_141691.1, forward strand.
GTGTGGGTATCTTGGATGCGCTAGCAACTGCTCGTCGATACCCCATTCCGTGAATTGTGAAGAGTTGTTCAAGGCAGCTTGTAGGGTTTGTTTTTGCTTCAGGCCCACCACAGTTGAATCACCATGAGTGCCCCCCTTTATACTCAAAAATCTCACCCATTCTATATCCCCAGTTTGTGTCGGGTCCAAGGGAGCCAGATGTTGAAAAAGACAAAACAACTCTTGATGAACACGGGGTTTGGGTCGCTACACCCTTCCTGGGGTCAGTACGACCATGGTTGATAAGGCGCTGGTATTTTCTTGAGTAGTTGTTGTGGATCCTGATTGGGGCCACTTGCTATAATCTTTCTTGCGCCTGGTGCCAGACTGGCACCTGTCTCTTGGCTGGAGGAGGTTTGAACCCATCTGGCTGTGTCAACGTTGTGGCCATTGTTAGAATGGACGTTGTATCCGCCGGTACAGGGCTTGTTCCCGTTGTTAATTCCTTTCCTATGGGCTGGGCTTGCGAGTGCCTTTTGTCCATTTGCAATAGGGTTGATTGGTGGAGTTGATTGGATATGCTGAGCTCCAGGAAGCAAAGCAGTGGGGCTCGCCTTCTTGGCCCAATTTTTGGGGAAGAAAATTGGGAAGAGCTGTATAGCTTTGATATCCCCTTGTGGGGGTTGAGGGTCGATCTTCCCTAGCTGAAATCGTCTCCCTCTTAACTTGGGGTTTTTCTGTTGTTTCTTCAGTTTCTTTTTCACTCTCCTTGATATGATAGGCTCATTAGTGACGTTCTTGATCGAGGTGTGTTCCTGCGGACCCACTGCCTGCGTGACATTGCCCCTGCTTGCCCCATCTAATGGGCTTTGTGTAGCTAACACTGTTTTGCACTTAAGGGAGGGATTCTTAATCCTGTGTTCCACGCTATTGGTCCAACTTCAGCCCCTTCTATCTCACCCGGCACCTAAAGAGGCGTGTTGACCTTTGCCCTGGCTGCTGTGTTAATTGGAATACATTTCTCCCTTTGACCTTTGGCTATCTCTACAATACCAGCCAGGACCTTCGGGAGAGATACCCATTTTTCAATGAGGGTTGCACAATGACAGAAGCAGTCCCCCGGACTGGAGGCCAGGAGCTGAGTGAAACTGTTATCTAAGTCCACCACCCTAGAGCTTATATTGACTAAACAGCCTGCGATTGCTTGTAAGAGGTCTATTTGAACTTCTATTTTAGATGATTGCCACAATAGAGCTTTATTGGTGGCGCTGTTCGTCTCTGGTATAGGTAGTTTCTCTAGATCCGCATTTATGCTGTTGTTAGGGGTGTTGTAGTCTGCTTTTGAATTTTAGAGAAGTGGCAGGCAGTTGGCCCCCATCGCAGCAGGTTTGGAGTTAATTCTAAAGTTCTTTCAATCTTTTTGCCTAGGCATTGAAGAAAAGATGATGTAAGCACCCCTGCCACGGGGGACTCTATACACACAACTGCTGGTTGACAACTTGGGCTCATAGGTTTTGGTGGCTGCTCGATGATTTTTATAATATTTTGTTCTGGACAATGAGTTTTGGGCGGATGGGTTTGCGCCTAATGGGTGGGTTTGATCGGAGCTGTTTCAATGACGGCATTGTGCCCCTTATCTATGAGTTGGGGAGAGCATTGCTTGCTAAATGAACTGTTGAACTTTGCAGGGACAGGTTGCCCGCATGCTATGCCCACCATTTCATGGCCGCTGTGAGGCCCCACACCGAAAGGTGGACCATCCTTGGGTATGAGGAGGTAGTCCGGAGAGCTTTCCCTCTGCCTTTTTGGGCTGCTGTCGTGAACTGTGCTCAAGGCATGATTGCAAGGTGGAGCATCCCTTGCCGTGTACGCTTGCCAACCATTGGTGGGGGCTTTGATGGAGCCCTGGTTGATGTTAGGAGGGTCGTTTTTCTTTAAAAAGTATTTGATCGTCCCTCTTGTTCGACGTCTTGCATCGTTTTATTTGGAATTACTGTTAGCGATTTTCTCGTTGTGACTCTTGTGGAGGAAGAATGGCAGTTTGCAGTTTCCTAGGGAGTCGTGTGCAAGTGGCTTTCTTTTTGGACCCTTTGAGTTTAATGGTGCGAAGACAGACTTTTTTCCCTTCCTCCGGATGCCCAACTGCACAACTACCCAACTGAGTGGCTATGTGGGTAACGTGAGAGATTGATCCCGGCCTGGTAGTGAGTGTCTGAGGGCAGAGATTTAGCCAAACAAATGGGATGTCGTTGAAGTGAGGAGAGGGGCAGGGCCCACGGGGATGACAGCTGGCAGAGATGACAGGTTAAGGGCAAGGCCGATGGCAGGCAATTTGAGGCAAGCTGGGCTCACGGGGCAGGTCCCAGGCTGAACCTGGCTTAGTCAGGGCACCTCTGCACCGCAGCTGAGGGCTCACTCTCACGCTGCCGCGCTTGCCTGGCCTAGGCTCACCTGTCTCCTGCAGTGCCTTGCTCCCTCACTGATGTGGCAAAGAGTTAGAGTAATGCTGTTCTCCACCGCCTCCGCCACCGCCGGCGGTGCCTCCCTGCTCCAGCACAACTGTGTCTAACGCCCAGTCGTCCAGTCGCGCTCTGTCGCCAGACTCGCCGATTGGCCCCCGCGTTAGTATAAGTCCTGTGGGGAGGGGGTGAAATTTGGCCGGGCAGTGGCGGACTGAAAATAGCTGGTGATTTTGGTAGATGAGCATTTTTCTGAGAATTTCTGCGATTTTGGTGCCTTTTGGCGGCTTTCCCTCAAACACATCCGCATCAAATGTGGACTGTGCACAACAGGCTCGCGATCAGCGTGAAGTCCCGGACTGGATCCTTTTATCAGTGGGAGCCTGTGTTCTCGTTCGGAACACAGGCTCCCAGTGAAGTAATTGCAAGTCCGACCAAACGATATTTGGAAGCCTCGTAATCGGTTAGATGGACTCGCATAATCCAGTTCGGTCAGAAACGATTCCAAAACAGATAAAGCCGGTAGAGTTTCCAAATGACATCATAATCAGTCACTTAGTCTTTGACTACAGAGATTTAAACAATTATATACGCACATTTCCAGTACAAAATTCACACAGTGCAGCACTAACAACAAAGTCTGCAAAAAATACAACTTTTTGTCCCAAAACATAGAACCTGAAAGCAGGGATCCAACTGCAATCCCCACATTACGAAGTCAAAAACAATTTTGCCAACTTTCTCAGGGGTACAAGAACAGCCGTTGTTTGTTCTGTGCTCGAGTGACATCAATTTTACATGAAACTTACTCAGAAGCATTGTTCGGTGTTGATGACATATACCTTATGAGTGATGACTTGCGCACTCATCCAGCTAGGGTAGGTCACATTTTTGTGGTATTGGCTGAACATGACTATAAATTAAACTTACACAACATCAGAAATTGCCTGTCTCATTGTCCTGTTCTTGGGATAGGAGTTGTCAAATGAAGGCAAAAGCTTAGCACCCCATTTCTTAGAGAAATATGCACTCTTGCAACCACCAAATAGAATAAAAAAGCTATAATCACGTTTGGGCTTTCTCAGCTTTGGTAGAATGTACATACCAGATTATGTACAACCGGTAAAAGAGTTTCATGAATTAATCCATCCAGACTTCTCAAGCACACATTGGAAACCAGAACATACACAGATTCTATGAACACTGTAAACATACATGCTTGCATCATGACATTTACATGTATGTGTCGACACCCTAAAATTGGTGATCCATATAAATGTGGGGATCACTGGCTACACATATGTATTTTGAATGAGAGTGATACTGTACTGATTACATATAAATTATATTCATATTCACATTCTGAAATGCGTTTTGCACCTACAGAAGATTTACTGACTGCAGTTCAGACAGTTGCTGTAAAGGAAAGATCATCGGCTCAGAAAAAATGCATAATTGTGGTAACTCCCATTACAGCCTTAGAGCCTGTCACAAAGGCTAGCATTCCTAATGTAAAAACCTTACATCATTGATTGATATGGCGGGCCACCTCATTAACAGTACTGATGTAGACTATGGGCCTGATTCAGATCTTGGCGGATCATGTCCTGCAATCGCTTTTTCGACGGTCTTCCTGGCTGTTGATTTTGGAGTATTTAGATGTAGGCTGTTCCATAGACAAAAGATCACCAGAGTCCCATTGACTCTGCCAGGACTTCTCAACTGGGTCGATGGCGGCATAGGTATAAGCGTCTGTCAGCAGGACTGCAGTCCAGATTACCGTTGTCCCTATTATGATGTGCCTTTCAGCCGTGGCAACTGTGGGGGTAATCCCTCCTACTTCAAGTCAGCAAAATCTAAGGAAATGAGGTAAAAACGAACCTTTTTTCCTGCCTCCTGCTTCTCGCTTAAATTTCCATTTTGTACCTCATTGTCCAGGTACCTCCTTTCCTGCACCGACTCCACCACGACGTCAAATGACTCCATTGTCGCAGAGAACTTTGGTAAGCTACTTTCACAATTGTCTTATAGATCATGTATTGCAATATTTTTCTTTGGTACCAGGCAGTAGTGTTTATTTTTCTACTCATTAACCCCTCCCATGCTCGTGACAGAACCGTTCCGTCACGAGCCTCAGGTGGGCTGTGCTGGTGACGGAACGGTTCCGTCACGGCCCTCTCGCCGCGCGGCGCGAATTCTGCACCTGCGCTAACGTTCTGAAGTGCGGGCGGGGCTGTGACGGATCCGTTCCATCACACGCACAGCTCACCCGCATGCCGTGACGGAGCGGTTCCGTCACGAGCACGGGACCACCGCGCGGCCCCCCTATCCCCTTAGCACTGCGGTGGAATAGCCACAGCAGTGAAGGTGTTAAGGTAAAATTAACATACCTGTATTGACACTCATAAAATTTGTTGTGGTGCCAGTGGGTGTGCATTCAATAGTGTGTGTATGTCATTTTATGTGCGATGCAATATGTACCAAAAAGGGCCATAACACATTATCTATATATATATATATATTGTGACTTGGGTAGCAAAAATGAGTGGTTCGCAAAACGGTTGCATCACAAAACAAATTTGCGAATGGCCTACGTACATCACTAATAGCTAGGTTTTGAGTATCAAACCCATTTGTGACTGATTTATGAATGCCAAATGCTTCAAAACATATTATTACGTTATCTAGATTTGTATGGTTCAGCTTATCACCCATGAGGGTGTCCAGGTGAGAGAGCGGGAACGTAGGTCTGGCGGCTTTCCAAGGTGAACAGTCTAGTCTTCAGCTTATTGCAGAAGTTGAGGAGTGGAGTGGCAGTGCTGATGTGTAGAGGGAGTTCATTCCAGCTTTTGGCAGTGATGAAGGAGAATGTGCATCCTCCTGTCATGCTTCTGCAGCAGCGGAGATTAGTGTAAGGGTGAAAGAGGTCGATCTTAGCTGCTGAATGAGGGTTGGTAGGGTTGGAGGCGATTGTTGAGATAGACTGGTCCTGCATTGTGTAAGGCTTTGAACTCTTGGGGCCTGATTCACAGAACTAACCTAAGACAAAATCCTAAACTTACTACCATTTTGGTATTCACAGAAGGCACTTACTCATCTTGGTATTCACAGAAGGCACTTAATCATTTCGGTATTCAAAGAAGTTAGGAGTTCTAACTTTAGGACTCCCAAATGCCTTCTGTAAATACCGAAAGTCTTAAAGTTAGGATTCTTCTCAGTTTAGGAGTCCTACTCTGCGCATGGGCATTGCTGTGGGTGTTCCCATGCAACTCCAATGGGTTTTGATGCATTCCCAGATTTAAAAGGACTTGCAAACCTGTGAATTCATCATAATCTTACACCTCTCCAGGGCAAGCATAACAAGGAGAAATATCTTTATTTCTCCTAGTTTTATCCTCTTTCTATGTGTGCTGCATTCTGCGATACACATAGAAGGAGGAAAACACCCTCTATGGGTTGTTTTTGTGCAGGCAGGTGCACACTCCTGCACAAAAACAATACTGCCTACAACCCAGGCATTGTTGCACCATGGTGCAAGGGTGCCTGCGTTGGCGCTAGGTTGCCGAAGCGGCACCAGCGCAGGGGGAAAAGACAGGAATGCACTGTATTGGATAAATACGGTTCATTCTTGCCCTTTCACTTTGACTTAGGGCAACGCTGCAAGGTGACTTGCTGTGCTGCCCTTGCTGCCCTGCCCTACACCAAAACGTCATAAATGAGGCCCTAAATAACCAGGCCCCAGCCATGAAATCAAGAAATCCCTTCCTGAGAGACTCTTTGGAAGCAAACAATAGGCGGTCCAGAAGGGAAAGTGGATGTGGTATAGCTGCAGACTTGCAAATGGGTAACCAGGTTCGATTCTCCGCAACGCTCAACATTCTGTTTAAATCACTTAAGGGCATATTATCAAGCACAGCGTTAAAATTATTGCAGCTTTAGCTGCAGAAAACTGCTGCTAAAGTTGTAATAATGGGCTTTATAATATGCACTTGAGAATTCCATTAGAAGCCCATGTTGACACCAAACATGGGCTTCTATTGGAATTCTCAAGGGCCTATTATCAAGCCCATTATCGCCGCTTAAGGGGCAGTTTTATGCCGCTAAAGCAGCGATAATTTTAACACTGTTTCTTGATAATATGCCGCCAAATTTCCTTGTGCCTAAAACACAAAAATGTATATGACCTTGCGCAATCTAACTAGTGCTCATGTAAAGTGCTCCAAATACCTTTGGGTCGAGTTTGCGCTATATAAAACTACAAAAAAAACACTATCAAACTCAAATATCTTCAATGAAAACATGTTCACGTAACAGGTGCCAAGGCTGCATTAGCATCCAGGTGAGATTTCTTTGGGATTGTTTAGAGAAATATAAACATGAACACAATTCCCGAAAACGGCCCATCAGCAAAAATGTTAATGCAAACACAGTGGGAGATAGATTGTACTTAATACATTTTTGCTTTCTCAAAAGGAATTGCAGGGAAAAAACTGAAAATTCTGTCAGAAGTTCCTTTATTTGATTACAAGAACGTACTTGAAGGTGGTCCCTCACATAAATGAAAATGACAGAATGAAAGTACCAACTGATAAATACAAAAAGAAAGGTGGGCAAGCCACTGCCACCTCGAGCCAAATGCCTAGCTCAACATAAAGTCCTCTGAAAAACCTAATCACAAATCAATCAGAGGTGTTATGGGGGAGATGTGTGCTTGTCTCAAGAGCGAATCTAAGCCTCGCCTCAACATCATGTGACTCACTATATCTAGGTGCCGAAAAAATATTTAAGGTAGCCCTTGCACTAGGCTTCTGCTATGGAAATTGCCAAATATGTGGGTTTCGCCCATCACCTTATACACAATGAATTTTAAAAATGCATTAAACCTTGATGAAGGCTTAGACTTCCATTGTCTGTATTGCACAGTGTGACATCTGAAAAACAAACATAAGGCCAAAATGTTCTGCTTTAACAAATTACTGAAGAATTTGAGCCGATGGTTTCCAGTGGTGAGTACTGGCACTTAATTGTCAGCATGGGCGCTTGTGTCAGCCTGGCACAAGGTGGCGCTGTCCAGCTAATTTAGAGATGACCACTCAACAGTTAATTATTAGTTCTATATTCATAAAACAAATGCTATTACCTGCTGCCCAAGCCATTCTTATAGCTTTGGAGTCCTGAAATAGTCCACAGTGTCGCACTTGTTGGAGTGTGATGGTTAGAAGTTGTGTTGTTATTATCATTGGCAGCATAGCAGGGCAATGTGTGGCAGAAGTTGCAGTGGCCTCCCGATGAGAGCCATGGGGTACTTTTAAAAAATATATAAATTAAGCACTGCATCAGCGTCACCCAGTCAGTTTGTATCAGTGAGCCATCAACCCCTCACCATAGGAAGAAAGATGACACATGACTTGGAGCAGAAGTCTGCCATCCCATGGCCTCAGCTTGACTCTCATCTTCTCAGGTAATCACTGAACGGCAAGTTCTGCTAGTGATTCTCATTGAGGTACAGTCAAAGAATTATGGGAACTGTGTCCTGAGTGCAAATTGGGGAGGAAGGGATCCTTGAGCCCAGGCAAGGGCGTAGTTAACCGCCTGAGATACCAACTTAAGCAGGGGTGATCGAGGAGAAGATTCAATTATTTTATGGCCCGTCTGAACTTTTATCTCGGGCTCGCAGGTCAATACACAAATTTGGATAAAGTAATAACTTCACCAAGAACAAAGTGCAATAAAATAGATGCAGGGTGGGGACCAAAAGAAAATCCAAGCATGTCCTAAAACGGTGACAGAGAGAAAGGCCTTTTCTTAAAATGACACAAAGGTGAGTTAGAGGCACGTGAAGTGAAGCAGCACCAAGGAAAGAAATTAAATTAGAAATAATGAAGGAAGGAAAAAGAAGCATGAAGGAAAGAGGGCACAAAAGAACATGATAAATAAGGAAAAATATGTAAAAAAAAGAAAAAGGATGAAAAAAGAAAGAAGGATGTAAAAAAGAAAAAGCAGAAACTACTAAATATATAAGAAAAAAGTGTAGGAGAAGAAGGGGAAAGCAGAAAAATTACTAGGAAGAAATGTGAGATGAAAAAATGAGCGACTGAAGAAAAGAAGAGGAAAAAGACATAACTAATGGACAGAATGGACAGAATTAAAAAGAAAAGGTGTGCAGAAACGACATGAGAATGATAAGAATGAAGGGATATGAAGAAGGATAGAAAGCTAGAAAAAGGTCAGATGGAATAAAAGAAGAATTGACGGAAAGACCAATGCTTAATTTGATTCGGTGATCAGCACTAGCACTTAATCATCAACACCAGTGCTTTTCATGAGCAACAGTTAAGGACACATTAATTTATGGTAAGCACAGGGAGATTAAGTGATTTGCCTTGAATTACAGGATGTTGAGCGGAAACTCCAACCTGGCTCCCCAGCACTGAACTCGGCAGCTCTGGCCATTGCACCACATCCTATCCTCGCTTTCATGGTTAGTAGTAGGTTCTGTTTTAGGCTGCGCTAACAGGAGACATGGGGTGGTGCAAACTGCCTCCTGAAGAGAGTCTCAGCACTTACTTTTTTTAACAATTTAACCACTGTGAAACACGTAATGAAATATGCATAAAACCAAAGAAAAGATAACTGAAATAAGGAACGGAAGAAGCATGAAAGGAAAGAAAATAGAAGGAAAGGATGAATGAGAAAAACAAGCAAATATTGTTAAGTGTGTAGTTTTTGATCATAGTCCTTTCAATTGTTTCTGTAATATTTATAATTTTGCACCATTTTCAACAAATTTTCCCCAGGGATACAATTCCCATAGCACATCATAAAAAGGACAGGGGTCACTCACTTTACTCGTATATTTTTTGCTATATATGGGTCAAAGTGGGGAGTATTTTATTCTTCTCACTACTCCCCTGAGTTAAAGCACTGCTTTAATATGGTGATGAGGTCTGAGATGTGATAAAAAAGACACAAAATTACCTGGAACTTAAAATAAAAACAGATTTGGAAATGCAGTCTTTATGGCAGCTTTATATGTTAACATGATCAGTCCATATGTCAGTTTGAATAATCAGCCGGTCTCAGAATTGAATCCTTTTTTGTCTTGTGCGGTGAACAAATAATGACATGCACATTTATAGTGCTATGAAGCACTATGCATATGCAAGTCATTTTAAAATTGTATTATCCAACTGACCCTAATAGTGGACTGCTCCCTTCCTTCCCTCCACAGCTCTGCCCCCGTTGATGCTGTTTAACCTCTGGTCAGGCGTTTGAGGGCCTCCTCCACCCACAGGTTCCTGCAAGCGCCTCATCCCTGAGGGTATAGTGGTAGAGCGTCACTGCTGTGCTGCTGGGATGCTCTCTGTTTCTCTTTGGCTGATTTTTTCTGCCTTTTTCTAATTCTTGTTTGTCCCGTTTGAACTTTTTGTTTCTCCTTTTGCTTTTGCTGCTCTTGACCCGTGATCCCCAGTGGCCCGCCCCCTCCAGTGACACTTACTTAAGGTGCCCCTTCCTGCACAAAAACAATTGTGCCTGTAACGGAGGCACCCTTGACCCATGGTGCAAGGGTGCCTACGTTGGTGCTATATTGCCAAAACAATGCCATCGCAGAAGGACAGGAATGCACCATATTGCATAAATACAGTCCATTCCTGCCCTTTCTTCTTGGCGTTGGGCAGCGACACAAGGTGCCTTGCAGCCTCCCCTCCCACCAAATGACACTAGGTTGGGGTCAGTTGATTTAACCATGCTTAAAAGTTTTAGATGGGTCTAAAATTTTGTCTGAAGTGGGAAGGGAGAGTTGACGGCTAATGGTAAATTGGCTTTAAGGGCGCAAATGCAGTGCTGGCCAAACTTCATGATGTCCGGCCTGCTTCTTGCTCTCCAAGACACCAAAAGCACAATATACTATGGAAGAGGGCCTGCAAGCGGCAGTCTGGGAATTCAGAGGACATGAATACATTATACACTGCACTTCACGTCCTGGAACCACCACAACAAAATGTACAAGTGTTTTTCTTTCTCTATTTCACCAGCTCTGCCAGCACTCAACGTGCACCCTAAAGAACCCAATAACCACCAGTCCCCCTCTTCAGACATATATTTTAGAAGCAGCTAAAGCAAATAAGCATGGCCCAATCCATTCCCCCAACCAAATGCCATGGGTGAGAGGGATGACTTGCCAATTTAGCCCAATTATTGCACTAGAAAATGTACCATTTCACACCAGTTAAAAGAAAATCTTGAGGGATAACTCCCCTCTACACACTTAAAATTTTTGTGCTTGCTGTCTACTATAACTCGTGTGCCAAAGCTCTTTCGTTGGTTCTATGCCACACCACTTTCAACTTGCACCAGCCACCACTATGTGAATGGGCTCCAGTTTGTTAGTAGTTGGGTGCTCCTGAAGGTGGTTGGTTTGCGTGATGATGTCATTTATGGTGGGTTGAGGTGCAAATTTTGAGTAGATCTTTTTGTGGAAATAGTCTAAAAGGTAATCGCATAAGATCTGTGAGGGGGGAAGGTGTTCGAGGTGACTGTTGGGTTGGAGAATGTTTTGATGTTGTTGAAGAGTTTTTTTGCCTAAGATGGTGTAGTATTCAAGTCTGATCACTAGGGCCAAACTCCTGGCTTTTTGTATCTGTTTGTGGTAATCCTACAGATTTGTAGGTGCCTCTGGAGGTGTTGTCTTGGCTGGTCGTCCATCTTCTTTCCACCTAATTGCACTAGTGCTTGGAGTCTACTTGATCCTCCATGAACCAGCCTGCTTGAGTAAAAATGCTTGCGTGTCTGGTCTTTTTCATGGTGGCCAAGTTGTTGGTGCAGCCTGAGATCCAATTGTTGAAGGTGGATAGGTCATTTTCTAGGTTTCCTGTGAGGGTCAATTAGTTGGATCAGGATGCGTGGGTCCAGTTTGCTTCTGTTTTGTTGTTCCATTTGTGGCTGAGGTTGATGGTTTAGGCTGTTGTGGTGGGATGCACAGATGTAGACGTCTACAAGGAAGGGGTCTGTCCAAGTGAGCTGGGAGATGTGGCTGAAGGTGATGTTGTTGCTGTCTGTGAATTTTGGGTCAAGTGTATGTCTGACAATGTGAGTTGTGCCTTGAACAAGCTGCATAAATCCAATGTTGTTTAGACCTTCTAGGAGATCAGTGGCATTGCAGCCCATAGGGTCAACAAGATGAATGTTGAGGTCACTGAGTAAGAGGAAGTCCTTGGATTTGATGGCAATTGGGGTCATGAAGTGAGTGAGGAAGATGCTGAAAGTAGTGCATGGCCCTGGCAGGTGGTAAGTGAGGGTGTCTGAGATGGTCATGGAGTGGCTGAGCTGCAGCTGAACTGCAATTTGAAGTTCAGGTTTTCCATGAGCACAGTTGGTACATCCAAAGAGATGGTGCAGGTGATGGTGTCCTTGTGGATGATTGCAATACCTCCTCCAGGTTTGTGGGGTCTGTCGTGGCAAAGGATCTTGTAGACAGGTGAGATGGCCATGGTGATGGTGGGCATGGAAGATGGGCTGAGCAAGGCCTCAGTGAGGATCACTCTGAAGAGAGATAGGCATACGTAATTACATTGACAGGTAAGATAGTGGACATTATAATCTATTGAATTGGATGTAATGGAGAATAGTTCAATTACAGCAAGATGCTGAAACGTATAAAACTTTTTATTTCAGAATTACATATTAATTGCTTGACTTGAAGCGAATCAGAAGTTTACTGATGGAAGAAATCTTAGACCCGTGCTACAGGACATATTGAATTTGAATTGAGGTGAGCCACATATTAAGTGTGTGATTGTGGTGCATTCTCTAAAAATATACTTAGATTTGGAAGGAGTGGTTCTACATTAGGGTGCTCTTTTTATATTTTATATTTTAGTAACTCAGTGGAGATAGAACTTTATATGGATTGACTTCTGAACCAAGGAGGAACTGAAAAATCTTTTTTAAGGGGTACGTTTAAATTGCCTCCTTATTTATTATTTATTTATTTATTGTTTTGTAGAGCGCGTAGTCACCCAGTGGGTATCCCAGCGCTAAAAACCTTTTTACTCACGAAAGGTGAAATTCGGGAGAGTGTCAATTTAAGGGAAGAGTAGCGTTTTGAGGGCTTTTCTGAACCGGAGGAGGTTGGATTCTGTTCTGAGGCTCAGAGGGAGTGCATTCCACTTGCTTCCAGTGTTTACCGAGAAGCGGCGGCCACCTATGCGGGCCTTTTTTACCTTGGGGATCGTAATGAGGTTTCCGTGCTCCGAGCGGAGCGCTCTCGTGGGTCTATAGGGGGTGATCCAGTTGTTTAGTATGGGAGGGCCAGTGTTATGAAGAACCTTGTGGGCGAGACAGAGGGCCTTGAAAATGACCCTTTCCCTGATCGGAAGCCAGTGCAGTTTCCTCAGGGCGGGCTTGGCAGATGATCTGGACGGGGTGTTTGTCAGGAGACGAGCTGCAGCGTTTTGAGCTTTTTGCAGCGTTTGCAGGGTGGATTCTGGGGCGCCCAGGTAGATGGCATTGCTGTAATCCAGCCTCGATAGAATTAGGCCCTGGATCAGCATGAGGCGCGACTGGAAAGGTAGAAGTGGAATTACCTTCCTGCAAGATTTAAGTAGACCGTAGCAAGTGCCGGCCGTCTTTCTCGCCTGAGTCCTAAAAGTCAGGTCGGTCTCCAGCCACACTCCGAGACTCTTGACCTCCTTCTTGGGAGTGGGGGGTTCACCCATGCAGGCGGGCCAGATATTAGAGGGGAGGTTCGTGTTTTTTTGTCCTAAGAGCAGGATCTCTGTTTTAGAGCCATTTAGCTTTAAAGCAGAGTCACTCATCCACTGATATGCGCTGGAAAGGCAGTCGTGGAGATTGGAGGGCTCAAGCTTGGGGTGGGAGAGTGTCACCACCAGTTGTGTATCGTCGGCGTAGCTGACGATTGTGACTCCATAGGGTGCGACGAGTTCCTCCAGTGGGGCCATGTAAACGTTAAACAACGTAGGGCTCAGGGAGGAGCCCTGAGGCACGCCGCACTGGAGGGGGATAGAAGGGGAGCGACTTTCGCCTTCCCATACTTGGTAGGAGCGTCGAGAGAGAAAGGATGATAGCCACTTCAGAGCTCTGCCTTTAACCCCAACAGTCCCTAGACGGTGGGTTAGGACCTGGTGACTGACCGTGTCAAAGGCCGCGCTCAGGTCTAGGAGGACCACTGCCACTGATCCTCCTGTGTCAATGATTTCCCTAGTTCTTTCTACTGCCACGAGAAGAGCGGTGTCCGTGCCCTGACCTGGTCTAAAGCCTGTCTGTGAGTCGTTGAGGAGATGGTTTGACTCAAGGTAGTATGACAGCTTTTTATTTGCTAGTTTTTCGGCGACTTTCCCTATCCAAAGAAGAAGTGAGATAGGTCTATAGTTGGAGAGGTCTGTGGGGTCGAGCGACGGTTTCTTGAGGAGCGCTTTGACGACAGCTTCCTTCCAATTAGATGGGACCTCTCCTTGTTCCAGTGAGATATTAATCAGGGCTATCAGTTGGGAAACTATAGTCTGCGTGATGTTTTTGGCGAAACGTATGGGGACTGGGTCACTCGGGGCTCCGCTTTTAATAGAGGTAAGTATAACTCCTACTTCTTCTTCTGTAACTGGGCCAAGCGACTCCAGGGAGGGCTTGTCGGCGTTGGGTATCTGCTCCTTGTCTCTCTCTAAGGCATCGTAGTTGGCGGGTGGGAGGGAGATTAGAATTTTTTTAATCTTTTCGTCGAAGAAGGTGGCTAACTTGACGCATTTTTCCCCCGCTTCTTTGGGGTCCATAGGTTTCTGTGGGGGCTCCGGGACATGGAGGAGATCTTTGAGAATGGAAAATGTCTCCTTGGAAGAGCAGGAGGAGTTTTTTATTTTTTCCTCATAGTAAGTCCTTTTGGCGTCTTGTAAGGCTAGTTTGTAAGCTTTCATGGAGTGGTGATAGAAGCTTTTCTCTTCTGCTGACTTGTTTTTTCTCCACGTGCGTTCTGTCTTTTTGCATTGTTTTTTAAGAGTGGTAAGGGCGGGTGTGTACCAGGGAGAGGGGCAGATTCTTTTCACGTGTTTGAGCGTGCTAGTCAGTGGAATGGAGCTATCTAGGGGTCGGACTAGCCAATCCATGAATTCTCTGTCCGCGGTGTTTGGGTCTGTGGACAAAGGGGTGATGGTGTCGCGTAATTTGGCCTCCCATTCCTCTGGTACTAGCTTGTGCCATCTTCTGGCTAGAACCCTTGTTTTTTGTTTGGGCACAGGTTTCGTTTCGAGTGACCAGTGCATAGGAATTATCATATGGTCTGTCCAAGGCAGAGGGGTGGGGTCCTGGGCGTACAGGTTCCCGATGTTGGAGAAGATGGGGTCCAGGAGTTGACCCTTCTCATGGGTGGCTTTGGGGTTTTGGAGGAGGAGGTCAGCTGTGGTGAGATCCGCGAGCAAGTTTGCTGCGGCATTGTCTGTGGGGTCCAGGAAGTGCATATTAAAATCCCCTAAGAGGAGAAAGTTAGAGACTGAGATGGTCTTGAGTAGGATGTAGTCCATCAAAGTGCTGGTGAATTCGCCTAGGGAGCCTGGAGGTCGATACACAAGCAGTCCCGAAAGGGAGGTAGATGGTGAGATCTGGATTGTGAAGTGGCAGTTCTCGCAGTCTTTCACAGTTCCGGTCTCGATTCTACATTTAAGGTGATCTTTGTAGAGTATGGCTAAGCCGCCACCTCTACCGATTGATCTATTCAGGCAACATATTTGGTAACCGGGGGGGGTAGCATTAGCCACATCGAAGTCGCTATGCGGGGTCAGCCAGGTTTCCGTCAGAAACAGTAGATCTAGGAGCGAGTCCTTAGATTAACTTTTGTCATTTTACTTTGGGATTTAAACCTTGGTTCTGCCGAATGGCGTAAATATATATAATCACGCTTGGGTGATTCTGGTTCGTTCTTGGTGACTGGTACTTACGTCTTTTGTACGGTATACTTTATCACTGTAAATCTCGGTGACTCTTTTGATCACGCTATTGTGTGATCTTGTTCTAGTTGTTAGATGTAGTTTAAACGTGTGATGTTGTAATTAATTACAGCCCTGAAGAAGTCTATTGTCAAAGACTGACAGGACAAAACACGTGTTGGCAGATGTTGAAAGAAGATTGAATAAAGAGAAGAAACTTGAAGAAAGAGACTTTACTGAAATTGGACTTTGATTTGATATTTGAGTGCTTGGAGGATCTCTGTGAATTTGTTGTACAGCCCCTTTGTGGCTCTACTTTTGGAGTCGTGGTAACCGGCCCCTGTCCCCCTTGAGCACCTTTGTGACTGTTCATAGTTACTTACCTATACTTGCAGTGCGCTCCTATAGTACTGTTACCGTTTCTGTTGCAATTTGTTTGAGTTTTGGAGCAGCCGCATATGAGAGAATGAATAGAGATAAGGAAGTAGAGCAATTATTTGAGAATCTAGTAGCTGGCGGATCAATAGGAGCCGCCATGGGACCCCCCAAAGAACCCAAAAAAGAAGGCCTGAGAGCCAAGTTTGCTAAACTAGAATCCCTAAAACGTACAGAATTCAATAAGTGGTGGGATGCAGCAACCTTGAGGCAGTACTTGAAATTGAATAGAATCCCGCGTGGGCTCAGATCACAAATCATACCTACGTATGAAGATCTTGAACCTGATCTTTACTTAACCTGGGAAAAAGAACTGAATACTAGTTCTAGGAACTTAATAATTATCTTGATAGAAAATGCGGAAAGGGAAATAACTAAACTATTGATTGATATTCAGAAAGTTGAGGACGAGATTAAAGAAATGAATCTCCCTGAAGTAACTATCAAGAATTACTTAATCCTAGATGAGAAACTTAAAGAACTACAAATTGACATTAAACAAAGAAAGGCAAGAAAACTTAAACGAGATGAGAGGGACTATTGTTCAGGCCGCGTATACACGTTTGCGAGGAAATTTGATTACTTGATTAAAAAGACTTCAATTAGCAAACAGAAGAGTGGCACCCCATCCACTAGTGAAACAGACCCAGGTTCTAGTAACGTTTCTAGCAGTGAAAATGAAGATATTCCTGAGTCACTGGCCCTTCCAACACCTGAGAACAATTTTTTCGAAGAGGTAAACAGACTGAGACGTGGGAACAGGGACTCAGAAAGGAATCGGGATCCAAATACAAAAAAACCAGAAGAGGTGGGAGAGGCAGGAGGAGGACTGGGAAGAAGAGTAGGGATGAAACTGAGGTCTTGGAAACCCTAAATCTGTCTTCAATGGAATTATCTGCTGATATGAATAGTTTATTGAGTAAAGGAATGGGATTCTACCCTGTGACTATTTCAGATTGGTATATGACTAAAATTGATCTTTTCAGATTTATCAGAAGATTGAAACTAAAAAATTCTTTGTGAATGTACCTGAAAAAAGAAAATATGAAACAATAAAACCAGTGAGCAACCTTACTATACAAGAAGTGAAAGAAACTCAGTTACTGCTTTCCCTATCTGAAAAAGAGGAAGATCCAATAACTATATCTAAGCTGTTGGATGACATTGAAGTGGACAGATTTCTAAGTGAGGGGAGTGGTTTGAAAGAGAGATCTAAATGGACACCTAAAACTTCACCTGGTAGTACAATAGAAGCTTTTTTCAAAGCAGTAAATCTTGATATAGACAGAATAATTCATGCTAGGCGCCTTGGTAAGACCAGTTTAATGAAAGACAACTTAACTTCTGGAGAAAGGTTGGCAATGAAGGAGTTGATACACAACTCAGAGTAATGATACATAAAGCGGATAAAGGTGGAAACGTAGTTATTCTGAATACTAGTGACTACAAAAAAAGAGGTATTTTCACAATTGAATGATACAAAGTACTATGAAAAACTATCTATGAATCCCTTGATGTCTTTAACTAAGACCATTAATGATCAACTAAAGATTTGGTATAACTTAACGCTCCTAGATCATGATGAATATTTGTACCTACAGGTCACAACACCAAAGGCACCATGCATGTATATATTGCCATAAGTTCACAAGTGTAGAGATAACCCACCCAGTAGACCCATAATTTCCGGAATTGGAGGACCAACTGAGCACCTCTCACAGTATGTGGATACTTTTTTGCAGATACACGTTCGGAACTTACCATCGTTCATCGAGGATACTATTACTAAACATGTACTTAATTTGATGTGTGATCTTGTATGGGATGAAAGAATGCTACTAGTTACACTAGATGTAGTATCATTGTATACTAATATAGATCATGAGCTAGGAATTTGTGCATTGGATTACTTCCTGAGTAACAGGCCAGTGGAATTTTACGCTCATACCCAGATGATTCTAACGATGACGGAAATGGTACTCAAAAACAATGTTTTTCTTTTTGATGGACAGTGGTTTAGGCAACGCCTTGGGACTGCGATGGGTTCCAGATTCGCTCCGTCGTTCGCGAACCTCTTCATGGGGTGGTTCGAGGCGGAGAGAATCTGGGGCACAGCTAGCAAAAAATGGATACAACACATACACTACTGGGGTCGTTACATAGACGATTGCCTTCTAATTTGGACAGGTACAGTTGATGAATTAATGTTTTTTTTTGATTATTTAAATGATAACAGACTGAACTTGAAATTCACAACCAAATATGATGCCACTTGTATTACTTTTTTGGACATAGAGCTATTCATTGAAGGAGGTAAACTGTGTAGTCGTATGTACCGTAAGCCTACTAGTTGTAATGCTGTACTACACGCTGGTAGTTGTCACCCTAGAAGTCAAAAAGATGCCATACCTTATGGCGAAATGGTGAGGGCGAGACGGAACTGTACAAATGACCGAGATTTTGAACATGACCTTACAGACCTTTCACATAGGTTTATTAAATGAGGCTATCAGAATAAAGTAGTAGAGGATGCAGTTGTAAGGGCAAGGAGACTTAAAAGGAGTAAAACGTTGATTAAAATACCAAGTGAGGAAGCTAAGAAGGATACTAGAATAAGATTAATAACGAACTACAGTACTGATAGTGCCAAACTATTTGGAATCCTGAAGAGACATTGGCATTTATTGAGTATGGTTAAAGACTTGCTGCCTTTTATTGGAGATAGACCTAGTATAACCTTCAGGAAAGGTCGTCCCCTATCCAACCTTATTAGCCCTAGTTACCCCGTGAAAAAGAGAGAACCAAATTGGTTTACCAATAGGACATAAGGATTTCACAAATGTTGTAAATGCAGTTCATGCAGGTGGGCCAAGACAAAGGTTTTGAACTTTAACTACAATGACACTGGAGATCATGTTATAGACATGTTTTTTAACTGTGATACTACATATGTAGTCTACGTAATCGCATGTACATGCAAAAAAATATACGTTGGAAGTACTATCAGGAAACTTAAAGAAAGGATGGTGGAGCACTTTAGAGCATTGAAAACAGGGGATACCCGCTATCCTATAGCTTCTCACATTGTAAGAAATGATGATGAAAAAGATAAACATGTGTTTAGCTATCACGGCATTGACCATGTTCAACGGGACCCCAGAGGGGGAAATAGACTGTTACAGTTGAGACGAAGAGAGGTAATGTGGTTGTTGAAGTTGAAAGCTGTGGAACAGGGTTTGAATATTGATCACAAATTTGAATTTTATTTCGGACATGAGTGAATTCTGAAGAACTACTGTGCGTTACATTACTACTCTCTGTTAACCATTGAATGTTATCATGGATCTAAGAGCCTCGAAGTAGATTACCGTGTAACAACTTGAACAATGAAATGTCGCCCCGCATTTTTTACCCTATTATCCTGTACTGTTCGATCTGTCCTCTTTTCTCTTTCTCTTTTCTCTAACTTGGCTTGTAAATAGTATATCAATATACGCAAACTATTATAGATCACTCCGATTATGGACCATACTCCCAGTAGCTGTGTGGTATATTGGTCGCTGGATTGATATAATGTTAATACTGAGCTTGATAATGAGTATTTTGATATTCTTTTCGTACCAGAAATTTGAAGTATGACTTGGAGTTAGTTGTGGATACTAGCGTGATAAATGTTTATTATTAGCGATATGATACAGTTTGCGTAGTTTTACTTTGAGTTTATCACGACAACCCTAACTAAGATGGCGCAACTGGAAGGTATTGAGAATATGTAATTTTGGCCATTCCAAGATGGCGCCTACAAATTATGGCTATATATTGCCATTACAAGATGGCGCTTGTGTAGCCCGCGGAATAAATTTGGAAAGGTTCATGACAGATATGCGGTAAGTGCAGCACGGATAGAAGCAGATTTGTGTTATGATGAGTAGCGGAAACACTGTGCAATCTTATATATTTTTGCAGCAATTGAACCTGGATACTTACTCACGACACTCTGAAGAGAGATAGACATACGTAGTTACATTGACAGGTAAGCTAGTGGACGTTATAATCTATTGAATTGGATGTAATGGAGAATAGTTTGAATACAGCAAGAGGCTGAAACGTATAAAACTTTTTATTTTAGAATTACATATTAATTGCTTGACTTGAAGCGATTCAGGAGTTTACTGATGGAAGAAATCTTAGACCCGTGCTACAGGACGTATTGAATTTGAATTGAGGTGAGCCACATATTAAGTGTGTGATTGTGGTGCATTCTCTAAAAATATACTTCGATTTTGAAGGAGTGGTTCTACATTAGGGTGCTCTTTTTATATTTTATATTTTAGTAACTCAGTGGAGATAGAACTTTATTTGGATTGACTTCTGAACCAAGGAGGAACTGAAAAATCTTTTTAGGGGTACGTTTAAATTGCCTCCTTAGATTAACTTTTTGTCATTTTATTTTGGGATTTAAACCTTGGTTCTGCCGAATGGCGTAAATATATATAATCACGCTTGGGTGATTATGGTTCGTTCTTGGTGACTGGTACTTACTTCTTTTCTACGGTATACTTTATCACTGTAAATCTCGGTGACTCTTTTGATCACGCTATTTTGTGATCTTGTTCTAGGTGTTAGATGTAGTTTAAACGTGTGATGTTGTAGTTAATTACAGCCCTGAAGAAGTCTATTGTCAAAAACTGACAGGCTGAAACACGTGTTGGCAGATGTTGAAAGAAGATTGAATAAAGAGAAGAAACTTGAAGAAAGAGACTTTACTGAAATTGGACTTTGATTTGATATTTGAGTGCTTGGAGGATCTCTGTGAATTTGTTGTACAGCCCCTTTGCGGCTCTACTTTTGGAGTCGTGGTAACCGGCCCCTCTCCCCCTTGAGCACCTTTGTAACTGTTCATAGTTACTTACTTATACTTGCAGTGCCTCCTATATAACTGTTACCGTTTCTGTTGCAATCAGTGAGGATGATGATATGTGGGGAGTGGGTGTTGATGAGGTGCCAGACCTCTGTGGCACTCGTGCAGTAGTATCTTGTGTTAACTGTAAAGTAACATGCAGGCAATACGGGTGGAGGTGTGTGCGGAGTGCGGCATGGGCAGAAACCTGCAGGAGAACTGCAGTAAGCACACAAGACAGGTCGTGCTGTGCGATGTGGAGCAGCAAGGGGACAGTGTTCGTGGTGGCATTCATTACTGAGCATTAGCAGGTCAGCTGAAGTTTAGCGTTGGCAGTCGGGTGAACAAAGGTCTGTTGCCTTAGGACTTGGCCGTGCTTTGGTATGCTGGCATTCCCACAACAGCCACCATTAAGTAGGTCTTAGGAGGGGAGGAGGCTGCAGGCAGGGCTAGGGAGGGGCACAAAAGCAAAGGGATAAGGCATGCAGGAGAAGCAGGTAAGGAAAGGAAAGGAGGGAGGCAGCAAGAGCTTAAAAGAGAGAAGAAGGGAGAGTCCCAGAAGTGAGGGAAGAAGCATAGGACCAAAACTACTAGCATAAAATATTAGGCAGAGAAAAACAGGCACAAAATCACAAAAATTAGTTCAGAAGACAAACAAGCACAAAAGACCAAAGTACAAATGCAGAATGGGCACAGAAGAAAAACTGAGTTCAGAAGACCAAGGTACCACTAACTTCCATAAAAGTGAAGCCAAAAGTACTGAGCAGAACAACAAAAACTGGTATTGGAAGCTAGGCACAGGGACAGACAGGCACAACATGTTATGCACAAGAGACAGAGCACATGTTGAAGCAAGAGTGGGAGAGAGTGAAGCAGATGGAGAGGAGGAGCACAGAGAGGCGGGCCTCAAGGCAAGATGGCAGGTTCCGGAAGGGCCCTAGACTAGTCAGTGGACCTGTCTGAAGTAAGTGGGAGCTGGGATCCAGACACCTGCATCTAGCCCTAGATTGCATGCAAAATTAGTAATATACTTGCAAATCACACAGCCACCCGCATACATTGACATCACCATTCACTTGATTTGTTATTTGCTCACAGGATCCTATCACCATTGGTAAGTTACAATACCACTCATAACACCAATCAATCATACCACAAAGAACCTAACTTACTACATGCAGACATTACCAACCATTCATTGACAACCACTCACTACACCACAGTCACAGACAAGTGTAATATAACTCAGACATGTTCAACACTTCTTAGGTACTTCACCTCGACTTAGCCCCTTTTGCAAACTACATTGTCACTCAAAGCTCCACTCAATTACTTACCACTACATAATGCACACATAATTGGAACACTGCATATAACATATAAGATCCATTACAAGTACAACTACCAATACCATTCATTTACTATTAGATAAATCAAATCTCACATGCAACATTAATAACTCGTAGAACACCCCATAAATACCTCCCGTACAACACAACCCATTCGCCCCGTCACTTGCTGTACTACTCAGCAACTCCCCATACAATTCAGCCTCTCATTACTTCACTCAAACCACTTTGCTAGCCTTTCTCCACACCACTCACATCACTGACCTTAGCTGCTCACACCAACTCACAACATTACCTAATCACAAGCCGCATTACCAGACACCAAATACCCGCAAGACTTGTCACTGTCCATTATCATATTACTCAATCACTTTGCTACTGAATGGTAGTCTCTCACTCGTGAGACATACCAGTCACTAACTATATTCAAAATCAAATAATGTATTTGTAAATGTGTTTATATTTAATTAAACATCTATAAATCATTGAAAGAATATTCACAATGCATAATTCACAATAACAGTATACATGCTACAGTAATCATTTCGAAATACAGTCAGAAATTCAGAACATCTTCAACTCACCAAAACGCTACCCTGATCACATAGATCTTAAGCACTCAGAACACCATTTTACAGCTACAAATGCCAAGTAGAATCTCAGAACTATGCATGATCACTCACAATGGATGATCAGCACACCATTTATACCTGAACTTAACTATAGTTTTTCACAACATGCCTCTCCCAAAATCACACACATTAACTCACCTAACAATGATTCCCCCATTCATTAATAAGCCCCACCCTTGTTAACTCTCATTTATATCAACCTTCAATACAAGTAATCCACCAGGGTTAGAGTAATGGTAATATTCAACTAACATCATAGCTCACCTCGCAACTATTAATCCACATGGACATAAAATGTAAATCGACCTTGGTCTTAGGTGAATTATTTCTTTAAGACCAAAGGGCAGATTTACTAAGATTTTGTACTGCCACGAATTCATGCAAAATACCACTAAGTGGAGCAAAGTCTTAGACAAGTATTGGCTTTCCCGCTAAAAAGCTATTTTGCGCTGTAAACTTGCTCTTTTCTCAGTGCAAATAGCGCTTTGTGTTGATTCGTGTAACTGTGCCTCAAGGAGGTATTATAAGATTGTGAAACTGGCAGATTACCACAAAAATCCATACGCTTTTTTTGTAAAGCCAGATCTACTAAATTAGCCAGACCAGGATTTGCCCGCTTAGAACTCTTTAAAGCATTTGCTAACTTGGTGAAAGTTTTTTTTCCCCCAAACATTTCACACATTGCATTTGTGCTGCACTGTTAAGCAAATATCCAATATGTTGAATGTAATACACTTTGTCTAGGAATAGAAATGTGTAAAGGAAGGACATGCTTTTTGTACAAATCCTGTTATAGGCACCATGCACACAAGTCTGCACCATGGAACAAAGGCTGTACACAGAGTTAGTCAACCTGTTTGCATACCATTTTAGGGAAAGACACCAGCAACAGTACATTTCCAATAAATATGGCTATGTACTGCTTGCATTCTCATGCACAGCTCAGAGCAGTAACTTTGGTCGCATTACTGTGTACTGTTAAAAATGAATAAATCTGCCTCAGCGTATTTGTGATTTTCCATCAAGTGCCCTACTCACAAAAGTAATTTTGGTCGTAAATGAAAGTTATAGCTAAAATTACATTTATCGCCTGCCTTTAACATGCAAATGCAGCATAAAGTTAAAAGGGACTTTTGACACATATGTCAAAAAAGTGAAGTATGAATCAGAGAAAGTAGATTAGAAGACCCAAGAAGAGACACACTTGTCTGTCGATATAATAGTTGCTAACATATATGTTTTAATATGATTAGCCATCACAAAGTGGTGGGCCCCCATGTTCCTCCAAAAGCATCACCCCAACTTAGAATAAGGCATGTGAGATAGAAATAGAGGGCACGGCCTGAGTCACAAAGGTAATCTTACATTTTTTGGTGAGTTTACTAAATTTTCTGATTCACAAACTAGCAGTTAATAATATGATTCGACTGCATAGACTCTCCATAAGGGGCATGGAACTTCGCAAATAAAAAGATATGAACGCCCATTCTACACCCATGGATTTTGGCACATTCCCCGATTTACTGGAATAGGTAACCTGGATAGCATTATCGTTAATGTTAATGGTATGGCGTATTTATATAGCGCACGGCTACACCGAAGAGTGTCCCGGTGCTGGCAGACCAAAAAACCCCCTGAGAGAACAAAGATGAAGAGAGACTGCTCTAAAAATCTGCGATTATCGATGGAACAACCAGGTTTTTAATTGCCGCCTGAAATTAAAAAGCTCATGCTCTTGTCTAAGACTAAGAGAGTTCCATATTTTCCCGGCTACCACCTGAAAGGATCTACCACCCTTTCTGACCAGAGAAAAGTTTGGTATCAGCAACAGATGTTGTGTAGATGATCTCAACGTCCTCGCCGGACAATAAGGTATGATCCTCTTTCGAATGTACTGTGTCCCACTATCTTGTAGGGCCTTAAAGGCCAACACAAGGGCCTTGAAGAGTATCCTGTTTTTCATTGGGAGCCAGTGGAGAGTTTTCATAAGGCTCGTCATGGGGAATCTAGTTCTAACCAGCATAATAGCTCTCGCGGCTGCATCTTGGACCACATGAAGACGGCTTAGTAGGTAACTAGCGATTCCCAAATACAGAACATTTGCGTAGTCCAGCCTAGATAAAATGATAGCTTGGACCATGGTTTGCCTATGGGACTGAGGAAGCAGTGGAAGGAAATTTCTCATCATCTTCAGTAGTCCGAAACACGTGCCTACCACAGATTGCACCTGGGCTTTTATGGACAGAGATGAGTCCAGCCTGACTCCCAGATTTTTGACAGTAGTGACTGGGCATGGAGGAGGTGTCTGAGTCTGGGGCCATCAATTCCGCCATCAAGACACTACGCCTTTCCCAATAAGACAAAATTAGTGTAAATATTTTTATTTCAGCTCGTTATACCTTCTGTCTAAGTGTGCTGCATTCTGCAGCACACATAGAAAGTAGAATATGCCTCTAAGGATTCATTTTTAGCAGAAAGTTATCCCTTCCTAGACAGAGGGAAATCCTTCCTGGAGACAGTACAGGCACCATTCCACTATTTAGCAAGAATGCCTGCGTTCCTACTATGCAGCAGCCTCTAGTGCACCCATCAGGAAGTGAGCAGAAGAGTTCAATATCTTAATAGATATGGCGCTTTTCAGCTCTCGCCCATTCAAGCATTGCACCACACTGCAGCACGACAACTTGCCTTGATGGTCTCAATTGTGTGAATTCTAAGTTCATTTTCCCCCTGAAACGTATTTATAGTCTTTTGTCTGTCCAGCGCTCTCATACCTGATGAGATGGAAGAAAAAAGCTGGAAGAACGAAGCTAAGTATCCACACCCACCGTCAAAGAACCCAACTGTTGCTGCCTTGCTGCCTCAATGTCTGGATGTGGGGCGGCGGTTATTTCACTGTTGCGCTGTGCCTCCTGAGGGTTTTAGTGTTCGGGCGCTCTAGAACTGAGAAGTGGCAGCATTGGGTATGGGCCTGACCAGGAACTTCCAACAAACATCTTGGAAGGGTCATCAATTGAGTGGGAAAACTTATATCACAAGCAAAAGTGCTACCATCCACAGCCAAATAATTCAAGGAAACAAAGTGCTTTTTAGTAACTACTGAGGTGCACCGTGTGTTAACACGACTTGCAGAATCGATGGAGCACAACATAAACTTACCTGAAGACTTAATAGGCAATCAATGTCCCCCAGCAAAAGTTGTTCGGCCCTCAGAGTTGTTCCCTACCAATCAGCATTTACTCCAAGCCAATTGTGGCACAGGTCAATTTTCTGTCAAAAATATATCTAATTCATCGGTGGAAGCTGAACCCGACTTACAAGAAAAGAGTCTGGTATTATCTAGCTTATTTGTGCTCACAGATGACTCTTGGGCCCCTTCCTCTAATTTTGTTGGACCTAAAATAACACTAGTGGACAGCCTTAACCCTCCAATGTGACAAAACAATTACATTAAGCACACCTGGCAGTTTTTGTTAAACTAATTTCAATCAGTAGTAGATGCCCTAATGTACCAATCAACCAAGCTTGATTTGCTTGGTAACTTACTCAATACTAGGGCAATATATGTCACAGAAATCGACTTCAAAATAAGGGCATTAGGCAATCTTATTCAGTGCATGGAGGCGGAAGCTGCCCAGTCTGTAGTGGTCTGCTCTTGTGGTCCTGTGATTGATAAATTGGCAAATCTCCCTACAAAACTTGGTGATGTACTAATAGAAATAACATCTCTACTAAAGCCTGATCTCAAGAACCGTCAGGATTCAGATCCCTAAAATGACCCATTTCTCCCTCCCAAAGATTAACAGCTAACAGAGGACTCATGCAGCATCCACCTTCAGAATAACTTAAGTACCTGGCACCCTCTAAGGAGTTATTCCAATCTCACCAGAGTGCCCAACTCTCTTTCCAACAGTAGCCTGTCTCCATCAAGAAAGAGTCAAAAACCAAAGAAAAGTCCATAAAAAGCAATTCACCTAAGGGGTCACCAAGCATGCAGTCTTACCCTGAGGGCCGTTACCGGAGGCAGTAGAAACCAGATCAAGTGGGATGTCAAATGTAATACTCACCTCCCCAAAAACTTATAATGTAAACAAGGAGGTGGTTCATGTGCCCCCTGTGCAAAAAGAAACCAACAAGTGCACAAGACAAACAACTTGAAACATGGGCACCACAGGCAGACCTAATAAAGTCCTATGTATCAAACGGCAAAGCTTCAATAGAAGGTGGGCAACACATCCATGGACAATCAAAACCATCAGTTGCCCAGATTGATTCACAGGCTCCCCAGATGTAAAAGCACCCTCATGATCAGCTAGTCAAAGAGCACTCTCATGATCCAATGGTCAATTTGTTGAAACCCAAAATTGGCGTTATTTAACACTTCTACCAGGCCATATTGTGGCTCCTGGAACAGAAACAGAGAGCCCTTCAAGTCAAAAGACCAACAACGTAGATAGACTTCCTACTGTCATCTCTGCAACCCAGGTTCTTCAGGTCTTACAGACATTAAAGAGTCAACAGAATTCAACATTAGAGCACTCCTTCACATGTCCATCAAACCTTCCCCGATTATTGAGACAAGCCCCTTGTCAGACGAGCATAATGACTCGAAGGACCTCAATACATTTGAGCTGTCACGTAAACTAACCTTCACACCAAAATATGTCTTGGGGACTATTTGATTTGATCAATAGAGGTTCATTGCTGCACATGGTTCAAGAAATCCCTACCTTGTGGCATATTATTACCAAAGATATTTTTTCAGACATATTTTGCTATAGGGTGCACCCCAACATTGAGTAGTCTACTGTTATATTTTGGGTAAATAATCAAGTCACACAGCATGCCCGGAAGGACAAATTAACATTATGAAAGATGGGGCATTGAAATTACACTACATGTGGATGTATCATATCCACTAATTTTAGTCCCTACCTGTCTGCATCGTTGGCGTCAGATTACTTCCTTGCTGACACTCATGACAAAACAAGAGAAACTGGTGCTAAAGTCAAAATACGAGCTAGCCCCAACAACTTTGGTGCCTAAAGGGGCAGGAAGCCACTCAAATACATGATCAAATCGAGAGGCCAACATTTGTGACAGTAACAGAGAGGTGAAGTGCACATCAAGACAAGTTTCAACAGACTGGGCATGGCTCCCAGGGAGCGGTAAAGTCAACAGCTAACAGTATCAGTGAATATTGACCAGGAAACACAAGTTTTGATCAACATTTATGGGGAAAACTACAAATCTGCTCATAGAATGTTGGGGGATTACAAGGCAAAATAGAAGATCAGCATTTATTATGCTACATAAAAACCTGAGCATTAGATCCTTCAGAAAGTCTGGCATAACTTGGATTTATTAAGTCTGCAACAAAAACACACACATTGCACTGCCAAGATAGCGGTCTAGCTATATATGTGAAAGCTGATATAAGGAGCAAAACACCAGAGATACAAGTAGACCACCCAAATCTACAAGCCTTGCAGGTTACAGAGTGTTTTCACAATAATGACACCTCATTGTTATTAATAAATGCCTATATCTATCACTTGCCATAAAATAAGTTGCAACTGTTGAATCTTTGAAGGCATTTGTTAATACCCAAATGTCACACAATCCTACTCTGTTTATTCTCCTGACAGGGGACTTCAGTATGAGTGACAACCGATCCTGCTCTGGAAATTCAAAACCAAATCTGGCAAATACCACCTCTACACTCCTGCATGCAAAGATGGACGAACGGGACTTAACCTTCACAGAAGACCTGGAGAACTTGGGGATAAAATCACTAAATGGACTAAGAAACACCGACATTCCAGCTCAATCTACGTTTCTCTCGGCAAATGCTAATACGACCATAGATTACACTTTGGTCTGTCTCTCCGTGTTCCAAATGGTAAAACACCTTACAAAAAGGACCCATCTAAAAATTGATCACCAACCACAAAAAATCCATGTACATCTATACTGTTGGCTTCATGCCCAAGCACAACAAGACATTGGAAGCATGAACAGCAGAAAAAAGCAAAATAAGCCCACTTCACTGGTTCCGAAGAGCACCTTATAAATAAGCTTATGAGAGTTTGTTAGGATGGAGACCGACTAGTGTTGGTACAAATTATTAGAATTCACAAGAAGGAAAGATGCCTGAGAATTTAGGAGGCTAGTGAATCAGGCAGTAGGTCATTAACCTCCACCTGCAAAATCTAACATATCAGAGGAGGCATGGGCTGCCTCTCTGCAGGAAATGATTGGGGATTCAAGGCGCTGATCCCAATATCAGAAAGAGGAGTTCCAATCATACTAACAAGCTGTCCTGTAGCACGTGACTGTTTACAGATAGTTATCTCTCTTGATGATGTAACAGCAGCAATTGCCTCTGGGTGTTAAAACTG
Source organism: Lissotriton vulgaris (assembly GCF_964263255.1). Taxonomy (NCBI): domain Eukaryota; kingdom Metazoa; phylum Chordata; class Amphibia; order Caudata; family Salamandridae; genus Lissotriton; species Lissotriton vulgaris. The sequence continues at coordinate 933,715,135 of NC_141691.1, forward strand.
AGCCCCTGGCCCTAATCATCAAACACAACCTGCAAAATTGGGGACACACCTGTTTCAGCTTTATAACCATGTTCTCTACAACCAGGTCATTACTGATAGCTCAAGGGGTTTGATCATAACGCCACTCTACAAAGCAGGGAACAATACATTGCCATCAAATTACAGGTTGATTGCCTAGTTAGATGGCAAGGCAAAATATTTTACAATGGCACCTCTAACTGAACTAATTGAGTGGGCAGATTAAAACTCTCTAGTGCAGCCAAACCAAACGTGTTTCTTAAAGAACACAGGAACAATTATGAGCATCCTAATGATCTCCCTAATAATCGACAAGGTAAGATCTCAGTCTCAGTATCTACACTCATGCTTTGTGGACTTTTGTCCCACTTTTGATGCTGTTCAGTGCAACACACTCTGGTGTAAACTACCGCTAACAGCCTGAAGCAAGGCTGCATCCTTTACCCCATTCCTCCTTGTTTTATATCTAGCAGACTTTACAACAACCCTCAGCAAAGTTAATTATCATGCCCTCAAACTGTCAGCATTCAGTACTTCAGCAGGTCCCTGATCCAGCTCTCTTTTGCTGCCCTGTTTATCTCTTACTATATTTGCCTGTTTATTTCTAGTTGAAATTGCTGTGCTTAGTCATTATTATAATTGCCTTTTTAGCCCTTAATTAGTCCTTGTTTAATCATTGCTTTAATTGCCTGTTTAGCCCTTATTGTTCAGCCCTTGCTTAGTCCATATTGTAATTGCCTGTTTAGACCTTATTGTTAGGTCCTTGGTTAGTCCTTATTGTAGTTGCCTGTTTAGACCATATTTTTTAGTCACCCTGAATTTGCCCGTTTAGTCCTTATTGTTCAGCCCTTGTTTAGTCCTTATTGTATTTGTTGCTGTTTATGTACTTGTTTTTACTCACAGCCTGCTTTTCGCACCTGTTTTTTGTACTTGTTTTCACTCACTGCTTGTTTTTCAAGCCTGTTTTTGCCACTCTCCCAGCCCTTTTCAGCCTCCTGCCTGGCCAGCCCACCGCTACCCAGCGCCCCTCCTTCCACCCAGGACCTACTTAATGGAGGCCACAGCAAGCCCATCTGTGCCCGCCCGTGCCTGGACCGCTCCACGCGCCACGAACCCTGTTTCCACCACTACATGCAGATGCTCCACCACCGAGCTCCAAGCCCTCGACCTCAGACTACTCTACAATACCTGCGGCCACAATGCTCCATGATCTACAGTAGGGTTTTTTTTCCTCCTGGCACTGTCTCTTTTCCTTCAACATCAGAGTACCCACATGCATGGCGACCACTGCGACTCCAAACATGACTGCTTCAGAGGCATCTCACCCTAGTGTCACCTTCTTTACTGAGACATGGCACACCCCGCATCTGCTCCCGACATTGCCTCAACAACACTCCCTAACAGCTATAAGATTGCACACTGGAAGCGTAAGAAAGAGGCAGAATTGCCATGATCCATAAAGAAAACATCCACTGCACCACTACCGCAGAAGACACAACCCAGATCATGGGACACCTCAGTTTCAAACTACAAACTGACAGCAAATCCATCATGAGAAGCACCCATAAACAAAGACCTCCATGACCTCCCGCTGCTTCTGAAACACCACTCCCACTTTCATCGCCCCACTCACAATTGACTCCAAGGACTACATCTTCCTTGTGGATGCCAATTTCTACATCAACTGCACCAACACGGCCAACCTCCTCGAAAGCATGAACGACATCAGCCTCACCCAACTAGTTACCAGCCCAACTCATAACCCATCTTCACGGCCAGTGACAGAGTCAAGTACAGTCATGTCTCTGAGCTCACTTGGACAGACCATGCCATTGTCCACTTCATCATCACAAGACCCTCCGGCACCACCACCAAGCCTCACAGCACCCCCTACAATAGCTGTAACAAAGTGTCAGAGAGCCTGAGGACCAACACCCTCAACAGTTTCCATACCGACACTGCATCCAACCTAGGACATGCTGTCAGGAACTTCTCCTCCTGAATCACCAACTGTGTCAGCATAGTCTCCCCCGTCAAGACTAGCAAATGCAAAAGATGCAACAAACAGGCCATTTGGTACATCATGGAACTAATAACCACAAAGCATAACTCCAATCAACTACAAAAAAATTGCACACCAGCACGAACTGCGCAAACAGAACCACCTTCAAGACAGCTCTCAACCACTGCCAACATCTCCTGAAGGAAACAAAAAAGAATGCCCTGGCAGACCGCATCAAAGTCAGCTCAAACCTCAGCAAATAACTCTTTAACATCATCAGAGAGTTTTCCAACTCATCAGTCACCATAAACATTGTCACCCCTTCCCTAGGAACTTTGCAAACCACTAGCAGGTTTCTTCAAAAACAAGATATCCAATATCTAAAAGAACTTCGAACCCCAGCCTGCCCCCCTCCAATCTCTTCACCCACCTTGCTCCCACAGATGTGAGCCACGACCACCTACTCACCTCCTTGGACCAGCTTACAACACAGAACATCGCAGCTATCACAAACTGCATCCACTCAGGAGTACTCACAGACCCATGATCTCACCACATTTTCGACCTTGGGAGGAAGAAGATCAGCAAGGAGCTCATTAGCATTTTTAAGGCATCCATCACCACTGCCACCTTCCTGAAGAATGGAAACACCCAGAAGTAAAATCCCTTCTCAAGAAACCATCCGCCGACCCAGCAAACTCAAGAACTATCGTCCCATCTCTCCGCTCCCCCTTCCCACCAAATTCCTTGAAAAAGCCATAAACCACCAACTCACAGATCATCTGGAGAGTAACAATCTTCTGAACACCTCACAATCTGGATTCCACACCAACCACTGCATGGAAACCGCCCTGATCACTGCCACCGAACACATCAGAACCCTCCCCTACTGAGGAGATATGGTGGCCCTGATTCGCCTCAACCACTCAGCAGTGTTTGACACCATGTCCCACCAAACCCTTATTAAAAGAATTCATCATATCAGAATCCAAGGAGACGTCCTTAAATGGGCTGCCTCCTTCCTATCTAAAAGAACCCAGAGAATTCTCCTTCAACCATTCACCTCGGAACCTAAGTACATCATCTGCAGCATTCCTCAAGGCTCACCCCTCAGCCCCACGCTGTTTAACACTTACATGACCCCCTTTGCCAACTTTGTTGGAGCCCATGGACTAAACTGTATATCCTACTCAGATGACATCCAGCTCATCTTCACGGTCTCCACCAGCACAATGGCCAACTTTCTCCTAAAGAGAGTGCAAGCCATACAGAACTCGGCGGCCAGATTAATCTTCAACCTCCCCAAACAGGCCCACCTCTCCTCAAGAAACTCCACTGGCTCCCCATACAGAAGAGATGTCAATTCAAGAGGCTGATCCACACCTACAAAACCCTACACTACCAAGCACCAGCAACCACTGCCTGAACTTCCACCAACCCTCCACCCCTGTCTCCTACTCCCTCTCCCTCGCACACACCTACGCTTACCTGCCAAGCAACAGTGGAGGACATTCCTTCTCATACCTTGTGCCTAAGTCCTGCAACGATCTACCCCTTCACCCCAGGGCCTCCACCTTTCTCTTAAAATTCCAGAAAGCATCAAGATCTGGCTTTTCAATGAACCTACCCAAAGTAGCAAGTCCTTCAGCGTTATAAATCCTTATTGGATAAATCCTGATTGATTGATTGACCTTGCATCTGATGTATGCCAATGATGTAGTGCTGCTTAATCATTCTAAGGTTGGTCTGCAGCAGCTAATAGGCATTCTGGCAGTGTATGCTGATGTACCCGGACTAATAGTAAACATCGAAAAAATTCAAACGATGCTAGTCTGCGCAGTAAGCTCTTTAGTGCCTACATACCATTTGGGGAATGCTGTATTGGAATCATTGTCGGAGTATAAATATTTGGGAGTAATCTTGAGCACAAGAGGTTCATTTACAATATACATAACTGTTCAGTAGCAGAAACGGCAACACCTTGACAGCTGCTTTTTTTGTCCACTAAAACACATCTTAAAAGGTCTGTACCTCCAACGCCTTGTACAAGTAATGGATGTATGACATTACAACGCATGCTTTTACCACACATGCCTTTACAACGCGGTTTTTACATCGCAAACCATTACAACGCATAGCACTTTGGGGTGCTGGATAGTGAAAAGTTTAATTAACTATTCCAACACCAGGCCCCGTGGACACTAGGGAAGGTGTTGGATAGTAAATTAAACATATTCCCTATCCTAGAGCGCCCCCCCAGTGCAATGCGTTGTAATGGTTTGCGTTGTAAATACTGCGTTGTAAAGGCACTGCATGGTAAAAGTTGCATTGTAAAGGTTGTTCACCACAAGTAATTGCTGCAAAACTCGCCCCGTTCCTCCCATGTGGCTCAGAAGTACTAAGGGGAGGCAGACAGAGTATTTAAAAGCAACATTATAGGCACCAACTGGAGGGTGTTTGGACTGCAGCGGCATACTTCTTATGCCCAAACAAGGTTATCATTTGGTTTATGGAGACAGGCCCTAGTTAGTTTGGGTGCATAGTTAAAAACTTGCCACAAATTGAAGGGAGGGCAGGTTCACTGAATAGAGCCCAGTGGAAAGCAATATCTGATCCAGGCAACATCCATGCACATGGATTCATGAAACTGGTCATGCAAAGGCTACAGATAGAGCCATTATTGGCTCTTCCTCCTAGCCGGGCGGCCTTTAATAAGGCTGGGAACTTGGCGGTTAAATAGCATTCAGTGCTGACAGACAAGGCCCTGCTGGCAAAAAGGTCACACATGCAATGATCTCCATTGGATCCTCTACCTTACCGAAATACGAACCTATCTGGGCTAACTGTTTGGGCTCAAGGCAAAGCTAAAGCTACTGGGCTTTCTTCTGGGCAGTTTTTCAATTTAATGCAATTATGCAATGCACATGACTGGGAAAGGGCATCATCTGCAACCTCATGTCGACTACCTTAAGTGCGATATAATACACATTTTGGCGCATATGTAAGGACATGAAAAGGAGAAGGACAACGGTTACTGAAGTTCCACTTTATGAGAAAAGACATGCGCAGTAATAACTTGCAACCAAGAAGAGAAACCAGTGCATAAGAAACTTTTTGCATTGTGTAAAAACTGCTTGAGAGATTGTGTTCCAAATGTGGATAGCACGTTTTTATGTTTGTCTTCTTTTTAGAGAACTGTTAAAAAATGTTTAGAACCGTGCAACTTGAATTTAATGTTTGTAATTTAGCACTCGACTTAGCATTTTCAAACGGAAAGCCTAATAAAGTGGGATACATTTATGCTCTATGACGCAGTTGCACAGAACGTGTTTACAAAACGGTTTATTTACTGTCTTTGTTCTGTAAGAAGTGAATAAAGGCATTGCTAAGTAGTATTAAGGCTCTTTCCGCTCGCACAGTAAAACGCCTACCTTGAGTTTCTCAACATTTTAAACTGAAGTAATGGGTCTTCCTAACAACATTGCTTGTAGTTTTTAGAAGACAGGAATGAGCAATTTGAATTTCATTGTTAAAGTTATAATTCACGGATCAATAAATGTATTCATTCATTCACCTATGAGTCTCGTTCACGCTATATACAACTCTCAAAATAATAAATAAATAAAGTTGGGCTGATTCATCTTCCCTACTTTTCGCTCCTTTTGCCACTGATATACTCGATTGAATGTTATTATAGAGGGTCTAATACCAGCTATTATCTGCCTCGGTGATTCCATTTTCTTTTCAATAGTTTCACCGTTATAATTTTCTATATTTTTTGTAATATTATATGTCTTCAACAAAGAACGTTTACCAACGTCTCTACTCCGTGGTACACACATATCTTTATCTCTCTCACTTCTATTGGCTTTCAAACCAGTGTCATAGAATTCCTGTTTGATTCTCCTCATAGTCTGTAGTATAACAGGTGCGATTTCACCTTATGATCACCTCTTTATGATGTGACAGGATTAAACACATTGACTGCCTGAAGAGAATTTTTGAAATATTTTCTTGAAATGAGCGATTCATGTCAACTTCGCACCAAAACACCTTCTTCTATATAAAGAGGAGAGAATCTTGATAATAAGGTTCTGATTATTAACATTTCTAGAAGCTTTTGGGTAAGGATCAAAGACAGATTTCATCGGTTAAATAGACACTTAACATCATACGGTAGATTAATATATTCTTCATTTATGATACAAAGATTTGACATGGTGCATAAATATTCAAAACACATTGTTTTATCGTTCTCTTTCATTCGCTTGGCTGCCCTATTCATGTAATTAGTTATCTTGACGAAAGCAGACCGTAGAGTCGGGAAACAGATTGGGATCCTGAGGGGATGACAAGTAAACATTGGTTACTGTGGAAAAAAACGATTTTAATGTACCAGGAGTTTTTGAGGAATTCTAGACAGACACAAAATGGCAGACGCCAATTCAGAGGGAGCAAGAAGAAAAGAGGGAGAGTAAAATAAAGAGTTAATAAAAGAGGAAACCGAGGCAGAGATTAAAGCTGCAATGTTGCTACTTCAACGTCCAATATTTTTCTTCATTGCAATGTGCATTAAAATGTCATAAATACATGACCTAGGACAACTGAAGAGCTTGAGTTTAATGGTCAAGGTAATCCTACGTAGCGAGGTATAGATGTATGATTCTTAACATCACATCTGTTTACTTAGATGATATGTTTGTAGTGGAGGCAGTATAAGTGCAGTCCATTATTTAAACTAAAATATTGTGGTAAAACGGCCTTAACTGCCAGCTTCCCTCCACTTATATCCCTTTAGAATGACAGATTACTGATTGTTCTAGCGCCCTTATAGAGCCGTTCCACTTATCCTCTGAATAGCACCCTTCACTTCATTTTACAGCCCTACTCCCTTCTATCAATCCAATCAAAGAGCGCCTAGGAGGGCATCCATAATGCCTCAATGACGCTAGAGTGAATGCCCACCTGAAGCTGAAGTAAACAGAATCTTAGCTAATCCTCATTACTTATACTTCAAGACAATCATAGTTCTTCAGACTGAAGCTGGGTGGAGTCAAATCCCACCTGTCCGAAAACTCATTCATTTGGATTTGTCATCAACAGATATCGCTTCTAAGAAACCTACATTGCCAAGAATGCACAGGCAGCCGGACACCACCTCTCCTTTCTTTTCAAAATAACACGTTTTCAATAAAATAAGGTTTTAAAATCATCATGTAAGCCTGGGGCGGGTCTGGTGGCTTAGTGGACTAATGTGCCCAGTGTAGAGGGCTGTGTGCATCCTCATGGTCACAGGTTCAAATCCCCCCACTGTAGGGGCATGTGCTTTAACTCATGGTTACAGGTTCAAATCTTGGCGGGCCCACTCAGCCATTCATGCTTCTGAGGTCAACAAAATGAGTACCATTGAGTTGGGTAGCAACAGGCATCTGTTATTCCGCACAAAGATACCCTTCTGGGTGAACATGTGCTTTACAAATATACGTTATGTTATGTTGTGAGACCAATATGACTGCAATGTTAGCAATGTCCAGAGTACCAAAGTCAATGTTAGCCCCATGAAAGAGCACAATTAGTGACACCCAAATGCAACTGTCTTTCGAACGCTTCTAGGCCTCCTCAGATTGTTTTCTCAAACCAGACAGCTTTGTGAGATCAAGCCCTATCTGTCCCAAGAAAGAAAATGAGCAGCCATGGCCGTGGTTTTTGACTGTGGAAATGTGAGTTTCGAGATTTTCTCCACTCTTCTCCAAGTAGCCATGAAGGAATCTGAACCCTAATATTTATTCAACCCAATATTTTCCAAAATATTTCCGCTCCAGCATCTCCAGTGGGTCTGGTGTTTACTAACCCTGGGCGAAGAACTACGCTCCGTTCGCGGAGTTTGCGGAGTTTCGGCAACTCCGCGCTCCGCGGAGAACGCGAAGTTGTTGAATACTCCGCAAACTGCTGCGTAGCGTAGTTCTCGCGCGCTCAATAGCATTTTCGCGTGCGCGAGGATGCTTGTCGGTAAGATCGAGTTGCCGAACACGCAGAAACTGCAATCTGGCACAGAATAACTCGCAAACACGTTAGTAGTGACCGGAAATAAGGGGACGTGAGCGGGCGGGACAAACCTCATGGGTAACTTCGCGCGCTACACATCCCGAGCATGCAGGCAATTAATCAATCAATCAGGATATTTGTATAGCGCGCTACTCAACCAGAGGGTCTCAAGGCACTTGGGGGAGGGGGGTCCGCTACTGCTCGAACAGCCATGTCTTGAGTTGCTTCCTGAAGCAGAGGTGGTCTTGGGTCAGGCGGAGGTGGATGGGGAGGGAGTTCAAAGTCTTGGCTGCCAGGTAGGAGAAGGATCTTCCTCCCATGGTGGATCTTCGGATGCGTGGCACGGCGGCGAGGGCGTGGCTGGTCGATCGTAGCTGGCGGGTGGGAGTGTAGAAGGTCAGGCGGTTGTTGAGGTACCTGGGGCCCAGGTCGTGGAGGGCCTTGTGTGCGTGGGTGAGGAGTTGGAACGTGATTCTCTTGCTGACAAGGAGCCAGTGAAGGTCTCTCAGGTGTCCGGAGATGTGGCTGTGTCGGGGGATGTCCAAGATGAGTCGTGCGGAGGCGTTCTGGATGTGTTAGAGTCTTTTCTGGAGTTTGGCTGTGGTTCGGGTATAGAGGGTGTTTCCGTAGTCCATTCGGCTGATGAAGAGTGCCGGTGTGACCGTCTTCCTGGTTTCGGTGGCGAGCCATGGGAAGATCTTTCGGAGCATGCGTAGGATGTTGAAGCATGATGATGAGACGGCGTTGACTTGTCTGGTTATCGAGAGGGAGGAGTCCAGGATGAAGCCCAGGTTGCGTGCGTGGTCCGCTGGTTTGGGTGCGCTGCCCAGGGCAGGGGGCCACCAGGAGTCGTCCCAGGCGGAAGGTGATGATCCAAGGATGAGGACTTCCGTGTTGTCTGAGTTCAGTTTCAGGCGGCTGTTCCTCATCCACTCGACTACGTCTTTCATCCCTTCGTGTAGGTTGGTTCTGGCAGTTCCTGGGTCGTTGGTGAGGGAGAGGATCAGCTGGGTGTCGTCGGCGTAGGAGATGATGTTGAGGTTGTGTTGGCGTACGATGGCTGCGAGGGGGCTCATGTAGACGTTGAAGAGGGTGGGGCTGAGTGATGATCCTTGTGGTACGCCGCATATGACTTTGGTGCCCTTGGATCTGTACGGGGGGAGGCGGACTCTCTGGGTTCTTCCGGTGAGGAACGAGATGATCCACTCCAGTGCCTTCTCTTGGATTCCGATGTTGCTGAGGCGCTGCTCTAGGGTGCAGTGGCAGACCGTATCGAATGCTGCGGAGAGGTCCAGGAGGATGAGGGCCGCTGTTTCCCAGTTGTCGAGCAGGGCTCGGATGTCGTCAGTGGCTGCGATGAGGGCGGTCTCGGTGCTGTGGTTGGTGCGGAAGCCGGACTGCGAGTGGTCGAGGCTGGTTGGGCGAGCGCAATTGGTGATCCACTGTGTGAGGTTGTTGGCTGCTTGGTTGGGGTCCGTTGAGCTGGTGGGTGGGTTCTGGCTCAGTGAAGTGGTGAGCTGGTCGTGGTGATCTTGTTCCAGTTCCTGTGGGGTACCTGTTGCGGGTGGTGGTGAGTCGTGGTCTTTCTGAAGCTGAAGTGGACGCAGCTGTGGTCTGTCCAGTGGAGCGCGGTGGAGTGGCTGAAGGAGATGTACTTGCTGGAGGAGAAGACTGGGTCAAGCGTGTGTCCGGCGTAGTGGGTGGGGGTGTTCACCAGTTGCATGAGTCCGAGGTTGGCGAGGTTGTCCAGCAGGGTGGTGGTGGTGTTGGTTGTCGTTGTTGTTCTCCAGGTGGAAGTTGAGGTCCCCTAGGAGGATGTAGTCAGCGGAGGCGAGGGCTTGCGGGCTGATGAAGTCTGCGATGTCTTCGCTGAATTGTGTGCGAGGTCCTGGGGGTCTGTAGATGAGGGTGCCTCTGAGTGTGGTCTTGGGGTCGGTGTGTATCTGGAAGTGAAGATGTTAAGCGGCTGTGAGGGTGTCGTCTGAGTTGGTCGTGATGCAGATGGTGTTCTTGTGGACGATGGCGATGCCTCCTCCTGTCTCGTTGACGCGGTCTCTCCGGGTGATCTTGTATCCGTCCGGGATGGTGATGGCGATGTCGGGCGCTGAGGAGGCGTTCATCCATGTTTCCGTGAGGAAGGCGACGTCTGGAGATGTGGTGTTGAGCAGGTTCCAGAGTTCCACGGCGCTCCCGAAGACGAAAAATGGCTTGCGAACTGGTCAAGCAAGCTACTACGCATGCTCGCGGAGCTATGCGTAGTTCGCGGAGTGCAAGTGCATCTTCGCGTAGCTCGCGGAGTGCGGCTACGCGAACTACGCCCAGGCTTAGTGTTTACAGACTACACTACTCATTAGGAAAATGCAATTTAGCAGAGTTAATCCAAATAAGACAAATAAGACATTGAAAGCATAAAGAACCAAGAGGCTCCTTAGGATGGTGGGCGGACCTGATTCCACCCGCCAACTCCGAGGTGTTTGGACCGACCGCCAGACATGCGACGGTCTCGCACCGCAAATTAGGATGAGACCACCACCATGGAGGTCGCATTCTGCAATTTAACATATAATCGCATGCCTAGCATTTCACTGCACCACATGGCAGGTACCACACAGTGCCTGCCACTTGGTGCAGCAAAATGTAGGACGTACCATAGGTAGTACCCCCAAGTGCACCCCACCACTCCCAGACACAAGGGGGGCCCGCAACGGACCCCTAGACCTAATCCCCCCCAGCCTTTCCATGGCGGAGGCCTTTCATTTCCCATATCCTAATATGGCGGACGGTGCCTGCTAGGCACCGCCACCAAAGTAGTGGCCCTGCTCTGCCTACTAAGCAATCGTTACAATTGCCAAAGGCAGTTAAGCGGCAGACGGACTTTGTGTCTGCCGCGATACCCACCCCCATCCTAATATGACAGTGGGTAAATCTCATTACGATGGCGGAACATTAGGCAATTATTCCGCCATCATAATGAGCCCCCGAGTTCTAGATCACAAACGAAGCAAAATGGTGGGTTTATTACAGAAAAATCAAAATGGGTACAGAGAATAATGCATACATTGCCATGAAGGCCCAATTGCAGAAGTACATATTATTGCAAAATCATAAAATGTAATAATGTCTAATTAGGCAGAATCTAAGCATAATTCTAAGTGTCAATTTCATAGAGATCATTGACGGCATCCCAATAGCAAGTTTAGTGGCAAAAGAGGAGCACGACAAGTCGCCTGCAAGTAAAATGGTAAAATAAGAAAAATCACTGTGGAAGACAGAAACCCAAAGGTTTTATCTACAAATTACACTAGCTATTAAAAGATTCTTCAAATTCAGCATAGTATGTCATAGTTAGGGTCGCATTGGAAATAACTAAGTATTTCTCGAAATCATCAGTAAAAATCAATTTCTTAAAGTAAGGGAAATCTTCTACTTGCTTCTCCATCAACTGCACTCTAAAGATGTATGACCTAAATTAAACATTTCCTAACAATTTCTCATAGAATTAGCACGACTACATTAACACTTCCAGCGGAAGTCCTTGAAAATTGTACTTTAAGCACATGAAAGAAGCCTCATTCCCAACACAGGTTCTCAAACAATGATGTCATCCACTTGATTCTCAGCCGAAACAAGGTGAACGATGATTTTTCAGCGGGTAATGAGCAGGAGTAAGTTGAGCAGAACACTGGAAACTGCATCAATTTTAAACAATTATAGCATATCACACAAAATGTGACTAACTATTTATAGCATTATTGACACTTCAAATTGACATGGGAAACTCGTTCCAAGTACAACATAATTATTTCCTCGGTTACAGCTCTATGTATCATTAAAAACACTAATTAAAAAAATAGTTTTTACACGACACTTGAAAAATGTGCATATTTCCTAATGCTACAACAGTTCCGGCCACTGATTTTGTCACACTTTCTTTCACCAACAAATTATACCATATCTCCTTCCATAGTACTATGCCTTACCATACGCATTTTACCTTTTTCTTCTCATCCCATTACCAATATTGGATGTAAACCAGAGTGCCTAAATCCTTCTTCTTCACTGATCTCTTCCAGAATAGTCTCCTGCTCTTCCAAAGATCTTACCACTTGTATAGCTCTTTCATTATATTCCATATTAAAACCATGCTATTCATTACTTAAACACGAATAAACAGCATTGATATTAGTTTCTACTGTGATTTGTACAATATCTTTTATATATTTCATATGTAATCTTCTTATCGTTTTCACTAAATACTAGATTCTCCAATGTCACTTTAAAATCAGTCAGGCACGTAGAAAGAAATTCTTCATAGTTAAATAAAGGAACAAACACACTGCAGGAGAGTGAGTAAGAACGCTTCAGTTGATTTTAGGTTGCTCCTTCTCCAGCTGACTTAGCAAGAAAAGTGCACACGAATCTGTCATTAATCCCATGATCTCAACATATTCCCTGACTATTCTTGTATACACATTAGCTCTACAAAGACTAACTGAATGTTTTTGTGTCCTGGTATCTCTTGTGCTAATTCCTTATGGCTAATTATATTTTTTTCTTTTTCTTTTCTAGTACAGGCAGGAAAAATGAAAGCAAATCATCAAGTTCAGTTCTAATTTTCTTTTCTTATTCAAATCTCAGTTCTTGTTCAATTCAAAAGCAGCACCATTAAATCTGATAATAGGATTGCCTCTGCATTTAATCTCTTGCCAATCTTTTCAAACTATAAACAACATTTCTATCTCTTTCCTTGTTTTTACTCAAAACACAATATTTCAAAGTTTTATTTCACTCTCAAGGTGGTTTCTCCTTTTTATCACACTACAGATGGATGTCATTCTCATAATAGTCACAGCACTTGCTCAGTGCAGTAGTCTTCTTCATTTGTGCCATCCTCTGATATTGCCAAATATACGCACTCTGGTGATACATATTTTCGATTAGGAACTCTCCATCTTGCTGATCTTTTATCAGTTGATGTTTCACTTTTATCAATCACCCAGGCTGGTTTTTTTCCTGGGTATGCATTTGGTTTACAGTGTTTCTGCTTGCAAGTTCTCTTCCTTGGAATTTCTTCAGCACTTACTTTCTCAGTGACAATCAGTATATCTTGGTTTCTCTCAAACCTTTGCCTCTCACTCGACCTTGCATTTTTTTTCAGTCTTTCTTTTCTCTGCTCTTTTGACAGCAAATGTTCTTCTTTCAAAGACGCATCGGGCCCCCGCATGCCTTTCCGTGGCGGCAATGAAAGGCATCTGAAAAAGCCCATTGTAATATAGCTGGCAGTGTCTGATAGACACGCCACCATATAAACCCTTTCCCGCCCCGGTCGCAAGGTGACCGGGGCGGAAAAGCGGCAGACGGTCTTTCCGTCCGCCGAGGACCCCCAGCCATACTAATATGGCGGGGGGGCATTCCGGCTAGGATGGCGGAATGACTCCCCGCCATCCTAATGGGGGCCTAACTCTCTCTCTTTCAATATCTTAAATGATTCAAGGCACTTGTCATCAATGGTATCGGTTCTTGAACATCATTAATGTTAGCATTTCTAAACCTTTGCAATCTGGGAAAAATTTGGAATCCACTGGTGACAGTAACCATTAATTCCCAGAAATGTCCAAATCTCCCTCCAGGTGGCATGGGGATTTAATTTCAGAATTGGCGAAATGCTTTCCTCTGAGACTTTAAACACACCCTTTTCAACATGGTGTCCAAGATATATACCTTCCTTGTCACAATACTACATTTTTGTTGGGGAGACTTTTTGCCCATTTTCTGCCAAATTATTCAACAATGGAATGGTATCAAGTTTGCAATTTTTCGCAAGGTCATCTATGTACTGGACTAAGACTGAAATACATGTCAATTTCAAACTTTCTAAATACGTTGTAAGAATTTGCGAAAAGAATGAAGGGCTCTCTGTATATCTTTGTATGATTCTAGTCTACACAAGAACATTATACTGAAATACGAAGAGGAACTGTGATTCCTCTTGCAATGGTATTGAAAAGAATACTTAGCACAAATCAATGACCATGTACCATTCAACCTCTGCTGGAATTTTGGTATTACTGCTGGATTTGGTAACATAGGACAGCAAGGAACCATAGTTTTATTAATCGTTTAGAGATCTTGAACAATTCTCCAGTTACCACTCAGTTTCTTTAATTCCCATTCCAAGAGAAATGCATGGACTGCATGGATCTCTTGAAGGATTCCCTGAAAATCATTTTGACAATTACTGTTTTCAGTCTCTTTAGTTAGTTGCACTGTCTAGATCTAGGAAATATTGCATTTGGCTTCACCTTTATTTTGACATATTGTTTTTTCTAATAACTTGCGCCTGAATAAAACTCAGTTTGGTTGAACCGAAGTTACTTGTAAATACTGGCTGAGCTGATATTTTTCGTTCCAGGACTACTGTTGATTGAATTACACATGTTGTTATGAATATATATTCTACAAAGAAAGCTCTTTGAACAATGAAACAAGTTGTCTTACTGCTTTGCACTGTGTGAAATATTGATAAATGTGGGCCTTAGCTTTTCACGTTGATGTCTGAATGGAGTTGTTAAACGTAGAGCAGATGTAACGTTTTACACACCATTGAGATCAACTTAAATTGAGATGCATAGGGGTTCTACTTAAAGTTTATGTAGTTGAAGTACATAGAGAGTCTATGTTGTCTCACTTACCATCTACATATATATATATATACCATAACATTTTCATCATGAACAGCACAACCAGTATGTCTGTTCTTAGCAACACATCCATACGTTGTTCTGGATATGTGACACAAATGTAGGTACTGAGGTGTTCTGTGTCATGTATTAGGATAAGGCAACCCAACTCTTAGAAGATAGTATCCTGGGTCTGTGTGTGTTTTCTACATGTGCTTTTGGGAAGGTAACACTATCCTGCACACACATAGAAGCCTGCAGTGCAGGAACCCTTGTGAAATTTGTTAGAGGTATGTAAGATGTGTTACTTGGCAGCACACAATGCACCAAAGAATTGTTATTTGGACTATTTGGACTGAGTGCCTGTATTGTTCCATTGTATGTGGTACTGTACAATTCAGCACATGTTTGTCAAAGGCTTACATTGCTCTTGCATCACACAAGCTGGCACAATGGCAGCATAAGCCCTTCTTTGAAATTTAATACACCACACAGATCCACCTTCGTAGCTCTGTGTAATATAGTAAATCTAGGGTAAGGCAAGGCAACGCAAGTCATTGCCTTTTGTTACTCTGCCCCAGGAAGACATTACATGATTGGAGCATTGATGTTCACACACATCCACCCATGTTTTTGGAGTATTTACACTTGCAAAGTTGTGAAAGCGCCAATATGATATGCCGTCCCAAGTGGGACATCACAAGAGATATATTTTAATTTCTCCTCTTTCCTGCTTAGGAAAAGTAATATGCCTCTAAGAATTATTTTTATGCAGGAAGGTATCCCTTCCTGCACAAAAACAATCCTGCCTGTAATGCAGACACCCTTGCACTATGGTGCAAAGCTGACTCCATTGGTGATAGACTGCTCACAGAACACTACTGTAGAGAGAGAGAGATCAGATATGCCCCATATCTTTGTATCTATGGAGCATATCTGCTCTCTCCCTACCACAACGCAGTTCAACTACTTTGCTTCCTGCCCTGCGTTGCATGCAAGTTTTGTAAGTGTGGTCCTATGTTGGGAATTGTTCATAAAGCAATTTCACATATAATTTGCATGCATTATGTTATACCTCACTCTCTACTTCTTGCTGGATGACACAAGGGCAACACATCCCGACGTGAGATGTACCAATCCAGGGAAAAGCCACTGTTGTGGCATGTTTAATCCAGATTAAGGGTGTTCAAGTCACTGTGTTGCATTACACTGTGCCAGAAAGGCATTACATGCGTGGAGAGTGGGTGTTCCCATATCACCTATGTATTTTGGCACATTCCCAGACTTACTGAGACACGTAAACCTGGGAATAAGTCAGTATTGTACACCTTCCTGATGGAGGTGCAAAGAGAAGTAATATCTTTATTTCTCCTCCTTTTGTCCTCTTTCTAAGTGGGCTGCATTCTGCTTCTCACATAGGGAGGGGAAAGGGCAGCTGGGGATTGCATTTGTTTAGGAAGGTGTCCCTTCCTACAAAAAAAATCCAGCCTATAATGCAGACATCCTTGCACTTTGGTGCAAGGCTGCCTGTGTTGGCGATAGACCGCTCAAAGTGCACCACCGCAATGAGAGATCAGATAGAGCCCCATATCTTTGTATAGTTGCAGCATTTCTGCTCTCTCCCTTTCACACAATGAAGTTCTACATCGTTCCTTGCGGCCCTGCGTTGCATGGAAATTTGGTAAGTGTGATCCTATGATTCTAAGTGTTCTTATATCAAAGTTCCACATATATTTTACATGCATTATGTTATCACTCAGGGTCCTCTACATCAGGACTGTCCACTCCCTCGACTCCAGCAAACAACTCAGATGGTATAAGTGATGCCACCTACTTCTACAATGGGTCCAACTCCTCTTGAACTTCCAGTCCTCCTCCGGTACTCATTGCAGCCTCAATGTTTCTGGGCAGTTTTTCATTTGTCCTGCATTTGTGGGCATGCCACCTTTTTTGCACTCAACTACAGTCCTTCTAGTCGGTGCCACACCATTGATCTTATGAGCTTATTGCCAGAAAGCATCCTTTCTGGCTAATGCAATTTAGAGGTGACTAACAAAAGAATATTCATTCCGGTCACCTCACTTATCAATAGTTGGATTTCCTCCTCTACCAAGTTCCTCTTCCTCGTTCCTTTCCCCTGGGGTTTGAAGAACATCTTCAGGGTTTGTGCCCTCCAGCCTTCCTGATGCTCCTTCTGTGGTGCAAGATGGTGGGGTGTTGGTACAAACCATTGCTTTGCCTTGCATTGTAATTTGTATACTTTTGCAGCATGCTTTGCACACCTGCACAGTGCAATGCTGACTTATGGCATGTATAGGTGTATTGCAGGTAGTAGTTGTGCAAAGGCACTTTATTCCACACCTACAATTTTGCATCACGCTGCGTGACAACATCCGTCAGCCCTAAATCATGGTGTGCCGAATGGTAAATATGGCGCATCCATGACCTATGAAAGTAGTGGACGCAGTGCAACACATTCTCACACAATTCTGCACAACCCAGTGTTGTGTGTGTTAACTCTTGGCCTAAAACTCAATAAACTCCAATCTATCAGGGACAAACCTCAATTACAACATGAACTATTCAGAAATGTTATGTCACTAACTCAAAATTATTATAATGCCAGAAGTAATGCACAATTAGGGATACATATTCACTTTTTAGCTGTTACCATTGGTAAAGGCACAGTGAGGTAGCAGGAAACTTGCATTTCTGTAACACACAGAGTTTATTTGAGGTAGTTAAATGTGTTTTATTTTCTATACAACCCAGATTCTCAGGGAGATGAAATGCTACATTTCTGAACAGCTTCTTTACTTTCATTTAGTAATTATGATTTGAGTCCTGATAGAGGTCACTTTCAAGGTCATTTAGTCTCACGGAGAGTGGAAATAGGTGCAAAGCAATTTAAATCGTTTTGAGCACTGGTGCTTTTACACATGAACCAGGTGGGAATAGCTCTAGATCTTTTTTTGCCTTTGACCTTCATCGGGTGCTAGCATGTGCAAAGCAGTGCTGTTGACTACTCATCTCTGTCAAGTACCCTTGAGAGCGATGAGTGAAGTTTTGCTACTATGTGATGGTTTAGGGGCACACTACATGTTTACCAGTGAGGGCACCATTTTGCATTGCACCACTGACCCTAACCTAACCATTCTTTGTCATGTATATGCTCAAGCAGCACACCAAGTGCATGTGCTTATACATGACATCAAAGCTGTTGTTGTCGCCGCGTGTAGGCCTGAAATCAACAACTGTTTTCTTATAAGGATGAGAGCTATTGTGGGCTGGTCTGTCTGCCTGGTACAGAAACAAGATGAAGTAGAGACCCAGGGTATCATTTAGGGTAATAAAGAAGGGGATTGGTAAAGTCACATCCACACAGTGTGTCCGGTGTCTGAACCTGGTCTCTGGTCATGGTCCATGACCCCATATCCATGACCAATGCTTATCATTTTATGAGTTACATAAAGGTAAAATAAAGACAGTTTTGGCTTAAATAACCAGAAGACTTACAAATAAGGGCATGATTATGAGTGCTCTGGTGTTGGATGAGAACATTTTTGCACTCGCGATAATCCTACATGAAGGTGTTCAGAAAGGTGTGATAATTAAAACTCATTCTGTGTTTAGATGACAATATTAGGGCATAACATATGAACTTTGATGCACACTGGCCCATATCTGAATGTCCAGGTATTTGCTGGGCATTTTTCAACTGTTAAATTCTGGCAGGTTTGACCTAGAGAAATTTACCACGGATGGGGGCATTCTCACACCCAATCCCTGAATACAGAATGGGCACACTGTAGCAGACTGGCATGGTGCCCTTTTCAATTGGTACGCTTGGCGCAGACAGGTACAGGGCAGCCTATTCTCATGAATGAACTGGTCTCAAGACAAAATTGAAAGAGACACTCAGTGAAAGACGGAGCAGCTCACAAGCTGCAATGTGTTTCACACTGCAGGTGGCAACTGCATGCAATTCGAAGAAGGGACAGAGATCACCATGCATGTGGGTACAGTGCGTGACTGCATCCTTCTGTAGGCAGGTGTCTGGGGACTCCATGGGTCTTACTTTGCCCATTCTAGAAGGCTGTTCTCAAGTGGTGCACTAACAATATACCTCTTATTTTTGTGCCACACTGTCAGTGTGCTTCCTAATGGACCTATTTGCCTTAGTAATTGTGTCAATAATTGAGGGCAGGCTCAGAGGCAAAGTGATTCCCTCAATTGCATGACACCAAGCCTCTATGCAAATGATGGAATGCCCTTTCAAGCAAGAGATGGCAATATATGTGCACCAGTGCTATCATTATGACAGAAGCAACTGCAGCCCCTTATGTAATCCCCTAGCACCCTTGGGTGCAGAAAGCCGCCACACACTTCCGTTGTGCCCCCTGTGCACTATGCATAATACGCGCCATGATAAATACTAGGTGTGATAAACATTAGTCCGCATCGGTCCCACGATGAGAGAAGACCTATGATAAAGCATTACAGCCATTTGGGTGTTGAAGGCTCAATCTTCCACTAAAGAAGGGTCTTCCTCGACTGCTGGATTGTCCACCTACTTATTCTATATCTCTCTTCCAATAGGAACAGTTACCCTACAATTGTATTTATGAAAAATAAAGCACACACATGTGATTAGCACAAAAGAAATCCGATGAAAGAATTAAAAAAGGAATTGAAATCAAACAGAATAAAAATAAAGAAATTAAAAGTGTTAACCAACATAATATAATATCAGCACAGACAACTACAAGCAAACAAAAAAAAACAGAATGCAGGGAAAATGCTTTCCAAACAGGTAAGGACCTCATTTGCTACTTTTTGAAGCAGGGATGCGCATTAAGTCACTTTGCTGCGCTGCCTTGTGTCAAAAGGAAAGGGCAGGAATGCACCGTATTAATGAAATACATCACATTTATGTCCTTTCTGTCTGCAGCTGCTAGCACATTTTTGCCTTGTGCCAATGCAGGCACTCTTGCACCATGGAGGTGGTTTCCTCTTTATATGTATGCTGCAAAATGCTGAGCACACAGAAAAAAATGAGAAAATTAGGAGAAATAAAGGGGCATATTATCAAGGGGGTTTATCTCTGCTTTTTTGGCTTTAAGAGCCAAGAAAGCGGAGATAACATTATCTCCCTATTACCTAGCTGTTGCTAACACCAGTTAGCGACAGCTAGTAGGAGATAGCGACCATCTTGGGCCCCACTTTGCATGTCAGTGATATTTATCACTAATGACATGCAAAGTGGGCGTGCCAAGTTGTTAGCGACTGAAAACAGTCGCTAACATCGCTATCTCCTATTACCAACTTTTGGAGATATTCGCGCTAAGCGTGAATATCTCCAAAAGCTAACACCTGCCCTGAGCAGTTCTTAGCCATGTTATCCTATAGGAGGTGGAAAACATGGCTAAGAGCATTAGCTCGGAAATTCATGAATATCGCTGACTTTTCAGCGATATTCATGCATTGCGGCGATTTTTATCGCATTTGCGATAAACCTTGGTAATACCAAGGTTTATTTGCGGTAAAAATCGCCACAGCTCAGCGGTAAATTTTTGTCTCCAACTAAGCAATAGCGATAATTATCGCTATTTCTTGGTAATATGCCTCCAAGTTATTTATCCTTCTTACGCCTCCCCTGGGGAGGCCCACATGTTTGACACATTCCCAGATTTACATATCCTGGTACACCTGGGAATGTGTCAAAACACATGGGTGTTGCGTAGGCTTTCTCCATAACTATGAGTCCATGCACAGCCATGCAGGGTGGCTTTGGGTTGCCTCATAGATATTATTGAGAGGCCTGCGCCACTGGAACGCCAAATAAAAAGTGGCTCTCCAGGGGCACAGGCCTCCTGTAAATGAGGACCTAAGTCTAGTATTTTTGCAAACAGTTCCACATCAGATGAAAACCCAGGGCTGCATTATGAGTCTGTCATATGTTTCCGATCCTTGCATATGCCCCTTTTTACGCACGGGTCAGAATTATGAGTTTAGTGTAATTTAATACATCCAATAATTATTGGATGTGTTAAATACCTTAATCTTCATTACATTTTGACAGGTAAAACTGGCCAAATGTTAACAGGGGAAAACCATACGGGAATTACTGTATCATGCGGATTTTGGTGTGTTAAACACCAAACTCCATATGATATTCCCCCGAAACTCATAATAGGCGCTATTTATCGCACATCTTAGACAAAAAAAACAGTAGTATTGTTATTTAACATGTGCTGTAAATCGCACCTATACTTGTAATCAGGGCCCTAATCTCTAAGAACAAAAAGAAGAAGTGCACCACAGAATTGCAGGAGAAGTTAAAGCATAGAATACTTAGGGGCGTGCAAAATATGCATGTGTCAAATGTACAAAGCCATACTCACAGTTTCACACATCTGTGAAAGGCCTACTTTATGTGAAGACAGTGAATGTTCACACTGTACTGAACTGCACAGATGGCGGATTCATTCTGCAAAACAGATGAATAGCAGAGAAAAATAGAAAAGATACACACTGCTAAATGTGTTAATATTTGTGAACAAAACTTTGAATATTTTTTTAATATTTGAAAAGTTTGCACCTTCTCAGGGGAGAGGCATAGCCTATGTCAAATGTAAAAGAGGAGCAACATCAGCATTATAAAAATCTGCATACCTTATACAAGCAATTACTAGCCCTGGTTGCATTGGGCTTATCAGCAGACTTTAATATAGTCGATCAAAATATTCTACTCAAGACCCTGGAACTCAGTTTGGTTTCACAGGGTCAATAGACTTAATTGGTTCAGATCCTTCCACAATGGCCTTTCTTAGCTTGTAAAACACCTTGCCCCCATTCACAATGCTAGTTTGTGTTGTACCCCAGGAGTCTACTTTAATCCCTCAGTTTTATTTATTCTATATGTTTGAAATATCTTTATTCGGCAATTTTATCACCATAAAAGAGCACATATACATATACAATTCACATTTACCAATAAAAATTTGTAAAATACATAAGAACAGGGCGATCTCATTTTGATAGATTTACAACACAACCAGATTAGTATCGACCAGTAGGGCCCCCCGGGGTTTTAATAAACGGGAGCGTATCCGCCATGCATTTCCCAAAAATTTGGCCACCCCACAGATCATGAGGGCAGACGAAGAGTCTGTAGAGAGGACACGGAGTGCCTGTTTATGGCACCTCAGCCCTAATTCCCTACAGACCGGTTTCAGCCAAAGCTTCCTCGCCCCTTTATAGGCTGGGCATGCAAACAACAGGTGGGCCACCGATTCCTTGGGGGCCGCACAGCCGGGGCATGTACGTGAGAGGGCATCAGAGGCCGACCAACTTGCCGTGAAATCAAGTACTGGAAGCGTCCCATAGCGCAGTTTCAGGTACAGCGATCGATCCCACGGTTTAGTTATTAGGTCTAAAAAGGGTTCCAATTTCCTTACACTCTTAATTGATAAAAATTTGTCCGTAAGTGAACCCACATTCGTAGCCCTCGTGGCCTCACTCTGGACCCAATCCCAATAAAGTTTTTTAATAACGGCTTTGGGTGGCGGGGATTGAGACTCCCATGCCTCTCTTAGACCCAGGTTGATGGCCAAATCCTTCAGTTTTTTTAGCCATCCTATTTTGTTACCTGTGTCCAGCAAGAGTAGATCATCCATCCCTTCTGCATACTTAGCCAGCTCCTCAGTTCTTCTTAGTCGAGACCAGAAGAGCAGCGGGCGAAGCCTCACCAGGTCTTTTAACGTTCTTCTGCCCAAATCTAGTCTTAGGGGGATCATTGGTGTTGAAGCAGGGAGAGCAGCCACTTTCCTAAAGAAATTATTTTCTGCCACCATCAAATCTGTAACCCCTTCAAACCCCCAAAGTTCGGAGCCATATAATGCTGAAGGAAGAATCTGACCCTCATAGATGGCCATAACTGGAGAAACCGGTTTACTAGAAGATTCCCGGAGTTCCTTCAGCGTCACCCCGGAAACTCTATGATGACTAAGGAGCATTTTGGAAAGATGATCTTTCCAGGTCATACGGCTGTTTATCCGGACTCCAAGATAATCAAAAGATGTGACCAGCTCAAGGGGGGCACTATTGAGCACGAGGTGATTTTTAAATCTTTTGGAGGGGGCAAAAGCCATCAATTTGGTTTTTGAAGTGTTAATGGTTAAGCCTCGAGTAGTACAAAAGGAACTAAACAGGTTCAAGAGTTTTTGTAAGCCCACCGGGGATTTAGAGATTAATAGGGTATCGTCCGCGAAGAGAAGTGTGGGGATTTTCTCCCCCGCCAGGGATGGGGCATCCGTCTCTTCCCCCTTCAGATGATCCACAACTCCGTTTACAAATAGGGAGAAGAGGGTCGGAGCCATAACACAACCCTGGCGTACTCCTCTCCGCACAGGGATCTTATCTGTTAATTGTCCCTGCGATCCCCATCTAACCCGCGCATAATTCCCCTCATGCAGCTTCGTTATTATATGCAGAAGGCTACTGGGAAACCCCATTTCGCCAAGTATTTGCCAGAGTTTTGCACGAGGGACCAGGTCGAAAGCAGTCTTGAGATCTATGAAGGCCATATACAAACTGCCTTTCTTGATGGTAACCGCCTTCCAATAGATTGCAAAAAAGCGAAAGACCTGGTCCATCGTGCCAACCTTCTTTCTAAACCCCGCCTGCAAGTGGGAGAGAACACTAGCCTCCTCTATCCAGTCGTCAACTCTCGAGATGATGACCCTGCCAACCACTTTCTGGATGATGTCAATCAGACTAATGGGTCTGTAGTTCGCAGGGTCATCTCTTGCCCCCTTCTTGTGCACAGTAACTACCTCGGCTCCTTTCCAGGAGTCTGGTACTTGATGACCCCTCGTGATCAGATTCATAATACTGGCAATTAGTTTGGCCCAAACTTCTGGCTCAGCCTTCAGCAGATCTCCGGGGATCCCATCCTGCCCGGCGGCTTTCTTAGGGGTAAGGCGTCTGATTGCCAATAATACTTCTGAGGGCGAAAATAACAGATCTGTATCGTCCAGTTTTACCCCATCACCCAACCCATTCACCCCCAAACTAGATATTTCCTCTATGCCGCCATATAGGGATGAAAAGTGAGTAAACCATTGCTGGCTAGTTATATGTACAGCCAGTGGTTGCGATTTACCCTGCCTTGTTTTGTTAATCAAATCCCAAAAGAGGTTCGAGTTCTTACTGCTCACAGCCAAGGAGAGTTCCTGCCAATGCCGTTCCTCCCACTCCCGTTTGGCCAGAACTAGTGCTTTCAGATAATCCCCTCTGGCCGCTCTAACCAGCAAAGGGTCACCCGAAAGCAGAGCTCTTGTCAGATTTTTCCTAGAGCTCTTACAATGCTCAGTGTACCAAGGTTTGCAAAGAGTAGACGGCATAACCGGAACCCTATTACCTTTCCCCTTGGAAGTAAAGAATTGGCCCACTTGGTCTATTGTTGATTTATAGACAGAATCAAGTAAGGGGTGATGGTGATCAGTAGGGCGGTTGTCTTCCTCCCAGATCTCTAATTTAGAGGACAGACCCTCAATCAGGGTCCTAATACTATCCATCTCGTCCTCCCCTAGGTTGGCCTTGTCCCATTTTAATCTGCGGTTGTTACTACATGGGACCACCTCTTTAGATATTTTTAAGGAGTCACTCACCCCCCTGACATTAAGACCCCCCCAATTGAACTTACAGCACAAGGGGTTGTGGTCACTATCCTGACTAGGAGAGACCTTCATGTCAATGAGGTCCGCCCAGAATCCAACATTCAATAAGATGTAATCTATTCGGGACGGGCCTGATAGTCTGTTAAAGGTCACTGCCCCTGACTGGTCGGATAAAGTCCTACCATTAAGGGCTCTTAGTTTAAAATCCCTAGTCAGTGCGTTCAATTGAATAACCTTAGGTGACCATTTCTTAATAGTGGGGAGGGAGAGCGTTGGAATGGACCATTTCGAATCCTCCTCTTCAATTCCCAAAGGGTCATCCCCAAGGAGGGGTTCAAAAGTACAGTTGAAATCACCCCCCACAAGGATTTTAGCCGAACAAGAGCAGTTGGCTAAGGCCATTTCAAGGGCTGATAGAGTCAAAGAGGTAGAGTCACCCGGTGTCCCTCTAACGTAAACATTGAATAGGTCAAGCCTGGCTGCATCCTCCCGTCCTCTCACCGAAAGGTGGAGTATGTCATTACAGTCCACATTGTGGCGTGTGACCCCCCAGTTCAGGTCTATTTTTAACCAAACAATGAGCCCACCCGCTGGTCTGCCCTTACCTCTACTTACAGCAGGCACAAAGTGGGTGGAAAACCCCGATTTGTGCAGCGGGACTAAGCTCCATGTTTCCTGGAAGAGGCAAACTTCAAACTGCTCAATGAATGTATGCCACTCCGGGATGTCGAGCTTCCTCTTTAACCCGGCAATGTTCCATGATAGAAGGTTTATTACCCGTTGTCCTCTGGGAAAAGAAATGCTACCCACCACAGTCGGACTCTCATCAGCCGCCCTACTCGTATGATTCCCCTCCTCACTAACCGGTGAGGTAGTGGATATAGGGCAACCATCCATAATAGGTGGAGGCCCGGCTAGCCCAGAATCTTCATTAATTACGTTGGGTATTGCCGTATGGGCGGTAGTTAAACTAACTACTCCTGCTACTGTGGACCCTCCGTTTAATCCAGTATCCTCTGCTCCCGAAAGTTCATACTCACCCCCCCCGAGCCCCAGACTTCAATCGCAGTCTTCCAGCCCTGACAGCTGAGAAAACCGATTGTAAGTATCCAACGGGGTAAAAGGTATTAGGTGGTTCATCCTAGAGCCCATGTTCAGTGAATATCTATTAGGAACCGTAGACCAAGCGGTATGAAGGTCGGGCATCCTGATGGACTGGTGCCCATACTGGGGATAATTATTAGTATAGGAATTTATAAGGGGCGGCCTGAACGACCGAGATCTCTTGTCGTATTTAGTACTAGTTACATCAAACCTGGGGTAAAAGAATGTTAAAGCCCGTGGGGTGATGCCAGTTTCTCCATTCCCAGGTGGCCAGTTTAAGATATAATCAACTGCCCGCGGGTCTCTAAAATTAACCACTACTAAGTCCCCCTCTATATTTTTCGTAGTACTCCCCAGCCAATTAATCCTTCTGACATGGACTATGTCCCCATCTATATTCGGAGCTATCGGAATATGCATCCTCAACCAGTGGATGATTTTATTCTTAAGGTCAACATAACCCTCCTTCTTATTACCTATTAGCGGTGGCACCCCCGATAAAACCACAACGTAGGGCACAGCTTCTGGGGGGATCTCGACTTGTGGAACCCTTTTATGAGCAGATCTACTATTTTCACCGCCCTTGACTGTATTTTGGATGTTGCTAATCGGAGCCTTTAAGAGTGGTTTAGAGGGGGCGGCACCAGATGCAGTAGCTGTTGCCTTTGAATGTTTAGACGGCAATAAGTTTTGTGGAGGGGGGTCAACTCTACCCTGGGGCTGGCTAGTTTGCTTAATCGGGGCGGGGACAGAAGAGATTCCAGGTTTCGTTGAGGGTTTAATAGGAGGGGGCCCTGTCAAGGATATAGACTGCACCACCCCATTCCCTTTGTTAACAGTGGCAGTGGACAAACTAGTTATAGCAGCTTCCAAGATGGTTAATCTAATTTCAACCCTCTTGATAGACTCATTAATAGGGCGGAGAAGAGATCTCAACAAAAATTCCAAATTCCCTGTTGCTGGAGAGGGAAGTTGGGGTGAAATAGCAGATGGCATTGCACCATTGTTGTCAATTGGAGCCACGTCATGTGTATCCACTACAGCAGGGCAAAGAGTCGGTATAGCCTCACCCTGTGGTGTTTGATCCTGCTCTACAACTGCTGGGGCCTCACGTATAGAAAGAGTATTAGGCCCTTTACCAAAATCGGTGTGCGATGTTTTGGCTGTGCCTAATGCCACCCTATGTTTCTTCCTTCTTTTACTGGGGGGAGGGCGGTGAATCTGGACTACAGATAAGGACTTTTTTTTTTGTTGTTTGTGTTTAGAAATCTCTATAACACGGCTACTGCTAGGGGTGGGTGAGACACTTACAATGTCCTCTGAGGGCAAAGAGGGGGTAGCTACAAAGTCTCGAAATAACAAGGGTACTCCGTCTTGGCTAGTGTTAACCTCGCTCAAATCAATCAAATCAGTCGAATCACCTTCCCGGTTCAGTACATGGAGACTATCGGAGAGGGGTCTGGATTTCATATTCTCAACTGAGCGGCGCCGCTCTGCCCTGCGCTCAGCTAAGGTAGCGTCCTTTTCCCCCTCAGTCTTCTTAGAAAAGTAATTCTCCAGTGAGCCATTACGTAATTTAGGGATTTTACCCGGAGTAGCCTCCTCTGTTGCCATGTCCCTCTTGTATCGGGACACTATCCTCCAAACCGCAAAATGTAAGGGGTCTGGCCCAGCCCGGCCTCCTGCGGCCCCGGACGGCCACAGACGGTCCCGCCCTTGTCCCGGGCTTCTCCCGCGCGCTCCCGCGCAGCGGGAACGACTACTTCCTTTAAGGTGAACAAGGGGGCGTAGCCGGCAGGGAGAGGAGCCCAGCTGACAGGGGCGCGCGGGGACTCCTGGAACACAGAGTCCACCCGCTCTACCCTCGCAGCCCTGCCGGTACACAACTAGCCCCAAACAATGCTCCACACGCTGCTACCGCGAAGCGGGACCCGCGCAGCGGGTCCGGCGAGCAGCAGCGGTAGCAGACAGGAAACAGCAGAGGTCCGAGGCTCCCAGTCCGTGGCGTTGAAAGAAGGTATGAAATGAAATGCTCCCGCTGGTGTGAAAGCTGCTGGTAATTAAATACCGCTGGGGTTTGAGGGCGCGGCCGGCAGGGAGAGGAGCCCAGCTGACAGGGGCGCGCGGGGACTCCTGGAACACAGAGTCCACCCGCTCTACCCTCGCAGCCCTGCCGGTACACAACTAGCCCCAAACAATGCTCCACACGCTGCTACCGCGAAGCGGGACCCGCGCAGCGGGTCCGGCGAGCAGCAGCGGTAGCAGACAGGAAACAGCAGAGGTCCGAGGCTCCCAGTCCGTGGCGTTGAAAGAAGGTATGAAATGAAATGCTCCCGCTGGTGTGAAAGCTGCTGGTAATTAAATACCGCTGGGGTTTGAGGGCGCGGCCGGCAGGGAGAGGAGCCCAGCTGACAGGGGCGCGCGGGGACTCCTGGAACACAGAGTCCACCCGCTCTACCCTCGCAGCCCTGCCGGTACACAACTAGCCCCAAACAATGCTCCACACGCTGCTACCGCGAAGCGGGACCCGCGCAGCGGGTCCGGCGAGCAGCAGCGGTAGCAGACAGGAAACAGCAGAGGTCCGAGGCTCCCAGTCCGTGGCGTTGAAAGAAGGTATGAAATGAAATGCTCCCGCTGGTGTGAAAGCTGCTGGTAATTAAATACCGCTGGGGTTTGAGGGCGCGGCCGGCAGGGAGAGGAGCCCAGCTGACAGGGGCGCGCGGGGACTCCTGGAACACAGAGTCCACCCGCTCTACCCTCGCAGCCCTGCCGGTACACAACTAGCCCCAAACAATGCTCCACACGCTGCTACCGCGAAGCGGGACCCGCGCAGCGGGTCCGGCGAGCAGCAGCGGTAGCAGACAGGAAACAGCAGAGGTCCGAGGCTCCCAGTCCGTGGCGTTGAAAGAAGGTATGAAATGAAATGCTCCCGCTGGTGTGAAAGCTGCTGGTAATTAAATACCGCTGGGGTTTGAGGGCGCGGCCGGCAGGGAGAGGAGCCCAGCTGACAGGGGCGCGCGGGGACTCCTGGAACACAGAGTCCACCCGCTCTACCCTCGCAGCCCTGCCGGTACACAACTAGCCCCAAACAATGCTCCACACGCTGCTACCGCGAAGCGGGACCCGCGCAGCGGGTCCGGCGAGCAGCAGCGGTAGCAGACAGGAAACAGCAGAGGTCCGAGGCTCCCAGTCCGTGGCGTTGAAAGAAGGTATGAAATGAAATGCTCCTATATGTTGAACCCCTGAATGCACTCAGGCATCGGTTTCCACCAATATGTAGACTACATACAATCGTTCATCCGACTAAATTCTATTCAAGATTTGTACTCACTTCAGCATTTTTTAAGCATTTTACAAGATTGGAAGACGGCCAACTCCCTTAAATTCAATGTTGAAAAAACTGAATTTCACAACTCTCAAAATCGTCCCCTACCTGACCATTAAAATAGTTTATTTCAGCTTCAAACACATTCCCTAATGGTCTGTGGACTTCTCCCTCTCCATTACAATGCATGTAACTAAGATTTCCATATCTGCCAATTCCTACCTTTGCTAATTAGAGAGATTACAGCTTACTATGTAACAATTGACTAAGAATTACAGCTCATGCTCTGATCAGCTCCAGACTTGTTTCTGGTAATGCTATCCTTGCAGGCCTCTTGGCCAGTTCTGTGCTACCATAAAGGCCATAATCCACTCCCCGGCTCATTTTATAAGTGAGAAAAACAAATCTAATTATATCACCCCCATCCTGAAAGACTGCACTGGTTTCCTCTTGAAGCACTGATGAAATTTAAATATCTTCCTTCTGAGTTTTCAAGCAATTCACATGGGAAAACCAAGATACCTAGCAGACCTTCTGAACATCTTTGACAGCTCAAGAGTATCCTCGAGGACGAACTCATTGCTTCTATAGACAAGAAAACTACAAACCTCCCATGCACTAAAACAATCCTTCTCTGAGCTTGAAAAGATTAGGCGGCCAGGAGGTCATAGACAAACGCTCCTCATGGCTGGTGGATGCCACAGGAGCAAGCCACAAATCAGATGGGCCAATTTAGAGTTTGGTGTCGAAGGTACTCCATTGCAAAGGTGACTGATTACTCTTTAAATCCAAACTGAAGGCCTGCCTGCTTGATTTTTACTTGGGCAGACCTTTAGCATGTAGATGGCAGAGACTACTCCTTCTCTGTCACCAACATATGCCACTAACAGCTCAAGGACTAAGGGCTGTTGGAGGTTTGGCCATGTGTCCGCCTGCCCGACTTAAAGAGGGTAAACACATGGGTAGTTTTTATGTTTACAAAATGCCATCCAAAACAGATTTGCACGTAAAAGTAAAAACTTTTCAAAGACCCCCCTGACACACCATGGGAGAAAACTCTCATGGTGTGGGAGTCTTTGCTTTTTTATGTTTGAAAACAGAATGCCACTTTGTGATTTAAAAAAATAATATTAATGTGTACAGTGGGGCACTATCAAGTTGACAGAGCTGCACAACACTCTCAATGCCTTTACAGGAAATGCTAGGACAGCAGTTCCTTTAACTACTAGAAATGTTCACTGGGCTGGTGGAAATCCGTAAATTTGGCAGGAGGGGTAGCCTCACCATTACAGTAGTAAAGTACTTTGCATTGGCACAGTACTAACACCCCGCCAAACTCCAAATCAGCCCCAAAGCATTTTTGAACGTCCAATGACGTCCGAGACTACTGCTCATATTTTGAGCTACCCATCATTTCAATTCACCCACATAGAGTCCCAGTGCCAGAGGGGTGCCACAGATTGAAGACCATGTCCTGCTGCACATTGCCCCATAAGTCTGATAGATTCCACCCAAAAGATAGCTGGTAAAGCTATCCTTGGTAGGATTCTTCATTGGGTGGAGGAGAATAAAATCCTATCAGACTTTCAGGCAGGTTTCC
Source organism: Lissotriton vulgaris (assembly GCF_964263255.1). Classification (NCBI taxonomy): domain Eukaryota; kingdom Metazoa; phylum Chordata; class Amphibia; order Caudata; family Salamandridae; genus Lissotriton; species Lissotriton vulgaris. Next base: position 933,745,592 of record NC_141691.1, read on the forward strand.
GGGCTGGTATGGGGACTATAGAGCAGGTGTTTAGGCTGTCCCTTTTGGGGTGGAAGGTGGTGGAACTAGGCAAGGGTAGTCTTTACTTAGCCTTTATAGACCTGAAGACTGCCTTTGACCTAGTTCCCCGGGAAGAGCTCTGGAGGGTCCTTCATGAGTTGGGATTACCACCTTACATCTTGTCCCTTCTCATAAGCCTTCATGCCCACACCTTTGCACAGGTCCGCTGGGGTAAAAACGGAGAGCTCACTGAGAAGATACCAGTGTCTAGGGGCGTAAGACAGGGCTGCGTCTTGGCACCCACCCTATTCTCGTTATATCTGAATGGGGTGGTAAAACATCTTCAACAAGAACCAGCCGACGCCCCCTGTCTTGGAGGTGTCCACATCCCAACCCTGCTTTTTGCGGATGGCACGCTCCTGATCTCGAAGACCCCACAAGGCCTGCAGAAACTATTAACACGATTCCAGGAGTTCTGTGATGCAAAAGGGCTAATAATAAATGTGGACAAAACGAAATACTTAGTTGTTAATCCACCTAAAAAATTGGGCCGCCCACCTACACTCAACTCTATCCCCCTAGAGAAAGTAGCCGAATTCGACTACCTTGGTATCCGGATCACGGACAGGATGACTTGGGAAAACTGTGGTAAATTTTAATTACCTATACGGAATTTATGCGGTAAAGTTCAATAAGAATAACTCAGTCAAAATGAAGAGGCAGAATCCGTGGTATCTGAGGTTTAAAAGGGGTTTTATTCCTTAAAAAGGAATTGGTTCGAACCAGGTAGCATGACTCATCGCCACGAGGGTTCAGAGTGGAAATTGCAATGGACATGTACAATGATTTATTAACAGGAAATCATATATATAGTCATTTCATACAGCAACATTGAATGCAGAAGGCGTAACAGCTGAGAGAAACGAGATAAGAACAGAAATACGTAACAGAAGGCGTGCACTAGGGCGTACACGGAGGTGTGTGCAAGAAACGTCACATAAAGGTGTCATAAGTGGGTGGATCCCTAGAAGGATCCTGCGGAGTCAGCAAGAACATGTGGCAGAGATGCGCACGCGCAGCAGCATGACGTATGATTGACGTGTAACTGGAGGGTGAAGGGGACTTGACATTTAGCCCTACATGTGGAGACAGAAGTCTGGAGTGTCAGAACAACCTAATCCCAAATCATATCTAATATCTTGTGTTTGAGGAACTGTATTATCTAGAAGGAAAGGTCTCTCGAGCAGAGGCTATTCTATACTGACTGCTAATGCGTGCATATGCGACTACGTGTCTACAGGAAATGTGAGGGGCCATGGGCCTACCATGGTAACGGAAGCTATGAATTACTTGCATGGAGACAGTGAGGCCGGGCCCTTTGCTCTGCAGCTGGGAAGGATGTTTACCTAAACTACTAGACAGGAATGTATTTTTCGAGGAGCGGAGCAGATAACGTGAAGGCTGAATACAGTCTTGGCAGGCCGGCAGGCTGAGCCAGGCACCGCTAGCCGCGCAGGGAGTGAGTGAAAGGTCATGGATACAGATGCAGGTCCAGGCTGCAGCTTCCAGAGGCAGAGGGCCGGAGAAAGCTTGAATGGCAGAAAACAAGGCCCAACTCGCCAGGGCCAGAAAAACGTGAAAGTGCACCATGTAAAGACGTTGGCAAGGCACACTTAGGAACTGAATATCGGACCCATTCATGGTGGATCTGAAAGAGGACATGTTAACGTTGGACGCAAATGTATTTGCGTCTTCATAGCTGGTTGTGGAGGGAACTTACATGTACTAGAAGCATGTACATGGAGCCGTTGGGGTCTACGATAGGGGACACAATTGACCATAAAAATTCATATTACCTCATTCCCTCCTTGTCCCCTACGGACCCTTCATGATATATCAATCCTCATTAATCTATCAATCTGTTAATGTAATATAATTTGCTCTTCTTTCTTCTTATGGCGTTTTGAATGAGGACTTGAATGGGGAATACATGATGTGGCGCACAAGCCGCAAATCGCTGGCCCACATTGCAGACATAGGCAACAACTGAATACTATGAGAAGGCCAATACCTAGGAAGGATAGGACTTTCCATCCCCAGGCTGACAACGTTGTCCAGAACCAACCGGACCAAGTCCAGGTGCCTGGATTCTGGTGTATCAGACTTGCAATCTTATGAAGGCGGGTTATGGCTCTATATACTGATGGCGCGTTTTCTGAAATGAAAACACAGCAGCTCGACCCGATGACCTTACAGGCTCCGCCCCTATCGGCCAGGATGACGTCAAGGACGAGACGATTTTGAAGAACAACAATCCGCATAGCAGACTGCTCCTCTGTTAAGTTGCCCAGGGCGGAAGTAGTTTCATTCACTACAGCTTCAAGGGTTCTAGTTAATTTTCGTATCAGTTTACTATTAAAGACAGCACCTAAGTAGGGGAAAAAACCTTTATTGAACTCTGTATATTGTTCCCATGCCGTTTCAGTATAGTCGACAATCGGGAGATCTCTCTGGGGCCTATTGTGTACTAGATGAGTGTTTCTATGATAATCGGGAGGGGCTAGAAAAACAGGTGGCAGAAGGAATGCAATGTAACAGGTGCCATCCCAATCTAGAGGTAAGCGTATATAGGCGGTATGACCACAAATGAAGTAGGAATGACGTGAAGCTTTGAAGGTAGACTTGCCCTTATCACTGAATTCGATCACAGTAGTACATCTACTATGACCCAGGTGTACTGAACCATTCTTTCTGACACATAATTCACCCTTGACTGGAAGTACGGACATGGCGGGCAAGACTGGTTCTATTTCGGATTCAACACTGAGAATCATGAGGTTAAGTGTAAAGTTACCTAATCCATATACTTCATTTTCTAGATCAGTTCCTGTCCTTTTGGGGAGACCCTCCTTGTCAGGGAAACATACTTTATGCAAAACGATGTTCAGGTTTCCCCATACCCAGTTACCCTGGTAGACTACGGAGTCTGAATTCAAAGAATTAATCAAACTAAACCATGCACCCAAGGACCCATTATGTGTGAACGGGTACGGAAAAAGAGGCAGAACTCCTTTGTATTTCTGATATCGAGTGAGTCGGCCACATATCCAACAATTAGTAGCATTGCTGGTCTGATGGGAATGATGTAACATACTAATGAATGTATTGTTGCGCAGCGCAAGTCTGTAAGATAGTTCATGCGGGGGCAGTTCACTAAAAGAATGCTCGGCAGTGACGTTGAAGGGAGAATTTGCACGCTTGAATATAGGATAGTATATGTGTAGAAGCACACTTGCAGCAATAATCATAAGGCTCAGAAAAAACATAATCAATAAAGTCACAATGCAGTGGCTGCGAAGAGATTTGCAATATTCACGTTTCTTGAGCTGTTTCTGTCTATCTCTCTCTCTGTTGGGGTCTAGGGGATACATGTCAGAAAACACGTCTAACCGATTCACCTAGGGGAGGACTTAAACAATTAAACTGTCTGACTTGCTAGACCTCAATTTTTCTTTATACTCCTGCTGTGGAGTTTTCTCTATCAGGGGAAGTTTAGAGTCACTAGAATCTGGACAGTCCTTAGAGGGGGAGGGTGAGTCAGTCTCTGGCAATGCACGAAATTTTTTCACATGTCTCGAGTGGAGCCACCCTTTGCGGCCCTCGACCTTGATTGCAGTCCTCGTCGTGAGAAGTACCAACTTCGGCGCCTGCCACCGGGGCTCCAGCGGACTTTTTCTGTCGAAATTTCTCACAAGCACAATATCTCCTGGAACAACGTCATGCGGTTTCACCTTGGTGTTGTCGGGAAAGGCTGCAGCGACCTGTGAACAACATGATTGTAGTGCAGACATCAAGGAGGCAAGGTAATCTGTCAACATATTACAATCGACATCAGTAATTTTTCTAGGCAAAGGCGTCCCCCACATATTCGGTGGTCTACCAAAGACCACCTCATACGGGGATAGCCCTGTTCTGGAGTGGGCGACCATTCTCATGTAAAAAAGGGGGACCGGTAAAGCTACGATCCAGTCGACACCCTTCTCCTTACAGATTTTTGCAAGACGAGTTTTCAGGGTCTGATTGTGTCTCTCTACGAGACCTGCTGCTTCAGGATGTCGGACACAGTGGAACTTCCATTGGTAGCCTAGCAGGAGTGATACCTGCTTCATAAGCTCGGACGAGAATGGCTGACCGTTGTCTGAGTATACGACACGGGGCAAACCATATCGAGGGAAGAATTCACGAGCCAGCTGCTTGGCAGTGGTCGGAGCAGTGTAATCTGGGACTGGATATGCTTCTGTCCAACGGGAAAGTGCACAAACAACTACGAGGACATATTTGAAACCTCGACAACGTTCCATCCGAATATAATCCATCTGGAGGACTTCGAAAGGGTGATCGGGAGGATGAAAACCACCTTGTTCTACGGGAACACCTTTACCTGGGTTGAACTGACAACAAATCATGCAAGTACGCACTTTCTGTTTGGCTGCTGCTCGTAAGTGTTTATTGAACCAGAGATGTTGAATACTGTCTAACATGGCTTTTTCTCCTAAATGTGCTGGACTGTGTACGGTATTAATGATAACTTGAACCATAGAGTCGGGGAGAAACCATGTGGATTTTCCCTTCGTCATCCATCCTTGATCTGTCTGGGTCCCTCCTAGTTCAATCCATTTCTTGATTTCATCTGGCGTAGCATGTGTCTGTATGTCAATTACATCTAGGGCGGGATCCTTAACTGTCATGCAATGTGTCGGTGTCGCGACTATTGTCTTTGTCGTGTCAGTGGCGTGAATCTGATTCTGAGCTGTATGTTTTGCGGTTCGGTCTGCCAGGTCATTACCCTGGGAAATAGTATCTGTAACTTTTGTATGTGCCTTACACTTCATGATGGATATTGCTGTAGGCAGATGTATTGCATCTAATAGAGTTTGAATGAGGGGACCGTGTTGAATTTTGGCACCGTGAGAAGTCAAAAAACCTCTCTCTCGCCAGAGGACACCGAAGTCGTGGACAACTCCGAATGCATAACGGGAATCTGTGTATATGTTAACCCTCTTGTTCTTGGCTTGAATACAGGCTTGTGTCAGAGCGATGAGCTCTGCTGCTTGTGCTGACAGGATGTCTATACAATTTGTTTCTATGACTTCAGTTTCTGTTGTGACTGCGTAGGCGGCCACTAATTCTCCTGTACTTGTTCTCATGCATGAACCATCCACGTAAAGTGTCAGGTCTGGATCTGGTAATGGAGTGTCTGTCAAGTCTTGTCTGGGTTTCGTCGTGATAGTAATGACTTCAATGCAATCATGTGCCAATGGGTCTGTTTCAGTTAATGGCAAAAGTGTAGCAGGATTCAATGTATTACAACGTCTAATTTCTATGTGTGGCTGAAATAATGTCAATTCATAACCTGTCAGTCTTGCTATAGTCAAGTGTTGAGTCTGTGTTCGATTTAAAAGAACTTCCACGGAGTGTGGAACTTGTACTGTCAATGGATGTCCTAACACTATTGAATCACTTTGTCTGATTGCTAGAGCTGTTGCTGCAACTGATTTCAAGCACGCAGGCAGAGCCTGGGCTACTGGATCCAATGTACTAGAGAAGTAAGCACACGGTTTGTGTGAACCTGCTTGATCCTGCGTGAGTACCGACAATGCAGTACCTTCACGTTCTGTGACAAAAAGTGTAAAAGGCTTACTGTAGCATGGTGTCGCTAAAACTGGTGCTTGACATAAGGCTTTCTTTAAGTCGTCAAAAGCTTGTGTATGTTCCTGAGTCCAAGGGAGGACAGTCGAAGATGCTGCCTCCTGAGTTGTTAACTGAATGAGTGGTTTTGCTAGAAATGCATACTGAGGGATCCATTGTCTGCAGTAAGAAGTGAGGCCTATAAAAGCCCGCACCTCCTTTTGTGTCCTGGGTGGTAACATACCTGCAATTAACTGGATGCGATCGGCCGTTAGCTGTCTTCCCCATTTGGACAGCAAGTGGCCTAAGTAAACAACTTGCTGAACACAGAATTGCAGCTTCGAAGGGGATACCTTGTGCCCCTTGTCAGCCAGGAAATGTAAAACCGTCAGTGACGCTAGTTCACATTCAGGTTCACTTCGGGCGGTGATCAGTAGATCATCGACATACTGGAGTAGGGCAGTGTTTTCAGGCATGTGAATACTGTCGAGTTGTCTTTTCAGTGCTTGGCTATAGATGCTGGGGCTTTCTGTGAATCCTTGAGGAGCGCGTGCAAATTTGAAGCTTCGTCCATTTAAACAGAATCCGAAAAGGTATTGGCTTTCTGGATCAATAGGGACACTAAAGAAGGCGTTCTTAAGATCAACAACAGTAAAGAACGTTGCTTCAGAATCAATAGCTGTCAATAGAGATGAGATATCTGGGACCACAGGGTACTGCGGTACAATGCATTTATTCAATTCGCGCAAATCGATAACCAATCGGTAAACTGGTGGTGCATTGGGATCTGTACGTTTAAGAATTGGAATGATAGGAGAATTACATAGATTCGAGTTGGTTTCTACAACCACTCCTTGTGCAATGAGCTCTTCAATGATTTTCAGTAAAGCCACTACAGCATCGGGGGGTAATTTGTATTGTCGAATTCGTGGTAAAACAACACCTGGCTTGAGTGTGACTCGATACGGTGTAATGTGCATACAACCTACATCAGTGGGGCCTTGCGCCCATAAATGTGCAGGTACATTCTGTAATCGGGGATCAATATCTCTCAACACATAGTGACCTTTAAAGTCACGTAGAAACAACCGTACTCCTTCCGGAGAACAGCAAATAACAGCTCCTAAAGCTTTCAGAGTCTTGATACCTAACAAGTTTTCTGGACATGACTTTGTGAGCAGTAAATCTGTAGTACGTGTTAAAGGACCAACTTCAAGGGGAAGTGGTTGCGATACTTCATTAATAATAGGCTTGCCTGAAAAACCAAGGGAAACATTCTGTGAGCCTGAGAGGGGTGCCCCTGGGACCTCGTCATGACTTATCGTTGTTCGGCTTGCCCCTGTATCAATTAAAAACTTTCTGTCTTATCCTAACACTTGACTGTGTACATAAGGACCCTCTTGATCTACAGGAACCTCAATAAGAGGCAAGCCAACTTCCCTCTCTAGGCTGTTTCATGTGTATCGCTGATAATCGGGATAATCAGTCTGGGCATACTGGTACATCTGCTGTGATGCATGTTGAGTTGCAGCAATCGGTTGGGGTTGTGGCACCGCTACTGTCTGTACTGTCTGTTGTGAGGCTTGCATAGGCTGGATATTCTGTGGTATTTGTTGTTGGACCTGGTCCTGTCTAGGAGGACGCGGTCTCTCTTTAGTTTTTCCAGTGAGTATATTATGTTTCAAAACTGCACAATCGTTTATATAGTGACCTGGCTGTTTACAATAGTTGCATGTCCCCTTAACAGGAGCTGTTGAATTATTTGACTGTGTCGTGCCCTTTTTCTGACTGTCAGCTGAAACCGACTGAGCAACTAACATTTTCATTTTCGTGTCTTTCATGCGTCTCTGTTCGTGTTCGTGTTCCTCTCTAATTCTATTCTGGTGGTACTGTAACATTTGTAACATTTGTGAAGGCGTATTTGCTTGCCATGTGCTCTCGACTTTCTGTACACGATTCTTAACTTGGGGCAGGGAATTTTCGACTAACTTTGTTACGAAAAGATGTGGATATGACTCGCTACTTGCTTTCAGGCCACTATTAATACCAAAACATTTCTCAAATCGGGAATAAAAATCGCTAGTGTCTTCATCGGGTTTCTGTTTACAGGCTGAGATTGCATCCCAGTCCTCCTTTTTAGTTGCTAATAAACGTGGCAATACTTGCACTAACAATCCTGGTAATGCTTTAGATTTGTCCCCAAGCCCTGTTCCTGGGGTACGAGTCCTTTCTTCGTCTTCTAATGCAGCCCAATCAATCTTTTGGTCTCCTACCTCCCAATCTTTTTCTTTGAGTTTCTCGTAAATACCGGCAGGCATTAACACTTTTAATATTTTCATAATGTCGGGGTAGGTATAATCCCCCATGAGTAACATGTCTTTGATTTCGCGGTGGAAACCTGCTGGGTCTTTATCGTGACTGGGCACTATTTTCTTCATTTCTAACAGTTCCATTTTCGTTATGGGCGTGTACACAAACACGCGTCTAAGGGTATTATCAGCATTCTGGACTGGATGCACCTCTCGCAAGGGGTTCTGTCTGTCTATGTAATACATTTTTCTTTCTATAGGTGGAGCTGGAACAAACCGTGTATTCAGGAAAGTATTATACCTGTGTCGGTGTTCTAGGATTACTTTAATCAAGTCAGTACCTAGACCTCTCCATTGTGGCGAGAGTAGTTCTATTAACCCCTTCGGTGCTGATGACGGCCCCTAGCCGTCATGCATTACGGTGCTCGTGTGCTGATGACGGCTGGGGGCCGTCATGAACCGGCCCACTTTGAAAAACGCCGCACAGGCGCAGAATCGCGGTCGCACCCAAGGGGTTAAAATATCAGGTAAGGGACCTGGATCAGAATGTTGGCCTTTGAATAATGTAATGAGGTGCTGAACCATATATATACCAGCTAATTTCTGTTCATCAGGAGAAAGGTTTAAAAAGGTCTGCACTAAACCATCATCACTATATTTATCAGGATCGTCAGTCCATTGTACGGCTGACCTGGCCAGTTCTTGTTCATCCATGGAATTGAGTACATGGTACCCCATGCGTTCTTGAAGTATTCTATCGGTAGCCTGGAATAGATGTTCGGGGGTCTTTGGATTTGACATGGCAGCTTGAAAGATTCTTTTACTTTCCGGACGTACCGGACGCATTGAATTATTATAAGGTCTTCCCTTACCTACATATGCTATCATTTCTCTAACTGGTAATTGTGATTGTCCTGTTGCCGTTTCTGGCTGTTCCGCCTCCTCCGAAAATTCATTCTTATCGGAATCTATTTCTGGTGCTGACTGTCTTCTTTCGTGTATCAGTTCTACTGCCTTCCGGATCCTTCGATACATATTGTCTATGCTACTCTGTTTATCATGTTTTCCATCAGCTATATTCTGACCGCATTTATTGAGTGCTTTCATTTCTTCCTGGTCTACACCAGGCCTATCTTGTTCTCTTATTAGGCAGTTTATGAAAAACCGTAATATCTTGCCTTGAGTGTCAACTTTCTGGTAAGCCATGGCCTCGCCAATACTTTCAGGGCCTTCCCCCGTTTGAACAAAATGATATATTCTGTCTAGATGATCAACCATTCCTGGTAGTAACAATAAAAAGTTGGTAACTCGTCGTAATCGTACTGATGCGAGCATCATTCTGTCGTCTTTACCGGGTACTGGATCATATCTACAGTCTGAGAGACGTTCTTTAAATATGTCATAATCGGCTGCTTGAGGTGTACGTTGTTGCGCTAAATCCCTACAAGTCAATCGGTGTGCTGGTGGCGGTGTTTGAAAACCTGTCGCACCTCCCGAGATGCCAGGACCAAAAGGATTTGATGGGTGTATGATCGGAAGAATAGGTGCAGGAAGGGTTGGGGGAATAGGTGCAGGGTGTGGAACGGGAGAAGGAGTTCGTTGCGGAGGTGGGAGTAGATGATTTCGGGGTGGAGTACCATCAGCGGGTAGTGGTTGAGCATGTGGATTTGTATATGCAGGAGCTACGTCGTCTAGATAGGAAGAAAGGAATATGTCTTTTGTGGTCTTGTGATGTACTTTAGTCGGGAGCAAGGGAGGGGGCAGATCCTTCGGTATTTCCGGAGTGGCCTTAGGTAAACCCTCGGCCAGAAAAGGATACATACCATTCATAAGAGTGTTCCGTTGTCGGTCTACTTGTTCTGCTTTTACTCGTATCCCCTCCTCAACTAATACGTTTTCTTGGGCTTTGTCTGAATCCTCTTTATGTTTCTCTGCTTTTCTGAGTGCTTTCTCTGTGCGTCTGTGCGATTCTTTACGCCATAGTTCAATGGCGTCTTTCTGTGACTGTCTGGCTTTCTTTTTCCATAACGCTTCCTCTACTCTCATGATGCACTCGGCATCCCATGTCCCTGTGGCGGGCCATCTTTGATTCTCTGCTAAATCTTTAGTATAGTCTACCCACAAATCGAGATATAATACAGCATCTAGGCCGTGTTTGTGGTACATTAAAATGCCCTGGAGTGTCCCTAGGTGGAACAGGCACTGCTTCTTCTAGAATCCCTTTTCTAGTTCCTATCTGTCTTAGTTTAGAAAACAGTGGCATGTTTCAGTCGTGCTACTCTGGGCTTGATACTTACTCGAACTTGGACACAACTAATACAGTAAACACAATTATGCAGATCGAACAATCACTCATACCACGACATTAAAACATACTAAAACATTTCAGAACGAACAATAACGATTAGAATAAAACTAGTTAATTTCATACTGGATATACTGCAAAACAGTACAGATACACCGCTAAACAGTGCAGACCGGGTCTGCGTACCCAAACCCGTCTTGACCGGCACAAATTAATGCGCTCGTCTAGATGCGTCCCCAGCAACGGTACTCACCGGGAAGCACGGAACAGAAGGCCTCGGAAACTCGACACTGGACTGGACTCGACTGGACTCGACTCGTGACGTAAGCACTTCGGAACTTCGGAACTGGTGGGCCTCGGGATACCTCGGACTTTGCTCTCTCAGCTAGGCTCTGGTCGGGATCCTCCGCACTCCTCACCGCCTCGTCTGGGTGTCGATCGCAGCCTCAGTCACCTCCGTTGGCCTGAGGGAGATACAGGAAATCCTGCGGGTACGCGTAGCTGTCCGTCAGCGCTGTGGCAGGGGACCGGGCCTGCAACGCACCGCCGGCGCGTGGGGTGGGGGAGGGGTCCCTATTCGGGCGCCAAATTATGTGGTAAATTTTAATTACCTATACGGAATTTATGCGGTAAAGTTCAATAAGAATAACTCAGTCAAAATGAAGAGGCAGAATCCGTGGTATCTGAGGTTTAAAAGGGGTTTTATTCCTTAAAAAGGAATTGGTTCGAACCAGGTAGCATGACTCATCGCCACGAGGGTTCAGAGTGGGAATTGCAATGGACATGTACAATGATTTATTAACAGGAAATCATATATATAGTCATTTCATACAGCAACATTGAATGCAGTAGGCGTAACAGCTGAGAGAAACGAGATAAGAACAGAAATACGTAACAGAAGGCGTGCACTAGGGCGTACACGGAGGTGTGTGCAAGAAACGTCACATAAAGGTGTCATAAGTGGGTGGATCCCTAGAAGGATCCTGCGGAGTCAGCAAGAACATGTGGCAGAGATGCGCACGCGCAGCAGCATGACGTATGATTGACGTGTAACTGGAGGGTGAAGGGGACTTGACATTTAGCCCTACATGTGGAGACAGAAGTCTGGAGTGTCAGAACAACCTAATCCCAAATCATATCTAATATCTTGTGTTTGAGGAACTGTATTATCTAGAAGGAAAGGTCTCTCGAGCAGAGGCTATTCTATACTGACTGCTAATGCGTGCATATGCGACTACGTGTCTACAGGAAATGTGAGGGGCCATGGGCCTACCATGGTAACGGAAGCTATGAATTACTTGCATGGAGACAGTGAGGCCGGGCCCTTTGCTCTGCAGCTGGGAAGGATGTTTACCTAAACTACTAGACAAGAATGTATTTTTCGAGGAGCGGAGCAGATAACGTGAAGGCTGAATACAGTCTTGGCAGGCCGGCAGGCTGAGCCAGGCACCGCTAGCCGCGCAGGGAGTGAGTGAAAGGTCATGGATACAGATGCAGGTCCAGGCTGCAGCTTCCAGAGGCAGAGGGCTGGAGAAAGCTTGAATGGCAGAAAACAAGGCCCAACTCGCCAGGGCCAGAAAAACGTGAAAGTGCACCATGTAAAGACGTTGGCAAGGCACACTTAGGAACTGAATATCGGACCCATTCATGGTGGATCTGAAAGAGGACATGTTAACGTTGGACGCAAATGTATTTGCGTCTTCATAGCTGGTTGTGGAGGGAACTTACATGTACTAGAAGCATGTACATGGAGCCGTTGGGGTCTACGATAGGGGACACAATTGACCATAAAAATTCATATTACCTCAAAACCACATTGAAAAAATGGTTCTTAACCACAGGAGAGTAGGAGGTGCTCTCATGAGGGAATACAGAGCCTCAACTAGGAGATCACTTATCCCAGTACTCGACATCTACAAGGCCAAAGTAGCGACATCAGCCTTGTACGGGGCAGAACTGTGGGGCCACTGCCGACTGGATGCCCTAGTCACAGCAGAGAGCAAGCTTTTAAAATCCTTCATCTCTGTTCCACTGAGCACACCATCAGTACCAGTGTGGATGGACACAGGATGTAAAAACATCAAAGATCAGGCTCAGCTTCGCCCGCTCCTGTTGTGGACACGGATTTGGAGGAGCGAAGAATTAAAATCTTATGCTGATGCCCTGGGAGATATAATGAGCCAGGGGGGTTGGGCTAAGATAAGATGGCTAAATGACACCAAAAAGCTTTTGGAGAATATCGGACTAGGAGATTGCTGGTCATCCCGTTCAGCCCCCCCAAAAGAAGTTGTCAAGGCGCTTTATTGGAAATGGACTGCTGAACGTCTAATCACAAGCTCCAACCACTGCAGGTCCACTGCCGCCTTTCTACAAATTAAAGACACTGTGGCCATTGAACCCTACCTGGACTTGATCACTCTCCCCTTTGACAGATCTCTTTATTTTAAATTTAGAGTTGGTTCCCTCCCGCTAGGTGCTCTGGTATCGAAATGGTCATTAGTGGCCCGTACTTCTCCCAACTGTGCATGTTGCCCGAGTAAGGTTGAGTCCATTGCGCATGTTTTATTTGAATGCCCGGATTACGCAAGGCCTAGGAGCTTCTGGCTGAAACCACTCTGCCGAAATATGGGCACACGCAGTCATTCAGTAGCCTTGCGTATCCTAAGCACGGACACTTCCCCCCCCATTGTGTGCGGAATAGCTAAATTTTTAAAGCAGTTTTGGCTCATTGGATGTAAGAGATTGTCAGTAGCTGTTTAATTCTCTTTTTAGTTAATTTATTAACGGTCTTTTATATCCTTTTATCTCTTTTAATATTTCATAATGACTTCTTGTGGCAATGATTTTTTTTGTACATGTACATTGTATTGATTGTATTATAAATGTGCTTATAAGATATCTCTGTATATCGAATAAAAGCTTAATAATAAAAAAATAATAATAATAAAAAATAATATTCCCTCAGAAAGGGCCAGTGCCTCAATGTTGATTACTTATAGCCCTTCTATCTGCCCAGGGAGCCCCAGGATTCGACTTGAGTGACCTGTGATGAGCAAGGACCACCAGATGCTTGATATGCACAATGTCCATTTCCCACTGCCTGCAAATAATGAGTTCATTAGGGGCTTCAGGATTGCCTGCCTAGCATTGCCTGAAAAAGTGTTCTTTAGGACTGACTGGTAAAGGTGCAGCTCTATCTCCCAGTGAAGAGTGCACTGGTGTCTCATAAAGGAGACACAGCCACCACAGGATTGCTTCCACCAGTGGATGTTTAAATATTTGCAGTGAAACTACTCACTGATTCTATTGTCTTACCTGGCAAAATCATAACATGTTTCAAACATTGTTTTGCAATATATTTGGCCTTCTAATCCAGTAGGCCTTACTTTTAACAAATACACTGTTAGGTTAATAAGGTGTAATGTGCTTTAGGAGCCAGGGTTTGGTGGTGCACATTCTGTTTGAGATGTGTTCAGAGCAGTGGGACCAGCATGCATTTACGGGGTTATCTGACCTGTGAGAGCTTTCTTAAGTATGTTACAACTGTTCGTTCTGAGTCTCTTTAGAGGATGTCAACTGATTAGTTTACTCATGCCATGTTTATATTTACCAAATCGTGAATATTGTTTAACAGTATTATAGGGTACATACTTTTCATTTTCATGAGGAAAGTTTGTTATTGGACAGTGTTTAATAAGCTTTGTTTGTATAAATGCAGTGTTCTTGGTTGCTAGCCCACTGCTTATCACACAAAGGGTACCTAGAGGTCAAAGCAAATCTGTCATTCAACTGTGGATACCAACCCCAACACCATGCCAATAACACAGTGGAGACAGACAGTGCGGACTAGGTGTGATATTGATTGAGTTAAGACTAAAGGGCATAGGGAAAAAATCCCATCAGAAGCCACACAATACCGCCCTCTTTCACATCATTTGGGTACTCCTTGCCCAGGAGGCATACCAGAAACAAAACGGCCGGTCAGATGTTACCATGACCGTTTGTAAATGTAAAAGAAATGTGTCAGTAGAGGGAGGTTATTTAGAAATTGTCAGTATTAGAGTGGCTACTGAAAAAAGCAGTGTGAAAAGTAAATAAGGAGTGGTAAAAAACTTAAAATTGGATAGGCTGGGTAGATGTTAGTGATTTATTATTATCTCCCGGTCTTCCAAATCTAAAAGACAAGTGCAAACACAGATTTAACATAATATCCGTGATCAGTAGTGGTCAACATGTTTCAGCATATCTATGAAATAGTTTCATGCCTTCATCAGGACCCGTTGTAAAATAACTACTGCTTTTGTGAGAAATAAAAGATATCACCTGCAATGTCCAGGTTGTATATTCAACCACATACCATTAGTCGTCCCCAGTTTGGAAGACTGCCGGGAGACACCGACGGAGAGAGCGGTGCTCCTCTAAACCTGAGCTGCAGCCATGTGGGGTGAAGCGCAACAACCACAACTAATGGTATGTGGTTGAATATACAACCTGGACATTGCAGGGGATATCTTTTATTTCTCACAAAAGCAGTAGTTATTTTTGTAAATGATATCTAGGACACAATATTTTGGTCACATATCATTCATAAAATTTGGACCTCATCCTCATATATAGAATGGAAGGATTTCTTGTTTACATTTTCTTTGAAAAAAGATGGGTAAAAAATAAAATGGCTTTGATATTTTAATTTTCCACAACGTTGCTGCCTCATTTCAACATGGTCGCAAAGAGCTCTCTGATGAAAAAAAGGAAACTCTGGGGCCATTTCATTCAGTTTTTGCTCAAGAAAAAATATGTTGTGATGAAGTAAAAAAAAATGTCC
The DNA here is from genome assembly GCF_964263255.1 of Lissotriton vulgaris. NCBI lineage: Eukaryota > Metazoa > Chordata > Amphibia > Caudata > Salamandridae > Lissotriton > Lissotriton vulgaris. The sequence goes on from NC_141691.1 coordinate 933,760,719, forward strand.
TCCTCAGAAACGGGCTACATCTCAGTGGTCTACGTGTGAGTGGGAGAACTAAGCATGGGATAAGGACTTTTCCATATTGTCTGCCCATCTGCAGTTCCCAACCCAAATGTTTGGTTATAGTGGGCATATTTATGTTTTGTGATAGTGTGTTGACATTAGCTGTCAAGTTCATCAGCGTACAAATTTCTTCACTCAGGAGAATATTGTCTCTTCTTCAACCCAAACAAATTTATTGAGTTGCTCTCCGGAAAAGGAACAAGATTAGACGATTGGATTACTGAATGTTGTAAACAAGGCATTAGGCCTGCAAAAATTATGGGTCTACATTTGTCCTTCACTGGGAACCAAACACCCCATTGTAGAGCGTGACTCACAGAGGGTAGTGTTGAAGAGCAGTCTAAGGTTTACTCAAGGGAGTTGGTGTGTGCTGGTAATCGCCATGTACAGGTATGCTGCAATATCATTCAATAATAAATTGTCCAGTCTGTACTGTTCCTTATGAAATGAAGAGTACATTTATTACACATAAACTACTCAATAACATGAATCAATTTACAAATAGGCATGAGCAGTTGGAAATACTTCTTTACATCGCGTACACCTTCCCTCCCCTCCCGTAGGGGAGTCTAGTACCACCGCTCACATGTATGAATATCATCTTGCCCCCAAATGCAGTGGGTTAACTATAATCTGGAGCGAGGGCTCTTCCCACTGGCACCACTCTGATGGAGGCCCACCCGATTATTTCAACACACATTTATCAAGGGAACACCTGCCATAGTGACACGTAGTCTTGACTAAGAGCATCTCATACTGACCATACAGTACACACACTTAAATCACAGTGGCTGACAGTCTGGTTGTTCAACTAACACAGTAGCAAGAATACATGTCTAGGCATCACTTAGAATGACAGGTACTTCTCATATCTGATAACAGGGATGATGCAAGTCAAACACAGGACCTAAAAGGAATCACAATCATAATCACATTATTATGAAATAAAAATCAGGCACCCTGGCAAGAATGCCTCCCAACATATTTCCAATTTACTTGTCACATATTGCGTGTGAATTCCAATCCCCAAAAGGAACAACATTATGTAACTGCACCAATTGTGCAATTGCACCTTTTCCCCTCTAGGGGATATCTCCCCAAAGACATCTCACGTTCAGCCTCTCACACCTCAGTGCAGTCCGAAATATCAGCACCCGGTTGCAGAACAAAAGTTCCAACAATAGGTTGGCTTAATAACAAAGTTGAACCCTTGACGGGTTATTTCCTTTGAGTCCCCACAGACTTGGGAGGGAGGACATTCCACGTTGGTGCTGGGGGAGTCTGCTTTGCTTATGCAGCTCCCCCTGCACCTTTGCAAAAAATGGGGCTGACCACTTCCTCCCGGGACCACCACATGCCAAAAATAAGCCAGTTCTCTCTGCAGGCATTCCCAGGCCCTGCAAGGCATTATGGGGCGCTTTCTACCCCATCACATGCATATCTGCACAGGGGCTCTCCAGCTGCTCTGGGGAGAGCCTCACTGCCTCCAATGGCGGTCACATGCCTCTTCACGTCTTCCTGGGGTCCCGGCACCTACCGGGCACCCTCAGTGCAGGTGAGTTGAAGAGCAGCTTGGGGAGTCCACCACTGGCTCCTCTCTCCAGTTCCTTGACTGGCCAGTACCCTTGTGTACTGCTGCAGGAGCTGGCCTGTCATTCTGGACTGCCTGCTCCTGCAGGCAGACTAGGACTCTGCATCCGGCTGGGCGGGGCCCCTAGTGACTGCGACAGCAGTCCCCTCTCCTTCCTTCAGCATCTGGGGTCCAGGAAATAGTTCTGGGCTCTGCACACCTTCACTGGGAGCACAACAGCGCTCCCCAACATTTTCTCCTTCTGCGGGGCCCGGAGATGGGCTCCTGGCCCCAGGAACCTCTTCAAGGGGGAGCGACAGCGCTCCCTGGTTCTTCTTTGGTGGGGCCCAGAGATGGGGTCCCGGTCTTCAAGAACCTCTTCATGAGGGGCAACGGCGCTCCCTTGCTTCAGTTTTTGCCTGATACTAGGATAGGCTCCTGGGCCCCTGGAGGCCATAAAACAGGGAGCGAGACAGCGCTCCCCGACTTTACTTAGTGAGGGCCCATGTTTGAGAGCCTGGGCCCCATAGACACCTTCGCTGGTGCGCAACGGCGCTCCCTGACATCACCTTCTTCTGGGGGCAGCCCCGGGGACCCGACCCACCCAGGGGGCACATCAAAGACAGTCAGCCCCACGTGCTTCTTCGTCCGTCTAGTCAGAGGTCAAAGGTCGACTACCTTCTGGGGGCATATCTCAGTCCCGTGAGTGAGTGAGTGAGTGAGTGAGTGAGTGAGTGAGTGAGTGAGTGAGTGAGTGAGTGAGTGAGGGGAGACTTATAACGTGCAACTTAGCCCAAGGGCATCAAGGCGCCCAACAGATCAAATATCAAAATAACAGGTCTCAGATCACCGGATCCATGGCTATGAGTAGGCCTCTCGAAAGAGCCAGGTTTTCAATTCTTTGGGGAAACGTGCCAAAGAGGGTTGTCCTACCAGATCAGGGGGGAGGAAATTCCAGAGCTTAGGTATTAAGGTGGAAAAAGCCTTACCTCCCCATCTTGCTTTTGCAAATCTAGGGACTAATTTTTAGTGGAAGACCGGAGGGCTCTACTAGGAACATAGGGAACTAGGAGAGACCTAATGCCCTCTGATCCAGAGCCATAAATAGCCCCATGGGCAAGGCAAAGAAGCTTAAAGGAGATCCTGGTCTGGACGGGCAGCCAGTGAAGGTTTTTCCTGGCCAGGGAAACTGAGGAAAGCCTAGGGAGATTGAGGACCATCCTGGCTGCAGCGTTCTGGACCATCTGTAGGAGGTGAACGAGGCTCTTGTTCATGCCCACATACAGTGCGTTACAATAGTCCAGTCTCGAGGAGACAAGAGCCACTGTGGCCTGCTTCCTAGCATCAGGGGAGAGATAAGATGCAATCTTTCTGAGGATCCTGATGATACCACAACAGGTGGACACAGTCCTGCTGACCTGCCGGTCAAAGGAAAGAGAGGTATCTATCAGGACCCCCAGCTTCCTAGCAGAATGGGAGGGGAGAGGGCAGTCCCCGAGGGAGTCCGGCCACAAATCTTTTGACCAAATGTCATGACCACTCCCGAAGATCAAGACCTCGGTCTTTTCTCCGTTGAGTGTTAAGAAGTTCTGGATCATCCAGCGGGATACTGCCTCCAAGCAAGTTCTAAAATTGAGGGCAGAATTATTCACAGACTGAGTAAGGTAGACCATGATTTGTGTGTCGTCGGCATACGACAACACCTCAAACCCATAAGATCTCACTACCCTGGCAAGTGGGGCCACATAGATATTAAAGAGGGTGGGACTTATAGAAGATCCCTGGGGGACCCCACACTGCACTGGTTTGGGAGGGGACAAAAAATCACCCAGTTTCACTCTCTGTTCCCTTTGATGTAGAAAGGAGGCTAAGAAACTGAGGGTTGGGCCTCCAACACCTATCTCCCTGAGCCTGGAAACCAGGACCGAGGGGGACAGGGTGTCGAAAGCTGCCGTCAGGTCGAGTAGGGCCAGGAGAGTGGTATCGTTCTTGTCGAACCTCCAGCAGATGTTATTAATCACCACAGTAAGGGCAGATTCAGTGCTGTGGGCTCTTCGAAAGCCATGTTGCGAGATGTCCAGCAGATTTCAGTCATCTAAAAAGGATGTAAGATGGTGATTACGACAATCTTGGCCTCTTCTCACTCCTGGTAGCCATCTGGAGCACTTTTATCACCCTCCTGGCCTCCAAGTGGGTGATTCAGCAAAGAGCTGTCTTCACTGTCTCCCCGCACCAGCCTTTCGCCTGGCTCTCCTTCTGGGCCTCTCTTCTCTATGTGTAGAGGCCTCGGGCCTCTCTTACTGGCCCTGGACTCCCTCAAAGGTGCAGTCCAGAGTCCTGGGGTAGTCAATGGGTCCTCCATCCAACTGCACATAACACTAGGCTCCAGCATCAGTCTTCTCCAACAAGACCACACCCCAAAAAGAATTCATCTTCCTGGCAAGACCTTTTAGGAGAATTTAGAGGGGGCTGGCCAGAAGGCACTTCTGCCCTATCCTGCAGCTACACATCACCTCTCAGCCCCTGCTCCCTCCTTCCTGCACAGGCCTGTGGGATACTTCAAGATGGCGTTGTCCAGGGTTCTCATGCCACATGGTTTCTGAAAAGCCCCCTTCCCTCCTTGCTGTCTTTATAGTCCGGGGCCGGAGCAGGTCTGGTGCTAGGCACTGGGTGACAGCTGCTGATTAATACCCTGCAGCTTCACCCCATCTCTCCCTCCTGGAGAGAAGACCTTTGCCCTTGGGAATGCTTGCAGTGAAGGGCTAGGTCTCTGATGCTACAGCTTGCGGAGGAAGTTAATTAATCTAGCCTTGCAGGGTCCCACATAGCTGGGATTTAGTTCTGAGCTGATGTCGGAGGAATATGACATTTCTGGATGACCCATAAGCAGTACAGATATGGCTTTGCACTCAGCAGAATAATTCTTTGTAATCAACTTACAGTGTACTTTGGTGTGTGTCTGAAGTTTGTAGGCCACTACCCCATTGGTCTCTGTCTCCATTGGGGAATAAAGGAGTGTTCCTTCAGTGAAACAGTAAAGCCCTTACATGTGTCTCCCTACAATATAAGGCCTATTCCAGGTCACCAACCAACTCTGCATAGTCCCTTCCACACCATTCTATCTTTACCAGCTCCAATGTTACGCACAACAGTAATCTCCCCCATGCAGCCCTCATATGGGGGCCTACATGTGTGCACACATGTCCACATGTACCCAAACCAGTGGTCCTTACCCTGGCTGCAGTGCAGCAGCCTTATCTTGCAAGGCAGACACTGGTGAAATCCATATTCAGTCCATTTTTATCATTAGTTTACTGTGGGTGAGCCACAGCTTTGAGGCTCTCCTACAGTAAGCATTCAAAAATCAGGTGTTAAAAAAGCAAAAATCTGGGCTGCTCAGATGGTCAGAACCACCATTTCACACTGCAACCTGGTGTGGTTACAGGAACTTAAAAAAAACTGATGGATAGATTTAAAAAAATACTAAAACTGCATTAAACCTGTCAAAACCTTCACAAATGCAAACATGTGGGAGCAGCCTAGAAAGCTCTTACCTTGCTCCCACTGGAGACAAGGATAATCATTGTCAATGTATGCTGGAACACAGATCCCAAATGCCCCCAAAAACTTGCTAAATTGCACGCCACCTGCAGAATTCTGTTCAGCCTGTTGATATCTTATTCACTAAAGTAATTGCATATGTCAACGACTTGGAGGTAGATCACTGGGATTAAAGGATATAGACTTGAGAATTCCTTAACATCAAATAGGAGTAGTCCTCAACCATCTCCACTTCAGGAACCTCCTGAAAAACTGAACTTTTTTAGATTAGTTAAAGACATTTGATTATGTGTGGGTTTAGAACGCATGGAACATGGACTCCTTCCTGGCCCCCAACACTGCAAAGTTCTAGGTGCCTGAGGAATAAAAGGTGTTAGAATCAACTGCAATTCACTATTTACAGTGTAACCCATTTGGCCATACAGTACAGCTCAGAACTGATTAGTGAGATTGAGCAAGGATTTATTATAAATTCAAAGCCAAGCTGATATAAATCAGTTACAGAGCATAGTATAAAATACAGACTTCGTAAGGGATATCCAAAGTGATGGATACAATTCATCCTCAATAACAGAAAGCAAATGAGGAATTTGGTAGCTACTACACAAAGAATAGGAAATAAAGGGGGATATTATCAACAAAATGCGATAAATATCGCTAAGCGCGTTTAGCGCATTTTTTTATCGCCGTCTACCACTGGTTCGCATTGCATCATTAGCAGCCTATTATCAAGGCGCCTCTAAGATGCGATGTGAAAGCCAGCGATAGCAAGTTTTAGCGGGAGAAATCCTGCGTTAAACCCAGTGCAATAAAAAAAGCTTGCTAGTAGGCAAGCGTGGTCGTAACCTGACTACCCACCTCCCATGTACTGTATGGCTAAGTCAAATTTCATTTAGGCGTTAGGGAAATGCGATAAACGCACTTAGCGCATGTTTTTTTATCACGTCGCTGGATTCGGCCCGCATTGGTAATAGGGCGATATTGTGTTAGCAACCGTTTTCATGGGCTTTAAGTCAGGAATGCCTACCTTGCATGTCATTAGCAATGACATGCAAGGCGTAATTGAAAACGGTCGCTAACATTATCAAGCAAGCGCTAAAGCAGCTTAGCTCTTGCTTGATAATAGTGTGATAGAATTATCACCTCTTTTTGCCCAAAAACAGACGCTAAAAGCAGCGATAAGTCTTTCGCAAGACCTTGATAATATGCCCCAAAGTATAATGCATCAGTTGAAAGTTTTGATGCTTTTGCCTATACATGAGATTGTCTAAGGAGACCTACTAAACCTGGGTATTCAGAGATACCCTATTCTATCGGGAAAGCAAACAATGGTTTTAGCATAGAAGAACTTCTGTAGAAGTTCTCAAAGGTAAAGTATATAGTATATCTTGAAGCCACACAACAGAGATGTCACAAAGTGATCTGCACCTCTGAGAGTCTGAAAGGGAATGTGAAAAAGCTAAATTGCAATGCCCAATTATACCCACTAAAAGAACCTTAGAGAATTCCAGGTCACATCTCTAATTATTTCTCATCTTCAAACTAAGATTTTGGCAACTATAATCAAGATTTCTTTCCTTTGGTCTTCATATTTAAATGTTCGCAAATGCCTTACGTTTCCATATTCCACTCGGACAGTAGTCCTCCCTTGGTTCCTAAAATCTTCTTATCCTTGCCAAGAGATACTCCTTCTAAACCTTGCTATCTCTTTCATACAATGTGCCTTTCTTTAACCATGAGATTATGCATCTTCATCTGCAGAGGAAAGAAAAACACTACATCCAATTCAAATAAAAATGAAACATTGCTAAATCCAAAAGCTTAAGGCCTTTGGATAACTTAAGTAAGGCAAGCATTTCAGTGCACATTTTAATACATGATCACAGATACATATGCAGTTACAATACAAGTGTAGAGAACTATTCCAATGGATACTTTTTCAGTTATGGAATACATGGAGAATATCATTTAAAGAAATATGGGATAATATGAGAAATACAACATTATTGAACCCGCGCAAATGTAGATGTATGTGAGAACTGCAACTCATGTAAAGAAAACGTTAATATACAGACCCATAGAAATGCAAAGACTGCACGGTTGATGCACTTTCTGTAACAGTTCAAGAGCACTACATCAAGTTAATAAGGCTACATCACATGGGTACATACATAAGGCCATACAAACACATACATGTGGATTAGTTAAACGTGAAAGGGTGGAGCCAAAATTGTGCTGCTCCAGTGATGAATGAAGAACACCACAAAGGGGCATCTTTTCCTTGCATTTAATTGCACTTCAACTATTCTCTTCTCTATTTCTCTACCTACAGCTCTGAATCTTGTCTCCTTTTTTACTTTCAACTATCACTGTTCAATGTTTTCTCCTGCAGTGGCCAGAAGCCTACCTTTACAAAAATTCTAAATACACAAATATGTCCTGTTAGTGTGTATGCCCACACAGCCATTTAATCACAAGATGTTGCATACATTTCCTTCTGGGTGAGTTGTGCTGCCATACAGAAACTCACCGGTTCAGGCATGCTGGCATCAGCTCAATCTGGTAGCATATACAATTGGGCAGCAGTTTAATATAGTTCTATTAACTCAAGAATGAGTTGGTAAGAATTGAGACCCATATGTTATATATAGACAAGGAACATATTAGGATGTTAGGGTAGGTACAATTCAGTCATAGGTCAACACCATATTTTTGAGTTTTCACAATTCCTTTTTTCAGCCCACCACTAATCATGATCTAGTCCTCCTAGTGACTGAAACAGAGCTACAGAAACATACGAGTAACTCGAAACGTTTTTAGCGTGCACTTACATTTATGCCCAAATTACAGGACAGCAAATTCTTGTCGCTAGGTTCAATACTTTGATCCGTGCAAACCGTGTAGTAGGGTGTGGTGTCTGCTATGGTTTTACAAAAGTGGTGAACTTAGCTCCCTCATCCAATCAGCGTATGTGAATTCTAAACTTTTTTTTTAGGTCATATTACTTGAATAGTGCCCGATTAATCCTTTCAGACATCTCTCCGGGTCAACCTATAATTTACAAACTGCCCTCTGAACTATGGTTCCTGGTTGAGGTATTTACTTTTTTGTGTGGATCTGATACACTCGCCATAAAGCAGCAAATGTTGCTGCTACCATGCAGGGAAGCATTATGCTCTCTAAATATCAGTTATTGTGCCTCTGTTGAACTCCTAGGCCTCAGTTTTTTATTCAGTGCATCTGCTTTCGAGGTGATGAAACAAATTAAAAATGTATAAATTCTGGAATGTCTCGAGCCAAAGCAGTTGGAACGCATAAAAACACTTCCATGACTAATATATTTGTATGTATGTATGCATGCATGTATGTATGTATGTTTATGGTATTTCTATAGGATGAACACAGCCACAAGGCAGCGGGGCTCTAGACATGATCAAAGGCAAGCATATATTCATGTAGTGTTCTTTAAAGAGACTAGTACTTACATTATTGTGAAATGTTAACATTTGGCCAAGCCATTTGTTGTATACAAATACAATATACAAGCTATAAATGCTCTTTCAAAGGTCAGTAATGGGCACTTTCTTTGGCTTTGTCTGTTTTTTTGCTCACCACATGGATGCTCTACTCCTGCAGTTTAAAAATATTACTGTTTTGATCTGCTGTCAGTATTTGCCAACTATTGAAGTTTTTATTGACATAATCGATTTTTGATCTGGAAATTAAAGTAAGCCCTTTTCAAAGTAGGCAATTAATTTCTAACACTTCTGTACACATATTTATGGCTCTTTACTTGTACCAGACATGAATATGATATGTCTCAAGCTTCAAAGTGTAATCTGTTTCAGCAAAACAAGAAATTGAACAGTATGTTGACAGCATCGAACTGAATAGCAGATGGCAAAACGAAGAGGAATGAGCCTCACATGAATAATATTCGAACTTTTAAGTACCAAATATAGAAAAAAACATGTTATCAGGGTTTAATCGCTGTCAAAGTGAAAATAAGACGTTCACTGGCAACTGAGAAATAAAGATTTTTATTACGCCTTGGACACAAGAACAAATAATTCATTGATGTGAGAAGAAATCATATTTGAATTAAATTGGTTCACTCTACATTAAAGTGAAACGCGTTCTGATTTAAAGTTGGGGGGCAATTAAAAAATGCTAGAGACGGTTAGCCTACAGGAGACTTCAGGGGGAAATGCCATTTCCCCTAGGGACAGTGTAGGGGAAGAAATTCGGACAGTATATTCTCCTTTGAAAATATAATTTCCTCAAGAAATGTGAGGATTGTTCATTGAAACCTAACTTCAAACCAGAAGAAAGATAGCTAATTTTAAGGGGGGGTCAAACTAATTTTTAGCATGACCATAATGTTTCATGGGAATGTCCCATAGGGCAACCTCAGTTAGAGTGCAGGGGGTTTCGGGTTTTTTTCTGATGTTGATGGTGCCTTCATCAGAAAGGCCCATGCAGAGAACTCACACCGTGTGAAAAGGCACTCCTGGAGCCTTTCTTTCATGTAGTGAAACCCTTCCAAGACCATCCCGCATGAGTCAATTCAGCCCAGGTCTGCCAAGAGAAAGTGAAGTTTACAAAAGTTCCCAAATCATCCCATATACTGAAAGAAAACACTCATCATGTGAGGAGAATTGTTTAGTTTATCCATAAGGACTAACCCAGTTTTTGGTGATCTAGCTTAATGGCTAACATAAGTGACAGCATGTCCTTCATACTTGAATGGAGCAGTGGACCAGCGATCAAAATCTTTTTTCCCCTGAAGAGGATCATACAGTGGATGAGGGAGTTGTCTCATGGGAAAGATGTCGACTAGCAAGGCACACATTTTAAAATCAAGTTGCCTAATTTTAAATGATCAGCACATTTTTTTTATCAATGACAATTTACAGGCAGGTCGCTCCCAACGCCGCAGAGCACCACCTGTGTGTTTGGGCTCAAGAGCAGCTGCTGCTGCGGACTAGTGTTCGAGGCCCTCCTCCACCCGCAGACTACCACCTGAGCCTCATCCCTGGTGGCCAGTGGAAGGCCGTAGGTTGCTTAGTGTCATTGTACTGCATTTTGTTGTATTTGTTTATTTTGTTTTCGTTTCATTCCTCCTTTTCCCTCTTGTGCTATTTCTGTGCCCTTTTGCCTTGTCGACGTTCCTCCCGTGGTTTTCTCACCGCAGTGTCCCCTGCGGCCCCGCACCCACTCGCTACACTTCACTTCAGTGTAATTGTATTGCATTTTGTTGTATTTGTTTATTTGTTTTCATTTTCATTCTTCCTTTTCCCCTCTTGTGCTATTTCTGTGCCCTGTGCCCTTTTTTGCCTTCTGTATCTTTTGCCATTCCTTCGCCCGTTTTTTCCTGCAGCTGCGCCCCCTGCGGCCATGCCCCCGCTCGCCCATTTGTCCGCTCCCACCTCCCAGCTTCTCCTCCCTCCCACCTCCCCTTCTTATGATGCCCGCTGCGCGGTTAGGAGAGCGACCCTTGACCCCTTGACCCCTTTAGAGGCAGGTCGCTGCCTACGCCGCACAGCACCACCAGTGTGTCTGTGCCCTTGAGCCAGCTGTTCGAGGCCCTCCTTCACCCCACAGGGTACCACCTGAGCCTCTTCCCTGGTAGCCAGTGGTAGGCCGTAAGTTGCTTTGTGTAATTGTATTGCATTTTGTTGTATTTGTTTATTTTGTTTTTGTTTCATTCCTCCTTTTCCCTCTTGTGCTATTTCTGTGCCCTGTGCCCTTTTGCCTTCTCGCCGTTCCTCCCTTGGTTTTCCCGCCACTGGGTCCCCTGCGGCCCGGCCCCCACTCGTTACACTTTGCTTTAGTGTAATTGTATTGCATTTTGTTGTATTTGTTTATTTGTTGTCGTTTTTGCTAGACCTGGCACCATTGGCGTGGGTCTCCCTTCCATTTTTTGCTGCTGCCTCATATGTTTTTGGTGGTGTTAGATGCTTTGGGCACTGTGCCACTGCTGTCCAGTGCCAAAGTGCAAGTGCTCCCTACTGTATATTAATATATTAATTAGTGGTTTCATGATTGGCTTGTTTGGTTTACTTGTCAGACCCTAGTATAGTGCTCAGAGTGTGCCCAGGGCTTTTAAATCCAAATGCTGCTGGTAGCCTAGCAGCACTGGGTGTGCCACCCACAGGCGCAGCCTTGTAAAATTGGTCTAAGGCCTGCTATTGCAGAGCCTGTGTGCAATCTGGTACTGTCACGCTGACTGGGCAAGTGCAACCACCTGCCAGTCCCTAAACCTTCCTTTTCTTCATATCAGACACCACTATGGTAGGCCCAAGGGCAGGGTGCATTGTAAATATAAGGCAGGACAAACCCTGATGTGTGTGGCATGTTCTTATAGTGAATTACAGCCATTTTCGTTTTTCACTATTGCAAGGCTACCTGTTCTCCATAGGCCAGAAAGGGCAGTTAGATTATTACATTCTATAATCCTAAATGACTCTGGGAACACTGTAGAAATTCGAATTTAGTATGCCTAGACGCAGAATGATAAAATGCCTCTTTTAGTGAAGTTGGTTTTAACATACTATGTTTGAAAATACCACTTTTAGAAAGTAGGTATTTTCTTGTCTAACTATTCAAAGCCTGCCTCTGCTAGGTTATGTTTCCTTGTCTAGAGTTAGAGTGGCAGGTCTGGGGGATTCCAAGAGACAGATGGAGTCAGCCCTGTGGTGAATAGAGAGATCTGCATTTAGATGGGTGAGCGGTGTTGCAACTGGGACCTGAATAGGGCTCTGCCTGCCTTCCACAATGCTGGCTCCACATCCTCTGGTGCTGCTGATGTCTCTACCCTGCACTGTGACAGAAGAGAAGGTATCATGTCAACAAAGTGCCCCAGGGCTGTGCTTTCCCTCCCCAATGCTGGCTCCACCTCCTGTGGGGCGTCTGATGTTTCTGCCCTGCACTGTGAAAGGAAAGAATGAGTCATGTAAACAGAGTGCTCCAGAACTGGTTTGGACGAGGCAAAGGTCCCTCTGCCTTCAGAGGACAAATGATTTTGGGGTATAAATATTAAGACCCTGATCCCAAGAAATAAGATCAGTTTTGGACTACAAGAAGAAACGTCTGCTGAGGAGACGAACCTGAAGAAACTGAGGAGAGACTATTCCTAAGCTGAAGTGCTGCTTAGGGGATTGGCCTGCAGTGGTTGCCTGACTGCCAAAGAGAGGAGAAAGAACTTTGTGTGCTTTACTTTCAACTTGTGAAAGATTTCCAAGGGCTTGGAAAAGAGCTTGCCTCCTGCTGAAGTCTCAGGCACAACAGACTTCAAACCCCAGCTCCCCAGAGTTCTTTGGAAGTGCCTGCTGCTGTTATGGGCCTTCTGACGGACTGCGTGTCGCAAGGACCTGGAAGTGCGACTCAATGAGGAAGAAGCGTGTTGGCGTCACTGCTACTGCTGTCGCATCTCTGAACAAGGGTGTCACCGCTGTAGCTGTCGTATTGCACCGGATTGAGAGAAGTGTCTCGCAACGAGGAAGAAATGTGTTGCCATTGCTGCTGCCATCGCATCTTGAAATGTCGGTGCGGTAGCTGTCGTATTGTACCGCATCAAGGAAAGCACCTCGTATCCCCAGAGAAGTGCGCCGCAGCCGGAGCTGCTGCCATCGCATCTTGGATGTCGCCACTGTAGTTGGCGCATCGTGCAGAAACGTCTCACAAACTTCGGAGAAGAATGTCGCAGCTGAAGCGGTTGCTGTCGCATCGCTGAACAAGAGTGTCACCGCTGCAGCTGAAGCATCTCATCGAGACATCTCATATCATTGGAGAAGCGTGCCTCATCTAGAAGATCTTCACGCCTTTATTTCTTTGCCCTGGAACTTTGCTGCATTTCCATCGCTGCTTGTTGTGGAAGCGCAATGCATCGTAAGGTACATTAACACAAAGTGTCGCATCTTAAGAACTGAACAGAACTAAGCTAAAATTACCATCTTAAGTATAGTACTGCGGTTATTTGTCATTTATGATATTGTGTTAAATCTATATAAAGAATACATATATTTAATATTCAACTGTGTGGTGTCCATCTTGTCGTGTCCTATACCAATTACACACGGACACCGACTTGTATATCTATAGCTCTTTATTCATGCATCTGCACGGGTCCCCGTCCCTACTCTAACTGTCCCCTGGTTCCTATTCCCCGGCTCCTCCTGTTCCTGCTCCTCCCTCTGACTCCACCCCGCAACCACTAGACTGCATCCCACAATACTACATCTCCCCCTTTCTTAACAAAATGAGCTTAATGTCTTTAGTGTTCGCAGTTCTTCAATCCGCCACACAGCCAGCCTGTTCTTCGAGCCTTAGTAGTGTCGAATCCGCGGTGGGCTTGACTTTGGTCAATCTTTCTGTTGTCTTAATCAGGGCATTCTTGATCACGTTGCGTGTGAACTGTCTGCTCTCACATTCCGCAGTCAGCATGTCTCTTTCCAGTGGTGTAACTACTGTTGGTTCAGGTGCTCGATCTCTTTCATGGGTGGAGAGTGTTCTGGTCCTCTTCCGAGCACCCACATCCACTTTTGCTTCCGTTTGTCTTGTCCGGTTGAAGGCAACACTGTCCTCCAGTTCAGGGTCATGTATGCCAGACAGTATGGTGCTATCTGATGAGACTGTCTTGGCTTGGTTCAGTAATTCATTCACCGCATTTATTTTTACTGCCTTTTGCTTCGTCAGGTCAAGAACAACACTGTCTTCCTGTTTTGAGTCTGGGATGCCGGCCGGTGAGGTATGAACGGTGGAGGTCAGCTTGGTATGACTTGGAGATTGATTTGCTGTCTCGGGTTGTCTCTCCCACGCCTGCTCGCGCCTGGAACAGGCAGACCCTGGGGTCGGCTGAATGTTAGTGTGTCTTGTTCTCCTCCGATGATGACTTAGTTCTCCTGACATGTCTGGCTTCCTTTGCGGATTGACTGGTTGGTCCGTTTTTATTTGGGTGCTATTGGCCACTATGTCGGATTCCATTTTATAGGACCAGGACCAGGGCCTTTGAGTCAACCTTGCTGCCCCTACCCGGGGTGACGGTGTGGTATTAGTGTCACGATGCACCTGTGCTCGATGCGACAGGTTGTCTGGTGGAGTGATCGAGTGTGCATTGACATTGGTGTGGGACACGTCGCTCTCGACGTGAAGAGTGTCCCTTGGTTCGCTGATGTGTTCAGGTGCTTGGCGCCATGGCCGGTGTCGGGACCACGACTCTGTCGACTCAAAGGATCGGACCGAAATGCTGTCTGAATCAGAGGAGTTCTCCCTCACTTCCCTCTGAGAATGTTTCTCTAAGAATGTTGCACGTGGTCGTTGTCGGGACCATGACTCTGCCGACTCAAAAGATCGGACCGACATGTTGTCTGAATCAGAGGAGTTCTCCCTCACTTCCCTCTGAGAATGTTTCTTTAAGAATGTTGCACGTGGTCGTTGCCGGGACCATGACTCTGCCGACTCAAAAGATCGGACCGACGTGCTTTCTGAATCAGAGGGGTGCTCCGTCAGTTCCCTCTGTGAGTGTTCATTTGGGAATGTCCTACTAGGTGGTCTTCGGAACCGGGTAGTCCGTGACGAGCTGCTTTCCCCCTCGGAATTGTTTTTGAAAAGCTTCTCCATGTAACTTTGTTGGAATATCTTCAACGCTGTCTCGTTTGGGAGATTGTTTGAAGATTCCGTGCTTGTTCCTTGTGCTTGATCCCAAGCTTTTGCCTCTTCGTCCTTCTCGTCTGATGTTACCCATCTACGCTCTGTTTCTTCATTGTCGCGGGGCCCATGGATGCTTTGGGGCCCATGAATGCATGGATCTTTTCTTGCTGGTTGTTGTTGTTGTGAGGGACCAGTCCGTCTTGTGTGATCTGGTTCTCCTTCCCAATTGCTTGATGCTCCAACACCTCTGACTTGGGGTTTATGTGTTCTCCGGCCAGATGTTTCCTTAGACTCGTCTTCACTGCTTGTCGACTGATGTCCCTGCGCCGACTTCCGGTGTTGACCAGTGCGACCCCTTCTTCTATGGTTAGTCTTTCTCTCCCACTTGCTGTGTGGGATGCCTTCTTGTCCAGGAGTGCGATCTGTCCCATTTGATGCTCTTTCTTCATCCTTTGAATGACTCTTTGAGGAACTCCTGGGGGGTGAATAACTTTTTGGAATTGTCTTTTGGATGGTTGACTCTGGGTCATCTGACTCCGAGCAGTCCTTGGTTGACCTTGAGTAGTCGGATGCTGAGTAATCTGACTCTGAATAATCCGTGTTATTTTCTTTGTCGCTGTATCTGTCCCGTTGTCTTTTTGCTGGTCTGTCTTCCCTCTCTCTCCTTTCAGTTCTGTTTGTTTTCTGAGGTTTATCTGTCCGGGCGTCTTGGTAATTTGCCTTCAGATTCGGGGCCTTTGATTTGTCTCTTACCTTGATGTGCAGTCCAATTTCAGCCTTCCTGATGATTTCCTCCAGTGACCACTTTCCTCGCAAGATCTTGAGCTTCGTGTCGGGGTTTGCGCAGCCTTCAATTATCCGGAGTCGAACTGCGTCCTCATTCGTAAAGGTGTTGAAGTGGCAGCCTTGTACCAGGTTATTTAACCGAGTGATGAAGGTTGGCAGTGATTCACCTGGTTCCTGCCGAGCTGTGTTGAAAGCGATGCGCTCTCGATCCACTTCCGTTTGTGCGGAGAGACGGGCACATAGCTTCTGTTGGAGTCTTTTATAGCTGTCTGTGTCTTCTTCGGAAAATGTTTCGATTGGGCATCGGCCCTCTGGACCCACCAAATGGAGGAGCAGCATTAGGCACTTCCTCTCTCTTTGTTCTCCATTGGCATCCAGGAAATCACTCAATGTGGCCAGCCATTGGTTCCGTTTGAGACACAGACTCCAGGTATCCGTCTGCATCCCTGGGGGTGGTGCATCAAAGCAGGGATTGAACTGTTGTGCGATTTCTTCCCCCGCCATAAGAGGAGGATTTTGATGGATCATGTTCGCAGAGCACGGGCTGTTCATTTGTCTTCTCGTCTTCGTAATTAATCTGTGTTTAGTCGAAACCTGCGGTCTGGTCATGTGCTGGGACGTTAGCAATGCTTGTTTGGCCTGCGCCAGTGCTCGCTTGGTCTTTGCTAATGCTTGATTCTGTTATGTTCGCCAGTGCTTGTTTGGTTTTCAGCAATACTTGTTTTCTTCCTTTGCTGCGATTTATCCAATGCTTGTTGATCTGCGTGTATCAATGTTTGTGTCTCTTTGCGTGGATCAGTGCTTGTTCCTTTGCGCGTCCCAGTGCTTGTTGATTTGCACGTATCAATGTTTGTCTAGTTGCATGTATCACTGCTCATTTATTTGCATGTACCAGCGCTTGTTTACTCTTAGCCAATACTTGTCTTTGCATGTACCAATGCTTGTTGATTGGCATGTATCAATGTTTGTTTATTTGCATGTACCAATGCTTGTTGATTCACTTGTCTTTGCATGTACCAATGCTTGTTTGTATGTCTCTTGCCTTTCCCAATGATTGTTTGGTCTTTGCCAATGTTTGTTTGTTTGTCCTTTACCAATGCTTTTTCCCAGACACGGCTCGCCTGACTTAAAGATGGCCGCCGCCAAATTTCACAGGGAATGTCCTTCCCAGCTGCCTGACTCCAAGATGGCCGCCCAAATCACACGAGATGTGCTTGCATTCAGTCTGACACTCACAGGACTCACCGGCAGCCGATTCCCTTCTGGGCAGCAATTCCTCTTGAGCCTTTACACACTCCTGGGCTTCCAGCACACTCAGGTAGGGTCGGGGCAAACTCCCGATTATTCTTCATCATCCGCATGTCATTTCTCACGCCTCGGGGTGAGGTTCTCCATCGAGGCAGCACACTTTCTTTTGGTGAGGCAGCGCTTCCTCTCACGGCGCTCTCACGGTCTCCGCTCTGTGTCCTCACACTCAGGCAGCACAGCAGGGTCGGGGTTGGGCTCCCGATCCCTCGCTCAGTCCACATTAACCCTCACCTCACTCGGGAACTTTCCGTTTCTTTTGGCGCGAAAAGCGCTCTCACTTCAGGGCACATTCACGGGACCTCCGTGGTGTCTCAAGCGCCTTCTGGTCACCGGAGCATCCGGCAGAATCGGGGTAGGCTCCCGATCTCTTCTTCTTCTTTGTTTTCGGTTCCCGCTTTTTTCTTCTGCACCGACAGCGTGCTAATGCTCACGCATCGCGCGTGAGGTTTCCCGACCTCTTGTCTCCGGCGGGCACCAGTCTCAGCGCGCTCAGCCGCGCTTGGCAACCGACCTTCGTGGGGCGATGTCCACCACGCCAGGGTGTCTCTGTTTTGCTCTGGGGCACTGGGCAGGGTCGGAGTGGGCTCCCGACTCCTGCTTCTTCAAGGATGCCAATTCTCACGCATCCGGCGGGACTCGCGCTTTCAGCACGAACAGCTTTCTTTTCCTGAGCGTTTCAACGCTCGATCCGGCGGCTCCCTCTGGGCTCCCACGGTCGCTGGGGGGGGGGGAGCAGGGTCACCGGCTGCTGACCTCTTTCCTCAGGTGGCAGCACTCCCAGGCAGCAAATTCTTTACTTGATACTGCAGGGGACAGGGCACTCCGGTTGGGTTCTGAAGGCTATGATCATGCCTATCCCACCTTCGTCGCCAGCTGTCGTGTCCTATACCAATTACACACGGGCACCGACTTGTATTTCTATAGCTCTTTATTCATGCATCTGCACGGGTCCCCGTCCCTACTCTAACTGTCCCCTGGTTCCTATTCCCCGGCTCCTCCTGTTCCTGCTCCTCCCTCTGACTCCACCCCGCAACCAGTAGACTGCATCCCACAATACTACACATCTGTAGTGTTGTCACTGGGTTACTGTATGTGGTCACAAATGCTTAACACACTACCTCTGAGAAAAGCTTGTCTGCTCGTGACAAGCTACCAAGGGGATAATCAGAGGTTATTTTAGGAGTGTATCCCCTTAACTTGACTAGAGGCAAGGGACCCTATTTGTCACAAGTACCTACCTGTGCCAACTACAGACAACAACTTTACAAGTTACTTACAGGTCAAAATAAATTGCCAGTTAGGTACACACCAACTATACAATGTTTAAAAGAGAGAACTCAGGCACTTTAGCATTGGTCAGCACAGGGTCCAAGGCCTAAAAAAAGAAGTGGGAGCACTAACCAAGTTAGGCAATATGCAAGTGACATTCATAGCGCATGGAGGCACAATGCGACATCATGGCTCAGCTTCACAGGAAGTGACATCACAACCATTGACCTCACAGGAAGTGACATCTGATCTTAACACATCCCACATATGCTTTGAAGGTCTATTATGAGTACATTTTAGCTCATTACGAGATTTAACAAATTGGAATTCATGTCAGGGCTGTGCCAAAAATGTGATGCATCCTGACGAAAAAGGTGAGCATCAATGTAAACATTTATTTTGTAAAAACTCTTCCACAAGAAAATTGGCAACAAGGAGAAATATGGCAGTACATCTGAACTGCTTAATTACTTACAAAGTCCACATTTTAAAATATCTTAAAGATAGAAAAAAATAAAATTATGGTATTTAAAATGCTATTTGTGTAAATACTAAAAGACCAGAACATTTGACATTCTTACAGTGCATGCATACCCCCTATGTACAGGGATTGAAGCAAGTAAAAAACACTCCTATCTCAAGTATTTGTGAAGAGATAACAAGCTGCGAGCCTTTGTTTCCCCTCCCTTTCATCTATGTGTGACCACTCAGATAGCTCCCCGCCAACATAGTGGAACAAAATAAGGCCTGGTGGCCCCTTATATTCGACTTTTGTTATAGGCCCAGTGGGAGTCTGAAATATGAAAGCTTCCCTCACTGTCTGCACATTGCTGCTCTGAAAGACAGTAGATAAACATGCAGGCGCAGTTGAATATGTCCCCTTGCTTGCATATCACACTGCGACAAGTTCATCTTTTTTTCACTAGGCCCAGCTTCTTGCTGTGTGGGCGGCGTCCACATTACACAAATAGTGGGTGTATGCAGTGGACCTGCGTATACCCCCAACTTGTGCCGTAGTAAAGAACTCAGAGTTCTATAGTCAAGAAAAAGAGGGTCAGAAGAGGGTGTGGGCAAAATACATGGGGTAACTCTGCAAAAAGGGCCATTTCCAACCCAACACCCCTCCAGGAAAGCCAGGGTGCGCTAGTTAATACCTTGAAGGACTTTTCTGCTTAGTGCCATATAACCTGGACAATGGCCCATGACTGCAGAGTTACTTGCCAGTTCTGCAACTCTCTGTACTCAATTGGATCCCTCTGTCTATGCTCTCAGGGGCCGCGTAACCTATCCTTGGGGAACCCTTATCCTCACATGTGGACCTCATCTGTGCAGCACCTTAGCTTGCTCACAGATACATCCCAGTAGACACCAAGGCCAAAGTGAGGTAGACCATTTCGCCTCTTGGGTCCACAGGTACAGAAACTTACAGAGGCCACTCAATGCCGGCAGTGTCAGTAGCAACGCTGCATGTCATTCAGGGCTCTATGATCACTGATGTTTCTCAAAGTGGGGGACAGTAGCCCCAGGAGATCTGCATCCTTTCTCTACTCTCTCTCCCACCAGGTCTCGGGTGATATCCTGAACCTGATCCTTCAACCCAGTGTCTGTACCCTTAGGCCGAAAAAACGTCTTGCAAGGCAGGAATTCCGTGGGAGTATAGCCCCCCTCCCCCAAGGGGAACTGTTAGAAATGGGATCTCTGGTTGGCTGAGGCTTGCACCTAAGCTAGGCAGAGACCACAACTCTAGTCAGGGCAAGGGAGTTACAACCCAAAGATAACCCTTGCTCACCCCCTTGGTAGCTTGGCACGAGCAGTCAGGCTTATCCCGAAGGCCATGTGTAAAGCGTTTGCGAACGCACACTGCAACAACATACCAGGCACACTACAAAAGGAACTATACACAAGGTTATATCAAAAATAGCCTTTGTATTCTCATAACACATTAGAATAGTAATCACATTATATACATGTTGCCACCTGTCACTAGGTCCTATACACAAGGGATAATATTCACCTGACAGGGCCCACAGGACCACTGTCAGAACCATCACAAAGTGAACTTTGTAAAAGTAAGACATATCATGAAAGTACCACCAGTAATCACTGGTAACCACTATACTCAACATCACCCTGTAACACAAACAATATTATGCACATTATCATATTAGGCGCACAATACATTCTGCGCCAACCTCACCAGCAGAAACACATTATGCAGTCATCTCAACAGTCCAAACGCATTAGCCCTAACCTCCTAAGCATCACTCACATTAGGGGTATAACTCACAGTAGGAAATAACCTCCTTCTGCATAATTACATTGCATGCATGATTTCATCCTCAAACGCATTTATAGGAATGAATCATAGTAGAGAATCACATTTCCTAATATCACATACATCTCTGGCCCACCTGGCCAAATGGCCTTCTGTAGGGCTCAGATGCCCTCTGTCCAGAATGTCAGGGCTGCTGCCAATGTAGCTGAATCCAAAGTGCGCCATTGTGCTGGAGAAAAGGAGTGCATCTCACTCCTATAGCTCAAAACATGCCCCAAAAGAACTGTGGCTTAAACATAGCAGCTGGCACTAAGTGCTGCGCAGCTGTGAAGAAGTGTAGGCCTGGCACCACTGTGTCTCTTCTGTCCCCCTCAGGGACTCTGCCACCAAAATGCCCATACTGGTGCGGCGCAGCTGGGATAAATAAAGGGGACAGGCCCTGGCACCTCTGTGCCCTTGGGCCCCCCTGGGGCTCATCAGACAAATGTGCCCCGACATTGGAGTGGCCCTGTCTCTTGCGGGAATACTCAGGCGCTGACAATGTGTCTCGGTATGCTTGGGGGGAACACGGGCTCCTCTGGACCCTCACCAGCTACATGCCCTCCTCGTTGGAGCCACATGGGCTCTGATCCCAAAACATGCCACACGTTGGAGCAGCCCGCTGCCAGAGGGTCTGCTCAGACTCTGTGCCTTGAACAGTGTCCGACACAAAGAACCACCACGGAGCCCCACTCACCGGCTGGGGGCAGGACTCCTCCGGTCTTCACTCCCGGCTGGGACCAATACTCGGCTCTTCTTTCCCACTTCCCTCTTGTTTGCACCCGCAGGACTCTCCCTCACTCAAGGGAGCCCCGCACACGCATTTGCTGACCTCTGGGGATGCCTCTCCCTTAACCAGGGCCCCCTCCTGGGGCCCGGGACTTCTCTGGGCACAGGCAGAGCGCCCACCAGCACACGGGAGCCCTGCTCGACTTGCCTCTGCCATTTCCATTGCTCTTCTGCTTCAGTCCGTTAGGCCCCGCCCACAACCAGGCTGGCTGTGGATCGCGGTGGAGGTCTTTCCTCCCTTCTCTCGGCAGAAATGAAGGTTAGGCTCCCTCTTAGGAGACAATATAAATGCTGGGGGCACCCGCTCGGTGCATCATGACATGGAGTGGGCACCCGCTATCAAGCATAAATCAGCGGGGTGGTCTCCCGCTCCTCTCCCCTCCATTAGGGGAAATCCCCACACTGGGATTTCATCTGGATTGATTGCAGCTCAGCGCTGTGGAGCCCTTGGGCTCCTTTTCTCCAAAATCATTGGCTCACAAGGCGCTAGAAGCAGACAAAGGTCCTGCAGTAAAAAGAATAAGTCCTTAGAGATGAAGGGGCAATGATGGGCCCAGGGAGGCAAGCCCTCATGGCAGCCCCCCCGGGCTCCAGCAGCAGCACACCCCGGAAGGATTCAGGAACCAACTGAACAACATTCTGGGGTCACAGCCCCTATATTTATATCCAGATTATCTTTGTCATGGGGCATGGGGGAACCAGATGCAACTGGTTCAGGGGGGAATTGGAGCACTTTGTTTTGCAAGCTACTCTTCCCCTTTGTCAGGTGGGGGCTAGGTGATCAGAAACACCACAGGGGGCGGAGCCAGCATTGTACAGGGCAGTCACCATCCTACCCCTCCCACTACTCCCAGCCCAGATTTCCTATTCAGCCCAGCTGACTCACCCCGCCCCTCCTGGAGCCACACACACCTCCCAGACCCTGCCACACACAAGTCAGACATGCATTTCACATCAGACAGGCAAACACATAGCACACAGAAAGGCCAACTTCTGGCATTTTCCCACTAGTCATGATAAATCTGCTCACACCATTGCGCAGCATTCATTCTCATGAGTTCTAACATACGAAACTCGACCCTGCGCTCCTCTCATACCAGGAATTACCATGGACTACTTATCCGAAATGCATTCCTTTGGGAGAGCTGGCCAATCTCACCACACATACACAGAGAGTGCACACACTTTACACTGGACCACAGTGCTGAAGTGCCCAGAGGCCTAAAACCACCAACACCAGGTTACAGAAAGGCAAAAACAGTTCAGGGGTGGACCTGCCAAAAAGGGCCAAATCCACAAGAACATATTCTACATGTGTGGTACAAGAGTGTGCTTGGCATAAGTCTCCAGCCCCTGTGCATTTGAGAGTGCATTGAGCCCCTCAAGGCCAGGGTGTAACCTCACCAGATTCAATATTAGCGTGCCCTTATCTCAGAACTGGCAACCTCTGATCCTCTGGTCCTCCCAATGTGGACTATTTCCACCTGTTATCCCTCCTTCTGAGTTTCAATAACCTCCTCTGTCGGGTTGTACTGCCAGGAACCAGAACTGATTGGGTGCTTTTGGAAGCTGCCACCAAAGTTCTCTTGACACTAAAGGCCCCCCTCAGTGGATGGTCTCTTGTTAGAGACTAGACTCCATTACTGGTGCTGACTCTGGGAACAAATCCAAGCTATGGGCTGGAAATAAGGCACCCTGGGTCTTTTCCCAACGCTACCTCTCCTTCTACTCTGAAAAGGGACATGGGCCCATTTACGCACCCTACTATACAGTGACCTGTCTGGCTTACTGCGACCCTCCCTCGCCTTTAGTTGGGGAGAACCTGAGTCAGTCCCCATAGGATCACCCTCAAATGCCTTGACAGACTTTCTCACTCACCCTGAGATCTGCTACCTTTGCAAGTTCCCTGGGGTCAGAGAATTTACACTTAACCAGGTGTTGGTGTAGCCCTGGAAAACAATAACTGAATATGTGCTCTCTGGCAATTAAATTGTACAGCCCTCCAAAAGTGTTTACCATGCTACCCTTCACACAACCATCCAGTGCTCTATAAAATTACTTCAGAAAATCCTCCAAGGACTGCCCCTGAATCTCATTTTACATCTTCTGGGAAGAATTCATACTTACAGACCAGGGATCCTTTCTTGGCGTTATACTTATACCTATCTCCTCCTTCTAAGGCCAATAGATAAGTAGTTATCTTCAGACTCTTCTGGTGGGGCTGAATGCATCCTGTTCATGATCATCAGGCTCTAAGGGTGAACTGGTACTCCAACTTTGGTTCACCCTTTGGAATTCAATTCTCAGTCCACTCTCTCTGCACAACCTTCTCAGCTCAGCCTTGCGGTATCTCTCAATGTTGTTGATGGCCAAAACCATATGTGCCAGGCCCCTGGAATACACACTTCACAAGACACAGAAATTGCTCCAGAGTTGCAGGCGTCCCCAGAACAATCACAATCCCCTCTGTTGCTGTCATCCCCAGAAATGCCAGCAGCACTGCATGAGACAACACCTGCATCACAACCAAGCAGGAGGCTTGTTGTGGCCCCACTATTAGAAATGGGGTCATTAGCAGGTGACAAGGCGGGAGAAGACACACACACCTTGCCTGTGGATGGTAGCTCTGCCACACTGCAGTCCAGTGGTGGGCCATACTGGAGCAAGACGCCGCAGAGTCCAAGAAAGCCTTGCAGCTGCACGTGTGGAGGGGAGGGGAGCATGGTAAAAATCCAGAGGATACAGGGAAAAGCCATCATGTCTTGCCAATGCCAAATGAGGAACCTGAACAACAACATGGGAGACATGGGAAAGGGCATCAGGGAACTAGTAGATGTCAACAACGAGATGGCTGCAGGGATGCGTGAAATGTCACAATCGGTGCAGCTTCCGTGCACCAAACTAGACAATGAATTTGCATCAAGGCGCAAGGAAAGGCAGCGTGTGCATGAACAAAATAAAGCCATCAACCGCCTGGCCACAGCCCCATCCCTGCTATGCAGGAGAAGCATAAACATGCAGGAGGGACTAACCCAAAACAGTAATGAGGTCACTAGGGGCATGGCCAGGATGACCAGTGCTCTTGAGGCGCTGTTAAATGCACAAACAGCACAAACTGCTGCTCTGGGTGTGCCAGAGAGTGAAGAGAGCACAAGTAGGAGCAGCATGGCAAGCTCCCTTGTCGTAGAGACAAGGAGGAGAAGCTGGCGCCACGCTGAGGCTACAGCCCAAACGCAAAGTGAGCACAGCGAGCACCAAACAACTGGCACTGGTAAGCGTGGACGCAAATGAGTATTTTAGTTCATGGGGAAGTGACCCTGGACTCACATCATCGAATGTAAATAATTTGTGTTGCACGTTTCTGCTTTAGTAACCTACATAGTGACACAATCAAACTACGTTGGGTGCATACTCCACCTGTCTGTGTCTCTTTACTTACTTAAAAAAAGTTGCGAGTGATCTCTTCCCGTCTGTGTCTGCCATCAGTTGGTGTCTCAACTCCAGCTGTGTGTGGTTCAGGCACTGCTTGCTGGTCATCATGGTCCTCATAATCAGAGATATCCACTTTAGTGCCCTTCTTAACCGCAAGTTCGTGCAACATTGCACAGGCTGCAATCATCTTGCAGCAGGTGACTGGTGTGTAATGGCGGGCCCCTCCACTTTTATGTAGGCAGCGAAACATGCTCTTCCACAGACCAAAGGTGCTCTCCACAATGTTTCGGGTAGATTTGTGTGCCCGGTTGTATCTCCTCTGGCTGGGTGTTGAAGGGTTGAGGTAGGGTGTGAGGATGAAGGACCGGACATATATGCACTGTCCCCTATTTGTAACAAGAAAAAAAACATTACTCACATGCACACAAACACATCCATCTGCAATATGCATCAAGGGAGTTTCACACAGTGTGTTACCTAGCAAGTATCCTTCGCCAAATTCCCCCACTGTCAGGCGTGCGTAGATCCCACTGTTTTGGAAGATGTAAGAGTAGTGGGTATTCCCGGGAAATTTGGCTACTATGTCCGTGATGATGTATTTGGAATCACAGATCACCTGTACATTTATGGTGTGGGTGGACTTCCTGTTCCTATAAATGTACTCTGTGGCAGCAGGTGGACATATTGGTATGTGGGTGCCATCAATACAGCCAATGATGTTGGGGAAATGCGCCATCTGATAAAAGTCAGTCTTGGTTCTGAGTAGTTCTGCATGGCTTGCAGGGAAGCTGATGTAGTAGTGCATTCTCTGCAACATGGCGTCTAGGAATTTCTTAAAGAAACGGGACAGGCAGCTCTGGGACACCCCACCTAGCGCAGCAACCACACTCTGGTGACTCCCAGATGCAAGCAGATGTAGGCTGAACAGCACCTGCACATGGGGTGGGATGGCATGCGCCCTTGTGGTTGGGTGGTCCAACAGTGGGTGGAGGTCCCTGATAAGGTCCAGGATGGTTTGGGGGTCTAGCCTGTACCTTTGAAGGATCTCTGGCTCAGTTAGCTGGAATAGGGTGATCCTCTGCCTGTACACCTGCTCCTCCCTTCTCCAGACCCTCTCTCCTTCTGCCTGTAGCCGTAGCCAACTCACAATCACGTAGAATGTCGCCATTCTGGTGACACTGTTGCATTTTGGGCCCTTTTTTATAGCCTGCACCTGGTTACTACCTGAAAGGGACATTTTCAACAGGATACTAATAGGGACTCAACAATCCTGATGAAGCCACTGTATTTGGGGTATGTGTCAGACAGAATAAGCACTGATATGAACACTTCTTAGGCAGTCTTAACGCTTATTACATATGGATCTCACATCCTTTTTCCTTAAAAAGTACTCCCTTCTAGGGAAATCTGTGTTGGCATGCCCGAATCCACAGAGGATCGGTAAGAACTCTATGAGAAAGCATGTCATTGCATAACATTCAGTGAGTGAGAGAGAACCTGTTAAGAAATAGGTTTAGCATTGCTACTGGGGAACCTCCCCCCACCCAGTACTGGTGGAACTTCCATGAGAGTGAGGTCTCTATGCAGGAAAAAAAATCCAGAGATCATAGTTCCATGAATCTGGATATATCTTATGCAACCAAAAATGGTCGTTTTTCTGCAACTAACTTAGACTTAAGTGTACAAAGAAATTTGCAATTCTTTTATAATGTACTGTGCATTTACTCAAAGAAGCTACGCACCCTTAAATTTTACCTGCTGATTGTGAGTTTCTCGTATCACCTATCATGTGAACAAATACATGAAAATGTGCAAATATGATCATATTTAAAGACAAGAGGTATGCTGTTCTTGTGTGAGAGTCTATGTCTAGGAGTAGACCAGGTATGGGGGAGTTCTCCTTTTAGGAGCAAGGGCCCTCACACACGAAAAGGGTGTAATGGTTCTACACCGGGCAGAACCTTGTCAATGGGCCTCCCAGGGTGGCTCTTTGTCACAGTTCTTTTTTTTGCCGCTATGAAGAGTGAGGTGTGGTGGGTGACTAAATGTGAGTTGAATGGAGAAGGAATGTGCAATAAAAATAACTGGCAGAACTAGGGGTAAATCGGTAGCCCAACGTCAGCACCGACTTTTGATTGTTGGTATGCTAATAAGCATCCAATTGAGGTACGTTATCTTCTGTGATTGAGTTTATCCCCAGAAAGTATACTATATCTCCATGAGAAGCATCCAAGATATAGTATTATTTACACACACCAATTCACCATCCCTTGAGGAGTAGAAAAGGATTAATGGTCCGGACGAAATGCAATGATCCTTTGGACAATAATAGGCATGTTGACACTTGACTTACACTAATTATAGCTGGAGTGGAAAATTATATCCACCTATCACTCTACTCACATTTCTCACCATGACAAAGGAAAGCAGTGATTAAATTAGACTTGGGATTAATTTTTTTATTGTTATTGCACATTCCTTCTCCATTCTCCTCACATCTAGTCACCCACCACAACTCACTATTCACATCGGCAATAAAGAAAAGAACTCTGACACAAGACCTCCTTAGGGGCGCTTTGGGGATTGCAGCACCAGCCAAGCGAAGAGATGGCCGATGACCATATGGTCATGTCTGAACTGGGGTGGTGTGGAGTGCAAAAAAACGATGGATTTAGGCCCAGATCTCTGTACTGGGGTGAATGTATGACATTGTTCTGCATTCTGTACATCACCTGTGGTTTTTGCATTTGTCACCCCGAGTGGGATAGGTATGCTCAGACGTGAGTCCCATGCACTCCACACCACTGGATTCAAGCATGCCGGGCTGAAGACGGCTGTAATGCCAGAAACCGGTCCTCGGTAGCTTATTTCCTGTCCAGGGAAGGCATGGCTTGGCAGTTCGGGCTGCACTGTTCCCATGAGGCACAGGGTCAGACTGATTTGCATATGGTCATGTCTGAACTGGGGTAGTGTGGAGTGCAAAAAAACGATGGATTTAGGCCCAGATCTCTGTCCTGGGGTGAATGTATGACATTGTTCTGCATTCTGTCCATCACCTGTGGTTTTTGCATTTGTCACCCGAGTGGGATTGTGTATGCTCAGACGTAAGTCCCATGCACTCCACACCACGGGATTCAAGCAAGACGAGCTGATGACGGCTGGAATGCTAGACACCGGTCCTCGGTAGCTTGTTTCCGGTCCAGGGAAGGCATGGCATGGCAAATAGGGCTGGACTGTTCCCATGAGGCACAGGGTCAGACTGATTTGCATATGGTCATGTCTGAACTGGGGTGGTGTGGATTGCAAAAAAACGATGGATTTAGGCCCATATCTCTGTACTGGGGTGAATGTATGACATTGTTCTGCATTCTGTCCATCACCTGTGGTTTTTGCATTTGTCACCCCGAGTGGGATGGGTATGCTCAGACGTGAGTCCCATGCACTCCACACCACTGGATTCAAGCAAGCCGGGCTGAAGACGCTGGAATGCCAGAAACCGGTCCTCTGTAGCTTGTTTCCGGTCCAGGGAAGGCAGGGCTTGGCAGTTCGGGCTGGACTGTTCCCATGAGGCACAGGGTCAGACTGATTTGCATATGGTCATGTCTGAACTGGGGTGGTGTGGAGTGCAAAAAAACGATGGATTTAGGCCCAGATCTCTGTACTGGGGTGAATGTATGACATTGTTCTGCATTCTGTCCATCACCTGTGCTTTTTGCATTTGTCACCCCGAGTGGGATAGGTATGCTCAGACAGGAGTCCCATGCACTCCACACCACTGGATTCAAGCAAGCCGGGCTGAAGACGGCTGGAATGCCAGAAACCGGTCCTCAGTAGCTTTTTTCCGGTCCAGGGAAGGCATGGCTTGGCAGGTCGGGCTGGACTGTTCCCATGAGGCACAGGGTCTTACTGATTTCCATATGGTCATGTCTGAACTGGGGTGGTGTGGAGTGCAAAAAAACGATGGATTTAGGCCCAGATCTCTGTACTGGGGTAAATGTATGACATTGTTCTGCATTCTGTCCATCACCTGTGTTTTTTGCATTTGTCTCCCCGAGTGGGATGGGTATGCTCAGACGTGAGTCCCATGCACTCCACACCACTGGATTCAAGCAAGCCGGGCTGAAGACGGCTGGAATGCCAGACACCGGTCCTCGGTAGCTTGTTTCCGGTCCAGGGAAGGCATGGCTTGGCAGTTCGGGCTGGACTGTTCCCATGAGGTATAGGGTCAGACTGATTTGCATATGGTCATGTCTGAACTGGGGTGGTGTGGAGTGCAAATAAAACAATGGATTTAGGCCCAGATCTCTGTACTGGGGTGAATGTATGAAATTGTTCGGCATTCTGGCCATCACCTGTGGTTTTTGCATTTGTCACCCCGAGTGGGATGGGTATGCTCAGACGTGAGTCCCCTGCACTCCACACCACTGGATTCAAGCAAGCCGGGCTGAAGACGGCTGGAATGCCAGAAACCGGTCCTCGGTAGCTTATTTCCGGTCCAGGGAAGGGATGGCTTGGCAGTTCAGGCTAGACTGTTCCCATGAGGCACAGGGTCAGACTAATTTGCATATGGTCATGTCTGAACTGGGGTGGTGTGGAGTGCAAAAAAACGATGGATTTAGGCCCAGATCTCTGTACTGGGGTGAATGTATGACATTGTTATGCATTCTGTCCATCACCTGGGGTTTTTGCATTTGTCACCCTGAGTGGGATTGTGTATGCTCAGACTTGAGTCTCATGCACTCCACACCACAGGATTCAAGCAAGCCGGGCTGAAGACGGCTGGAATGTCAGACACCGGTCCTCTGTAGCTTGTTTCCGGTCCAGGGAAGGCATGGCTTGGCAGTTCGGGCTGGACTGTTCCCATGAGGCACAGGGTCAGACTGATTTGCATATGGTCATGTCTGAACTGGGGTGGTGTGGAGTGCAAATAAAACAATGGATTTAGGCCCAGATCTCTGTAAAGGGGTTAATGTATGACATTGTTTCGCATTCTGGCCATCACCTGTGGTTTTTGCATTTGTCACCCCGAGTGGGATGGGTATGCTCAGACGTGAGTCCCCTGCACTCCACACCACTGGATTCAAGCAAGCCGGGCTGAAGACAGCTGGAATGCCAGAAACCGGTCCTCTGTAGCTTGTTTCCGGTCCAGGGAAGGCATGGCTTGGCAGTTCGGGCTGGACTGTTCCCATGAGGCACAGGGTCAGACTGATTTGCGTATGGTCATGTAATGTAATGTAATGTAAATACTCATTTATATAGCGCTACTACCACTCCATGGAGCATCTTGGCGCTCAAGCCAACCCAGCTCGAAAGGGTTGGTGGACTGAGAGCAACACAAAACACATTACACACTACACACTCTACACTAAAGCCCTGCAAGCACCATCAGTGAGGGGAAAAAATCCAAGTTTTCAAGGATTTCCTAAATTGGCTCTCCTTGGACATGAGTCGGAGCTGAAGTGGCAATTTTTTCCAAGTCCTAGAGCCCAGAACAAAAAGGGATTTTCCACCTTTGGTGGCCAGTCAAAATCTGGGGATTACCAGAAGATTTTGGTTAGCCAACCTCAAACAACGTGCTGGCTGATAATGTTTGAAGCCCTTGACCAAGTATCTGGGTCCTTGAGACTGGAAAGCTCGAAAGGTGATTACAAGCACCTTAAACAATACACGCTTGTGTATGGGTAGCCACTGGAGAGTTTTTAGTGCGGCTGAGGCAGATGACTTTTTGGACCACCGAAGTACTAAACGGGCAGTGGCATGTTGGACTAACTGCAACTTGTGGAGCACTGTTTTGTTGGTCCCTGCATACAGGCTATTGCAGTAGTCCAGTCTAGATGCTATCAAGGCCACTGCCACTGTTTTCCTAGTGGTAAGAGGAAGAAGATCAAAAAACTTCCTTAGTGATCTAATAATGTGAAAGCACATGCCAGCCACAGCTTTCGCTTGCTGCTTGAACGATAAATGGTCATCAAACTTGATGCCCAAATTGCGGGCAGATAAGATGGTATTTGGCGGAGCTTCAGCATCCTCGGGCCACCATTGTTTAGGGGAAAACAGATTTTGTGGGCCAAACAGCAATATTTCCGTCTTTCCTGAGTTACATTTGAGGTGATTGTTATTCATCCACTCAAATGTGGCTGAGAGGCAGTTTTTAGGGTTTTCCTCTGCTCCAGGCAGCTCCCTGTCCAGTACCAGAATCAGCTGCGTGTCATCGGCGTATGATATTGCGCTGATCTGGAAGGAGGCGATTAAGTCCATCAGGGGAACCATGTAAAGGTTAAAAAGTACTGGGCTCAAGCTAGAACCCTGAGCGACCCCTGAGCTGATGTTTTTTTCTCCAGATTTGAATCCGCCTAATACAGTTACTTGGCGTCTCTGGTTAAGAAAATTCTTAAACCACGTCAGCACCGTTCCTCCTATACCAGCGCTGCCAAGACGGTCGATCAGGATGGAATGCGAGACCGTATCGAAGGCTGCCGATAGGTCGAGTAAAATCAGGACAGCCTTCATCCCTTGGTCCATAGCCATTCGCAGAGTCTCCGCCCTGAACAAGAGGGCAGATTCAGTCGAATGTTTGGACCTGAACCCTGATTGATGTGTATGCAGGATGTTATTCTCCTCGAGGAAATTTGTGAGTTGGACATTGACGAATGTTTCGGTCAGCTTGAACACTACAGGGAGTAGGGAAATGGGGTGCAGGTTGGAGAGCGTAGTTGAATCCGATAGAGCCTTTTTCTGGAGTGGGGTAACTGCAGCGAGCTTCCAGTCGCAGGGGATTTCAGCAGTAGCAAGAGATGAGTTGATAATACCATTGATGATTGGATTTACATCCTTTACCAGCGTCCGTAGGACCATGGGTGGAGAAGGGTCGAATGGGGACCCTGATTTGATTGCTAAGATGGCTTGATGAGACTCCTCTAGGGAAATGGGCATGAATGAATCAAAGTAGATGGTATTAACTCGATCATGACCCGGCCCAGCCTCTTCCGGCTTCAGCGGGTTGGATGGCGCAGGAGGAAAATCCTTCACAATATCAGCGATCTTCTTCGCAAAGTAGTCAGAAATGGCATTGCAGAGAGATAACGAGGGAGGACTTTTCTGAGACAGTGCTGTAGGATTAGTAAAGTTGGGGATGATCTTAAAAAACTCCTTTTGTCCACTGCCTGAGGAGGTGATAGCTTCTAGGTAGTGTGCTTTTTTCGCCAGCTTAATAGCGGCATGATACTTCCTACTGGCAGCTTTAAATATGTCCCGGGCAGCCACCTCATACTTTCTTCGCCATCTCCGCTCGAGGGATCTCACTTCGCCTAATTCCAATTTTAAGGCTAATGAGAACCACGGAGCGCTCTTTCTATTTTTGCCACTGCTTGGATTACTATGCTTCTTTGCTAAAGGCAAAGACGTACCGAAGGACGTCATCCAATTATTAAACTGCAGATTGTCAGTCTGCGTGTGACCAGTTAACACTGGATTACTGACTCTGAGTTTCTCCAAAAGTTCTGACCGAGTGAGTGAGTTTTTCCAGTCGGGTTTACGACTGGCTACACTTGTACTCACACCTTTTACTGGGACCAAGTGTTTTAGGGAAAGATCGAACGGAATGAATTTATGGTCCGACCAAATTTGGGCGCACAGAGATTTAACTGTCAGGCTGTCTGAATTAGAACAGACACAGTCTAACACATGCCCTGCACTATGGGTAGGTTCAGTCGTCAACAAGGTAAGACCAAGTATTTTAATGATATCCATAAAACAACTTGTCCCTAGCTCGTTGGGAGAGTCTAAGTGGAGATTAAGGTCACCCAACACTGTACAATGGGCAAACCTAAGCGTGAGGTCACTCAGCACGTCTCCAATACTCTCCAGGAAGTCCGTGGGTGAACCGGGTGGTCGATAAATCAATGCCCCAGAAAAGGAAAAGGAGTCATGGATACCAAGGCAGAAAGCCATGGCCTCTGCCCCCTTGATGCCAGGCAACTCATACGTCGTACATTTCAATGTATAATGATATATTATTGCCAGACCGCCACCTCGTTGTGGAGGTCTGTCTAAACGCTGGATTAGCAAGTTTTGCGGAAGAGCCACTGCACCAGGGACGGAGCCAGGTTTCTGTAACGAGAAGCCAGTCCAGATTCGTCTCTACAATTAGGCCGTTAATGTGCTGTGCATTTTTGCACAAAGACCTGGCGTTAATAAGGCCCCCTCGTAGTAAAATGAGCGGGGAATCATCTGGAACAGACGGCACTGGGCAGAACTTCGTTTTACAGTGTAAACAACAAGCTGGGCCGTCCCATGTATCAGGTGATAGGGAGTCGTGGCAATCAGAGGAGAATATGTTCAAAGAATGTAACCACTCCCCAGCATAAGTATGCCCGTTTACACATGGGGCCTGGTGCCTAGCCTCTGCCGCTGCCTCGACGCTGACGAGCGCAGACAGGCAGGACTCTGGCTCGGCTCCGGCGCGGCTACATCGCGCCCACTGCGCGTCACCGCTGCGCGTCACCGCTGCACGTCATCATGGTAGGTTTAAATAGGGGACTCGTCTGCCCGCCTGAGCACTAAAGCGCTCACCAAGATGGCGGCGCTAGGCGTCCCAATCTACCCCCAAGATGGCTACAGGACGTGAGCTCCTAACAGTGACCCACTGAAGGAGCGGTGGAAATAACAATTATTGTGCAAGTAAGCGCACTAGTTGCAATTAAAAACACAGAGCTGCTATTTGAACTGGGGTGGTGTGGAGTGCAAAAAAAACAATGGATTTAGGCCCAGATCTCTGTACTGTGGTGAATGTATGACATTGTTCTGCATTCTGTCCATCACCTGTGGTTTTTGCATTTGTCACCCCAAGTGGGATGGGTTTGCTCAGACGTGAGTCCCATGCACTCCACACCACTGGATTGAAGCAAGCCGGGCTGAAGACGGCTGGAATGCCAGAAACCGGTCCTCGGTAGCTTGTTTCCGCTCCAGGAAAGGCATGGCTTGGCAGTTCGGGCTGGACTGTTCCCATGAAGCACAGGGTCGGACTGATTTGCATATGGTCATGTCTGAACTGGGGTGGTGTGGAATGCAAAAAAACGATGGATTTAGGCCCAGATCTCTGTACTGGGGTGAATGTATGACATTGTTCTGCATTCTGTCCATCACCTGTGGTTTTTGCTGTGATCTCCATGACATCACAGGAAGTGATGTCATTACTCATTACCTTTGATCCTGAGTCTTCTTAAGAAGTGAGGTCACATGACCTCAACCCCGATGACAATATTTGACATTATAAGTTCCATAGTAACTGGGTGATGAACATAACAGCAAAACACAGATAAATATACATTTTTGATACAACGTATATTTTAATTAAGGTGCTGACATGATATGCCAAAGGAATATTACCCATTTCTTTTGGCCTTTTATGGCAAACTATACGTTTGTTTGAAGAGTAGGATACAGGGCAAAAAAAGACAGAACTGTGATGGGAACCTACATTATTTCTACTGCGACCTGTCATGATTTAATGATTTTCCTAGTATATACCTCAATGAGAAATGCAATCAGAAATCATATGGAGAAAGTTGCAAAGTCATCCTGTGTGACCTGTACACCCCCATTGTTTGCTGAGTGGTACTGGTGGTAACTGACTCTGACGAACCGTGGGCTCTGCCTAACCAGGGCCACATAGATGAGGGTACACTATATATTAGGGTGAACTTGTTATTTGCATGATCTACCCTTTGAGTCCCTATTACATAATAGAACAGGGGGATTCAAACTACCTTTAAGTTCCTAGGGCCACATGCATCATTGTAAGGTTTTGCGATTCCTTATTTGCGATTTTTAGGGAATCGCAAATAAGGAATCGCAAAATGAGATGCATGATTTTATTCGCATAATATTTGCGATTCGGTAAAAATTTTATTCGCATAATATTTGCGATTCGGTAAAAATCGCAATTTTTACCGAATCGCAAATATTATGCGAATTCCTAATTGCGATTTCGCAAATCCCATTCATTCCTATGGGCCAAAAGGCCCATAGGAGTCAATGGGAAGGCATTTACAAATTGCGAATTTGAAAATGCGATTCGCAATTTGTTAATGCATTCCAAGGGTGCAGAGGGGGGTCCAAAGGACCCCCCCCTGAACCCCTGAAATGTATTTTAAAGTGCATGTTTCACACACACATGTCCTAAGGACATGTGTGTCTGTAACATGAAAGTTTAAAAAATGCATTTTTGAGCATTTTCATAACTTTTCGCAAATTACCACGAGGTTCAACCTCGTGGTAATTTGCACCCCCTAATTGCTAATTCGCAATTTGAAAAGAATCATGCATTGCTTTTAAGAAATCACAAATTTGCGATTCCTTAAAAGCAATGACATTTTTGGTGATCACTAAAAATAGCGAATTTCACAAAAATGCATGATGCATCCCAAAAACTTATTTAGGAATCGCAAACGGCCGAATTTACAGATTTGCACCGTTTGCACTTCCTAAATAGGTTGATGCATGTGGCCCTTTGTATATAATAGGGCATGGCAGAGATCCTGAAGTCATTTTTAACGCTGCCCTGTGTTGCAGCACTGCTTTTATATGTAAATTGTGCCCAAACTCGACTTTGGTGGCTGGTGCACTTAAAAAGGGATAAACCGCAATATTCTGGCATATTCGGCACCCCCAGGATCTCACCTTGGTTTCCCACGTGTAGAGGGTCAGGTACTCATAAGGAGGGCCATCCCTAAACAGCTTTTATATGCCCTAGGGATAGAGAAGTTTCACATTTAACTTTCCCCATTGTAGTAAAGTGCTTCCCAAAATCCACTTCGGTGCTAGGAGCCCTGTGGAGCGAGATTCCGGCCTCTATTTGCATATTCAGGATCCCTAAAGTCTCCCATCGGTGTCTTGTGGGTGGGGGGTCATGTAGCATTAAACAGGGTCCTCAAAAACATTGTATAGACCCTGGTGTTGGAGAAATTGCACATTTCATTTTACCGTGTAGATCCCCAGCAACATAGGATAACATGGCAATAGTTTATTAATGCATAAATATTGCTAGGAATTACCAAAACAAATATAATTCAAGGTCTTCGGAGAATGGTCTTCTTTATCTGTGTGCAATAAATCCGTCTTGGATTTGACCCCCCGCGAGTGCAGTTCTTCTTTTTTCGTATCACATATATATATATATATATATATATATATATATATATATATATATATATATATGTATATATTACCTACTGGCGGTCGCCAGTAGGTATATATAGTTAGGATTTTTTCTCTTTGGAACTTTTGAAAATTCTATGTCTAATAACTTTGGCGTTTGTGTACGGAATCGGCTGAAATTTTCAGGAAAATTGCACATTTTGTTTCTGAGCAGCCCCTAAAATTTTTTTAAGTTTTGTCTAGGGGGGGCCGAGAAAAAAGGGGGGGTCCCAAAACGTGTTTTTTCCATTCATTTTTCCATAGGGCGTTTGGCCTCACTTTTAGCTCGAACGGCTGAATGGATTTACACGAAACTTGGCAAAATTGTAGGGACTGTTAGCCCGATGTGCCTTTGCTGGGTCTCAATATATGTGCTCCAGTGGATTTTGAGAAATTAACGTTTAAAAAAACAGATATATCTGTGACAGCGTCCCGGATAGCGCTCCAGATCGCGTACTTTTCGCGTAACGGAGCTTTGTGAAGCTGATTGGCTCTCCGGTGTCTGTCAACATTCTAAACAGTCCGGTGCGGCCGCCATCTTGTCTCTCGGTAGGATTGAGAGACAAGAGGAGGAGAAAAACGAAGGGGGAATTTAATGAAAGGGGGCAAGGTAGACTCCTCTTGACCCCCTAGGAATGATGTTGGGGTTATTAAAGGGTCCCGTGGGGCAAATTAAAAAAAATAGATTTTTCGTGGTAGAAGCACTTCTCGGTTCGCGAACCGGGTCGCAAACTGGTAGCGAAACGTGAATTCGCCATTTTGTGTTTCGATTTAATTAAATTACTAGATGAAGGAAAAGCAATGTGAGTATTGGGTATAAGGGGGTATGGGAGACGTATCCTGGCCCCCTATGTTTTCTGAGGGTGGTTGAGGAGGCTCATATATGTTGATACTTGTCTTCCAGCGGTTGCGTGTGAGCTTTTTTTTTTTTTTTTTTTGCCGCTTGACTTCTGTTAACGTTCGATTCAAAGGAAATCAGGAAGTGTTGACCGCCATTTTGACACTGCGAGTAAATATATTGTTAAAAATAATTGTTATAAATTAATCCGTATTGATAAACATTGTCTGCGCCATCTTGCTTTTTTTCCAATGCCACACTTTTGTCGTGCACTGCAGCCATTTTAGATGCCTTGACCAGACCCACTCTCTGCACGCCGCCGATCCTCAGCATGGCTCCCCACCCTCGCAAGCATCTCCCCCACGCACTGGTTACCCCTGCTCTCTCTCTCATGCATGGGCCATAAACCTCCCCCCATCTGCGCTGCTCTTCCCTGAGTATCACACCCTGTGCCCGCCCGACACCTCCCTTTCACCCTATTCACTACCGCACCCTCTGACACTCCTCTTCCTCTGTGTCTGATTGTCCAGGCCGATCCCAGGCTTTCACCTAGCCCTGCGGATGTAGTTTATGGCCCCAACTGTAAAGAATCACCCCTGTTCAAAGGAGTTACAGTAGATCAAGGCCCCCACCTCATGAGATCCGTCACACCACACGCGTTCCTACTATCTGATAACGATCCTGTATTGTGATTGGGGAGGGGATTCTCACTGTAAGGGTGTGTGGGACCGAGCCTGAAGCGGAAGATTCCAGGGATGCCTTTTTGTACATCAAAGTCTTCACAATTATGTGTCACATTAAAAATATATAGCACTCCAACAAAGTAGTAGGATTATAACACTTTAATAACTTATAAATATATACAACGCTCCAACAAAGTAAACACGTTAAAAAAACTTTTTAAACAACTATTTACATGACATTGCTTTAACCAGGATAGACAAAGAAATGACACAGTGATGTAAAAGTTTCTGAAAGAAATGCCAAGAACGTCCCATGTGAAAGTGAATTTTATCTGGCAATTTTTTTCTTTTCCTTCTTTTGAAAAGAAAGTTAATGCCAGGTTTGTTACCTGCCTCATCTGCAAAAAAAAAACTCTCGAGAGGGACCGAAAAAAAATATAGCTATGGTAATCATACCAAGTATGGGCACATGGAGAGGTGGCACCCTCTTAATTATTCTAAAGCACAACTTCGAGATTTGGTGGATAACCCCCGACCGGCAAAAACATCCACCAATGACTTAGCAATAAGTGAGTCAGAGGCAAGGGAAACGGTCTCAAATCTGCAAAAGAACTTTGGGCAGATGAGATTGACTTGTGTAGCATGTGGAAAATTAATTTCATGCGGAGAGATGAGTTTTACTTTAATAAATAGATCATATGAAAATCATCAATGTCCAAAACGTCCTAGAAAGTAATTTTTGTCATTTTTGAGGAAGAGAGATAACCTACAGTGGTACGGGTCGTTTTCCATCGTACTAGGGGGGCCAGGTGACATTACTTCGGGGTGGCTTAGGGGCATTTAAAACAACTTCCCTGATACAGGTAGCATATAAAGTAGAGGCTAAATACCAGGATCTTTATCGATTGCTTTATGCTGTACAAAAATGAAAAACACACAACAAACCTGGACAATTCATATTTTCAATGTTTCTGCGTACTATACATTTTAACCCTTAACTAATTGAGCTGCTTCATTTCACCTGCTTTTTTAAAAAAAAATTAAAAAAATCAGAAACAGTGGCCATTTATTCGAAACTTACCAATCTACGCGTTACAACTACGTTTGCTTTTTCAAAAACCTTTAATAAAAATGTTGGTGCCCAAATACGGGCCTACAACCCCGTGGGCCGGCCACGGAGCAGGCTGGAACAGTAAATGGGGGGGGTATTTATTTGTGGAAAACATAACAGAGAGTCAGTGGTCGTTGATTTCATAGTAAAAAGTGCGACAAGTGCAACAAAATCATATCGATAATTCATTGTGAGCAAGTACCAAAAGGGTCGACAATTCGAACCTTCAATAATAAATACAGTAATCAATGATGCATTAGAACTTAATATCAATTCATTGTTCGAACGTGTAATCAGTACCCGTCCCATGTCAATTCATTGTTCGAACGTATAATCAATACCCATCCTGGATCAATTCATTGTCCGAACATATAATCAGTCTTATCCCATATCAATTCATGTGCTAAAAACTGCATACATATCTCATGATATCAAGGCTGAGCAATCGGGGCACAACAAGGAGTTGAGAGTTTCATTTGTACCGGCGCCATTTTGGGTGAGGTCAGGAAGGTCCAAGTATAGTCAAAATGTCTCCACCAACTCGTGGTTGGACCGGGACCTCTTTCGGCAGTCCAAAAGTTTTCGTTGAAGGGTAGCAGAGGGGACTGCCGACATGAACCATCAGTCAAAGTGGGGTGGGAGGCAACAATCTCTCCTACTGGGTCATAATGGTGTCCTACCGGAACTGATCAAGTTGGTAGTCTTGCAGGATTTTGGTCATTTCAAGACTGAGGCCGGCGCCGGCATGAGTGCGCCGACGTCCCGCGGCTACGTCGTGGTCGTTCCGTGGGTGATCATGGCAGTCATTCCCCATCGGGGGTGTCTGCGGGGGTCGGGGGCCCCTGTGGCTCTTATAGAATCTTTAAAGTTGAGGAGAACGTTTCTGGACGCAGGACTCATTTTCTAGTTGAACTCAGAAGCGCCGTTGCACCGCAACAGTGGACGAGACCCCCGCTGGGTGAGCGGAGCATCATTGCCTCGCAATAGTGGACGAGACCTTTTGTCGGGTGAGTGCAGCGCCGCTGCATCGCAAGAGTGGAGGAACCCTTTTGTTGGGTGAGTGGAGCGTTGGGGGTGCAGCTGAGGGGCCCCTACCTGGGGGGGTGGGAGAGGCTCGTTCGCGCCGCCTCTCCCTCCCAGCGCACCCCACGCCAACACCTGGCGTTGATATCCGTGATGTCCGGACCAGGCGATAAGAGGGGGGGGGGTCGGAGGCAGAGGCAAGACATCCCCCCCCCATGGCCTGCAGGGCGCCGCTTCAGGACCGAACGGGGAGCTCATATCAAGCCAGGGCCAGACCAGGAGATACAAGGGGAGGGGGGGGGTCGGTGGCGTGTGCAAAACATCCCCCCCCAGTGTTGTCACAGCCATTATTGAAAAAAGAAGAAGATACCGTCGGCCTCGGCTCCTCTCCTGGTCCACCTTATGCGACGACCCTTTTGTTGGGTGAGTGGAGCGTTGGGGGTGCAGCTGAGGGGCCCCCACCTGTGGGGGTGGGAGAGGCTCGTTCGCGCAGCCTCTCCCTCCCAGCGCACCCCACGCCGACATTTGGCGTTGATATCCGTGATGTCCGGACCAGGCGATAAGAGGGGGGGGGGGGTCGGTGGCATGTGCAAGACATCCCCCCCCGTTGTCACAGCCATTATTTTAGAAAGAAGAAGAATCCCGTCGGCCTCGGCTCCTCTCCTGGCCCACCTTAGCCGATGACCTCCCCGGCTGACGGCTGCCAGCAGGACCCGCCCTACACGTGCCGAAGGCCTCGTCTTCCGGATGGGCGTAGCCGCGAACCTGTTGCACTTCGGGAGTTTCCGGAATGGGGGTAGGTATCTGCTGATTTGTATCTATTTCATGTTACCGTTATTGGGCGTGGCGGGCAGTGGGACAGACATGCTTGGAGCAGTGGGGGGGTGGCGGAGCCTAGCTACCTCGTGGCTGCCGTAACGTCAAGCTTGGCTTCTTTCACTACTTTCATGTTTCTTATTTCTAGCGAAGTCAAAAACTCATCAGTGGCCTACTGATTTTGTTCGATTTCTTTCCCTTCCTTTTCAAGTGTGTTTCATGCTTAAGTTTCTGTTTAACAGGATACAGTGATTACTTAGTATTTTACATATGTCTTCTTTATTAGGGGTACTCTCCGGTTGAGCCAGATGATGTACCTCTAATAAATGGTCCGGGTGGAACTAGTTTCTCAGTCAGTGGGGAGTAGATGGGCATGACATATTACAACGGGGGACAAAGGTCCGCATTACCCACCCTTCACTACTTGCAAAGACTAGACAGAATATTTCTATTCCACGTTATTTGCAAACAGAGAATACCTCGAGAGAACTATTCCTTGAACAATAAATGTCCAGCCAATCAATCAATTAGTGGGGAGAAAAACAGGCATGACGTATTACAACGGGGGACAAAAGTCTGCATTACCTATCCTTCACTATCTGCAAAGGGAGACAGAATATTCCTATTCTTCTCTGTTTGTAGACAGGGAATATCTCAAAGAGCAATAATCGATAAAAAATTAGTAGGATTATAACACTTTAAAAAAGGTATTGGTGAATTATACTTCTCCGGAAATTTAAAACTCACAAATGTTTTATTTGTGTAATCGTTTCAGGTCAAACGGATTGTGGGACAATGTTAAGAATGGAAGAGTCACCAAAAGGCAAAAAGTACACTCACGTATGAAAATCTTACTATTAATGCTTGACTGAGGCCAAGGAGATCAGAGTGCATGAGTCTCATGCTCAATCGATTGAGCTAGCCGGATCGGGCAACAAAAAGTATAAAATAGTTATGTAAATAGTTATTTAATAAAATGTTTTACCCTGTTACTTTGCTGGTGTGTTGTATATATTTATAATATTTGCATAGGGTTTGTCGTTATTTTGGGTGGGGTGGGCGGCGGTGCCGAGCTGTCTTGCAGCCATCATGGTGTCGAGCTCAGTTCCTCTCACTAGTTTCGTATTTCTCATGAGGGGTTGTTCATAATGTTTCTATTTTAGCGAGGTCAAAAAGAGATCCCATTAGTGGCCTACTGATTTTGCTTGATTCCTTTTGTTTTTTTAACAATTTTTCACTATCTGCAAAGACTAAACAGAGTATTGCGACTCTGTGCTTGTTTGTAAATAGAGAATGAACCAAAGAGAACCAATTTCAAAACAATAAATGCTAGGATAACAATCAATCAAATGGAGAGGGAAGCAGGCACGACGGATTACAACAGGGGCAAAGGCCTGCGTTATCTACCCTTCACTATCTGCAAAGAGAGAATAC
The DNA here is from genome assembly GCF_964263255.1 of Lissotriton vulgaris. NCBI lineage: Eukaryota > Metazoa > Chordata > Amphibia > Caudata > Salamandridae > Lissotriton > Lissotriton vulgaris. Next base: position 933,802,557 of record NC_141691.1, read on the forward strand.
TCCTAAAAGAAAAGGGGAGGGGGGGCAGCGTTCAAAGCACATCAGCGTGCATAAACACGAAAATGTTTTTACGTACCACGTACTTGACATTTTAAAGCTTTTGACGTTTGCTATTAAAAAACCATTGAAATTCACTGAAAAAACCATAGGTTATAGATCATATATAGTTAGGAATTAGCATTTACAAAACCTTGAAAATTCACTGAAAAAAACATGGGTTATAGACCATATAGAGTTAGGAATTAGCATTTACAAAACCTTATTTTACTCACACAAAACCATTGAAATTTCATATATAGTTAGTTGCACTAACTATATATCGCGCACCCGCAATCCACTGCTGATCATGTCACATATTACATCATTCATGACATGATTAGTGACATCACTGATGACATCACTGATGACATCACTGATGACATCTCAAATGACAGCACTGATGACATCACTGATGACAACATCCAGTGACTGTATGTTTCTGAAAAGTCAAAATATGTCTTACATATTGAAGAATGAGTGGATGTATAAGTGTCTGGATGAAGGATTTAGTAGGTGCATGACTGACTGTATGAGTGAGTGATTAAATGTGTCTCACTGAGTGCATGGGTTAGTGACTAAACTGTCTTAATTTGTGCATCATTATGTCTGTTGTTCTGTAAACTGCTGCATGTGTTGATCAGTAGCTTTATGATTAAGTATATGGGTTATTGATTGGTTGCCCAAGTATTTGTATGAGAGACTGAGCGTGTGTGTGGGTGGCTGGGAGGTGTATGACTCTGTGCATAGATGTGTGAGCAGTTGATTCACTAGATGTATGGGTTCAAAAGTGCATGTGGAAACAGCTGTATGGGCGGTTGACTGTGTGCATGAGTGTATTGGTGAGTGAATGGATATCTCAGTGCTACATGTCAAAGTAAGTACATATGTAAAACACAGTACATGTGAGAGTTGACATATAAAAATAACTGTGCATAAGAGCCAGTGAATTTGTGAGTGGCTGTATGGATCATTGTGAACTTGTATCAGGGATTGTGTAAGAGAGTAAATATGTATTAGTATATGTTTGAATAAGTAAGGTGTGTATAACTGTATAGTTGAGGAAATGGAAGTGTGATTGATTCTTTGCATGACTGACTAGGTGTGTGAGTAACTCCATGGATGAGTGACAGTCTGTGAGTGTCTATTTACTCTGAGTGTATCTAAGATTATATTAGAGTCTGAAGAGGTTCACCGTATTATCACATGAATGATGTCATCAGTGATGTGATCAATAATGTCAAATGAGATGTCATCAGTGATGTCATTTGAGATGTCATCAGTGATGTCATCAGTGATGTCATCAGTAATGTCACTGATCATGTCATGAATGATGTAATATGTGACATGATCAGCAGTGGATTGCGGGTGCGCGATATATAGTTAGTGCAACTAACTATATATGAAATTTCAATGGTTTTGTGTGAGTAAAATAAGGTTTTGTAAATGCTAATTCCTAACTATATATGGTCTATAACCCATGGTTTTTTCAGTGAATATATATATATATATATATATATATATATATATATTACCTACTGGCGGTCGCCAGTAGGTAGTTATAGTTAGGATTTTTTTCAATGTTAAATCTCAAAATTCTATTTGGAATAACTTTGGCACCGGTTGACGAATCTGCCTGAAAATTTCCTGAAAATGGCCTCGCGGAGCTCCGGTCCTTCCCTGAAAGTTTGGGGGGGATACGTCATGCGGGGGCCGAGATAAAAGGGGGGTCCCAAAACGCATTTTCCCCATGTTAATTTCCATAGGGCGGTCAATTTCACTTTTAGCCCGAACGGCTGAATGGATTTACACCAAACTTGGCAAAATTGTAGGGACTGGTAGCCCGATGTGCCTTTGCTATGTCTGAAGATATGTGCTCCAGTGGATTTTGAGTAATTTAGGTTCAAAAAATATATATATCTATAGGCTCTCTCCGGTGCGCGCACTTGAGTGCGCTCCCGGCGCGACACGCGACTTGCGCGCAGAAAGCTGATTGGCTCTTGGGTGTCTGTAAACATTCTAAACAGTCTGGAGCGGCCGCCATCTTGTGTCTCGGTAAAATCGAGACACAAGGGGTTTGAAAAAAAAAGGGGCAAATGACCATAAGGGGGAAGAGTAGACCCCCTCTGACCCCCTAGGTTTGATGTAGGGACTAAAATAGGGTCCTGCAGGGCATTAAAAAAAATTTTTCGTTTTGCGCGGGGGAAGCGCATGGTACGCGCACCGGCGAAGCACGGGGAAAATCCAGGACCATATTTATGAAGGCCTTGCGCTGTTAGTTTTGCGCCTCCTGTGCGTCAATTTTTGTGACGCACCAGCGGTGTAAAAAAATGCGCATTGTTATGCAATATTTAAAAAGTGACGCATCTATCTAGATGCGTCACTTTTTAAATATAGTGCAACGAGGCACATTTTATTACACTGCTGGTGTTATGCGTCACTTTTCTGTGCGCACTCCTTATGACATTCCAGATGTGTCATATTTAATGTATGACAAATCATGTTGCAAGGAGTTACAGATACGTCAGTATTTCTGACATATCTGTAAACATAAAAGTGATGCGAGGCAGGTGCAAGATTTTGACGCAACAGCATCCTAAAAGTGACGCAGAGAAATCTTATAGATTTCAGTACGTCGTTATTACCAAGCTTTTTGCGGGGGAATGCCCCCTTTGCATACATTATACCTGACGCAGATATAATGTGGCGCAGAGTTTTAAAAAGTGACCCATGTACCTAGATGCGTCACTTTTTAAAAATAGCGTCAGGTATAATGCATGCAGAGGGGGTGTTCTCCCGCAAAAAGCTTTGTAATAGCGACGCAGTGAAATCTTTGAGATTTCACTGCGTCAGTTTTAGGATGCTGTTGCGTCAAAATCTTGTGCCTGCTTTACAGCAGGTGTTAGACTGAGGCAAGACCTTTCACATGCTGCTTTCCCCATTTGAAAGGACACATTACTGGAGTTGCGTCACTTTTGTGACGCACTCCAGCAATGCGTTACTTGGAATGTCATAAGGAGTGCGCACAGAAAAGTGACGCATCGCACCAGTGGTGTAAAAAAATGTGCCTCGTTGCGTTATATTTAAAAAGTGACGTATCTAGGTAGATGGGTCACTTTTTAAAATCAAGCGCCACATTATATCTGCGTGAGGTATAATGCATGCAGAGGGGGTGTTCCCCCACTAAAAGCTTTGTAATAGCGACGCAGTGAAATGTTTGAGATTTCACTGCGTCACTTTTAGGATGCTGTTGCATCCTTTAAATATAGTGCAACGAGGCACATTTTATTACACTGCTGGTGTGATGCGTCACTTTTCTGTCCACAGTCCTTATGACATTCCAGATGTGTCATATTTAATGTATGACGAATCATGTTGCAAGGAGTTACAGATACGTCAGTATTTCTGACATATCTGTAAACATAAAAGTGATGCGAGGCCGGCGCAAGATTTTGACGCAACAGCATCCTAAAAGTGACGCAGAGAAATCTCATAGATTTCAGTACGTCGTTATTACCAAGCTTTTTGCGAGGGATTGCCCCCTCTGCATACATTATACCTGATGCAGATACAATATGGCGCAGAGTTTTAAAAAGTGACCCATGTACCTAGATGCGTCACTTTTTAAAAAATAGTGTCAGGTATAATGCATGCAGAGGGGGTGTTCCTTGCAAAAAGCTTGGTAATAATGACGCAGTGCGTCACTTTTAGGATGCTGTTGCGCCAAAATCTTGCGCCTGCTTCACAGCAAACCTTTCACATGGTGCTTTTTCCATGTGAAAGGACACATTACTGGAGTTGCGTCACTTTTGTGACGCACTCCTGCAATGCGTTACTTTTGTGTTTACAGATATGTCAGAAATACTGACATATCTGTAACTCCTTGCGAATTGATTAGTCATATATTAAATATGACATATCTGGAATGTCATAAGGAGTGCGTCCAGAAAAGTGATGCATCGCTGTTTTCACGTAGCGATGCGTCACTTTTCAGAAATGAGGCCTCCAGTTTATTCACTGTGTCATAACTTTCTTTTCTAACACTCACCTTCTTTCATTCCTCCTACTTCACTTCCTTTCACCTCTCATACCTTTCTGTTCTTTCTTACTCATTCTCCTTTCAATTATCAATGCACTATATTTCACTTACTCTTCATTTTTTAAGAATATAGCTCTTTGATGAGAATTGGAGGTAGTTCTGAAAAGAACTTTTGGTTTTCTTCTTTTAACTGAACAGGAACAAAAACAGGGAATGGAAACTGCTCAACAGGAGCAAAAAGAAAAGAAAAAAATTAGGGGTGGGAAGGGCAGCGATGGTTCTCCAATGCTCGAACCATGAGCAGGACACTTTGCTCCCCATAGGTGAGGAGTTGATTGCAGTATCTGCATTTGACGACCCCATGGTTAAATGCAGGTTGTATGTTTGCTACCTGCTCCTGTGATTGTTCTCTTCCAGAAGAAGTTGCTCCTCCTGTTGATGTAGAGGCCCCATCTCTGGGAACCTCTTGTGCCAGAGCCCTGACACTTTCCCGGGCAAAATTCTGGGGGTGCCTCCTCTCCACATGGCGAATCATGGTGAAGTTGCCAAAAGAGTTTTTTTTTGGGGGGTTACCCCGTGACAGGACCTGTTTGCAGATCCTGCACTCTACTTTTGGTGCATTCACCTTCTTCTGGTCTGCTGGAAACTTAAAAAATTTCCAGATGAAATGTTCTTTGACCTTCGGCTGAGGAGGCTCTTCATCAATGAAATCATTGGAGTCATCTTCACTGCTGGATGGTCTGGCAGCCATGATGAATCCAGGAATATGGAGCAGCAAAAAAGGCAGGTCTTTCAGTCACAAAAGTGAAAGAAGAAGTGAAGGAAATGGGTGGGGATTTCATTCATTGTAAAAAAAAACTGTTAGCAACCAATGAAAAGTGTTATTTTAGGGTCACATGACCCGACGCGTTTACGCTGCGCGCTCCAGAGCACTTCCGGTACGTTTACGCAGCGCGATCGTAGGCGCTTCCGGGGCGCAAACGTGGCGCGATCGTAGGCGCTTTTGCGTGCGTTTATGCGCCGCGAACGTAGGCGCTTCCGAGGGCACTTACGTTGCGCGCCGAAGTGACGTCATCAATCTTTTATAGAAATGCATAATCATTTTCCTTATTAAAAAAAACTAATTTTATTTGTATGGTACGAAATGTTTTGCATTATTATTAACTTTTCATTCATATTTTTTTTCACGAACGACAGTTGCGCTCTGGGTGCGCTTTCAGATGAGCTCTCGGAAAAGCTTACCGGAGAGCTTAGGTGAAAGCTTCCCGGAGCGCGCACCCAGAGCGCAAAAGAAAAAAATTATATAAAAAAAAATGAATACTTAAAAAAAAACAGCAAATTGTAAAAAAAAAAAAAGGTTAGAAACTCGATATACAAAGGAATTAGCATTTAAAAAACTATGAAATTCACTGAAAAAACCATAGGTTTCACACCAGTTATAGTTAGGAATTAGAATTTAAAAAACCTATGAAATTCACTGAAAAAACCATAGGTTTCACACCAGTTATAGTTAGGAATTAGCATTTAAAAAACCTATTAAATTCACTGAAAAAACCATAGGTTTCACACCAGTTATAGTTAGCTGGAAATTTTACTGATATAAAACCATTGAAATTCCCACGTTATAGTTAGATGGACTCACTATAACTTGCGCGTGCAATGCACTGCTGATGATGTCTTATTAAGCCAGTTAACCAATCAATTTTTAAAAACCATCCATTTAGACACTTATTTAAACATTTATTCTTCCATCAACTTTTACATATACATATATAAAATATATTTATTTTTCAGAAAGACACACATTCACTGGATGGTGTCATCAGTGATGTCATGAGTGATGTCACTGACCATGTCATGAGTGATGTAATATGTGATGTCATCAGCAGTGCATTGCACGCGCAAGTTATAGTGAGTCCATCTAACTATAACGTGGGAATTTCAATGGTTTTATATCAGTAAAATTTCCAGCTAACTATAACTGGTGTGAAACCTATGGTTTTTTTCAGTGAATTTAATAGGTTTTTTAAATACTAATTCCTAACTATAACTGGTGTGAAACCTATGGTTTTTTCAGTGAATATATATATACATATATATATATATATATATATATATATATATATATATATATATATATATATATATATATATATATATCAGCGCGCTTGCCTGTCAGTCCCCTTTTTGCTCGAAGAAGGCAAGTGTAGACCCAAATCTTTTCAAGTGATGTTTATTTTGCTATCACCTTGTCGCCATGATGCGTTTCGGCTGGAAACAAACAGCCTTGATCACATGACAGTGCATGGGCGGCAATGTCTTCTTTTAAAATGCAAAGTGCATCAGCATAGAAATGGAAAACATACTACTCATTTTATAACAATCACGATGATTACAGCATAAATGCCTTAAAGTCATGTTAAAATTGAGCATGTGACGTGCAAAAAAATGCAAAGATAAATCTATTGTGCAAAGATAGTGGAAGCCACTTTAGCAAGTATTTGATCTAATTTCTAGGTATGGACAATGCCAATTACCATAAAGTGCCTGTGTGCAATGTGCATCTTGGTCAGAAGTAGATAAGAGTATGTCAACTCGGTAGTTAATTAGAGGAAAGATCTATAGGTTGGTTCCCACAAAATGATATATACCATATTAAAATTGTTATAAAACCATTCTGACCTAAAATCCTAATAAATTAACTAAAATCCTCCTGTTATAAGATGTTACACAATTGGTAATTGTAAAAGAATGAAAGTGGAATATATACAAGTTATTAGATACCTCTATTCTGGTACCTAAGACTGACCAGGCATAGCTCTTGTTTCAATAATACCCCTGCATGATAAGACAAGTCAATAATCCACAAGCCAACAAATCAACAATCCAATTAATTAATATGACGCAGATACCCAATCATATAAATACCCAATAAATAGATACGTAGATAAATACATAAATAAACAAATACACACTTAAATATTGGATAAAAACTACTGGATACAAAATGTAAAACAGATAACACAAATCACATTGTAAACAAATGATTCACTAATCATTCAAAGGTAAGTATGTAAATCTTCACAAGTGTTGAGACCCTTGGGTTGTTTGGTATCTAGTTCTAGTATATAACTGGTCTCCAAATGTCGCAGTCTGGCCTCTCTATTGCCACCCCCCTTGTTCAAAGGTACTGTGTCTAACACATAATATTTAAAGTGTTTGAGGCTGCTCTGATGTGGTTCATTAAAATGCCTCGCCACCGGGTAACTAGGATCTGTGTTCACAATGGCCCGAGTGTGCCTCAAAATTCTCTTATGCACTGGCAGTTAGTGCTGCTTATATATATGTAAGATTGCAACTACATACCAGTGCATAAACTGTATACTCAGTTTTGCACAACAGATATTTAGATCTGGCGTGTTGCTTTAAACTAAAGGCAGTTTGGTAATTTTTAGTATTTACACCATATTGGCATGCCTTGCAGTTAGAACACTTGTAGAAACCTGTTCTGGGGGTAAACCATGTATTGGATTTCACTTCTTCTGGGTTGTTTTTCATAAGTGCATTGCCCATCGAAGTTCTTTTCCTAAACGTTATAGATGGTTTTCTTGGGAACGCTCCACCAATGACAGGATCTCCCTTAAGTATGGGCCAATTACGTTTCGAGGTAAAGACTTCTTTCTCAAAGGCGATGCAGGTCTGTGTAGTGCGAGTCCACGGAGCTCGATATCAACGGAGCTTCATTTGTGGAAATTGCAGCAAAGGATGTGAACGAGCCGGTCTGCTGAGGCCCATACGAGGGCTTTGAACTTTCTCCGACACTTTTAAATAACAGTGAACCCATTTAGGGAGTTTAACTTACCTGCCACTACAACACCCAGGATGCCTCACGCAGATTCTAAAATGGAACACTCCATCAGGGGGCGTGGCAATAAAGGGACTACTTTACATCCTGGGCAGTGTCAGGACTCGCACTACACAGACCGGCTTCGCCTTTGAGAAAGAAGTTTTTTCTTCGAAACGCGTCAGGCGTATTAATGAAGGTCGCATTGTGAATGGATTTGGCAGTGCGTGGCAGTGATCAAACCGAATAAAGGGCTGTGATCATACGCTGCTTTTTCAAGTGATCTTCATCCGGTGGGAACATTTGAGCATACAATTTATGGCGGCATCCCAGCTGCCAAAGAGCACCACCCTTTGAGAGAAGGAGGCCATGGAGCTCGATATCAACGGAGCTTCATTTGTGGAAATTGCAGACAAGGATGTGAACGAGCCCGTCTGCTGAGGCCCATACGAGGGTTTGAACTTTCTTCGACACTTTTTAATAACAGTGCACCCATTTAGGGAGTTTAACTTACCTGCTACTACAACACCCAGGATGCCTCACGCAGATTCTAAAACGGAACACTCCATCAGGGGGCGTGGCAATAAAGGGACTACTTTACATCCTGGGCAGTGTCAGGACTCGCACTACACAGACCGGCATCGCCTTTCAGAAAGAAGTTTTTACTTCAAAACGCATCAGGCGTATTAATGAAGGTCGCATTGTGAATGGATTTGGCAGTGCGTGACAGTGTTCAAACCAAATAAAGGGCTGTGACCTTATGATGCTTTTTCGAGTGCTCTTTATCCAGTGGGAAACTTTGAGCATACAATATATAGTAAATTAGTGGATATTCAATGGCAAACGGACTTTCTACTGATTTCTCTTGACGTTTCCTCCCTTTATACCTCCATTTATCGTAGAGATGGACTCAAAGGTGTACAGCATTATCTCAATTGTAGACCTGTCTGTCTCAATGAGCATAGTAGAATGTTGCTGGCAATGATAGATCTCTGCTTGCATACCAACTTTTTCCTTTTTTCCAATCAGGTTTTTAATCAGGTGAGGGGTGTGGCAATGGGGGCCTGTTTTTCTCCCAGTTACGCCTGTCTTCACATTGGGTACTGGGAGGAACAGGTCCTCATGCCATCCTTCCCGTCGATAATGTCAAATCAGATTGTAAAATGGTTACGCTATATCGGCGACCTCCTGATAATTTGGAAAGGGTCAGAGAGTGAGGCAGTTACATTTGTGATGATCTGAACAAAAGCACTTTGAATTTGGGGTTCACTAGTCAAATTAGTGAGAAATCTATTTGTTTTTTGGATGTGGAAATGTACATTCACAATGGCAAACTGGAAACCAGACTTTTCAGACAACCTACAGCCGGCAAAGCCATGCGCCATGCATCTAGCCACCACCCTGTACATCTGATACGCAGCAACCCTTATGGAGAGATGCTGCATATCAGAAGGATCTGCAGCTCAGATTTGGACTGCAGATTAGCACAAAATGAATGTAGGGTGAGGTTTTTGAGGAGGGGATATCAATCCAAAATCCTGAACAAAGTGATGTGTAGAGCCAACACAGTAGGCAGACAACAGCCTAGAACTATGCTAGATCAGTTGCCCCGCACTACACATGATGAGAGTAGATTGAATCTTACGTACAGCAACCAGCATCTTGCGATTCGTAAAATTGTCCAGAAGAACTGGTCCCTTATCTCGAGTGACCCGGTATTGGGTAAGGATTTACCCAATCCCCCAAGCATCACCTACAAAAAGGCTAGATATATGAAAGATTGTTTGGTTTCCAGTAGCCCAGATGTCAGGGTGGCAAGCAACTGGCTGTCTGGCAGTAAGGGGTTCTTCAAGTGCTCGGTTTGCAAGGCTTACAAGAATGGGATCAACAAAAGTGAGTACTTAACACCCTTCAATGATAAACCTGTCCGCATCCAATCTAAATTGACTTGCAAAACGGAGTACGCCGTGTATGTGCTGGAGTGTCCGTGCGGCCTACGTTATGTGGGTAGCACCAAGTTGCCAGTACATAAAAGGATACTCCAGCACCTGAGAGCCATTACCAACGGTAACACCGCGTACCCTGTAGCCAGACACTTTGAAGAAACTCACAATAAGAACCCTGCTAATCTAAACTACTTTGTAATTGATACAGTTCCTCCGCATCGGAGAGGTGGTGACCGTGAGTCACTACTACGCAAATTGGAAACTCGTCATATAATTTTACTCAATTGCAAATATACCAAATGGATTGAACTCAAGTGAAGATTATTTTACCTGTTTGTAGGTCATCCTGTTTACATCGAACATATCTGTGATTTTTTGCTTCTGTAACCGAAATATTGTTTTTTTAAATTTTATAGACATTAGAGTTTTTTTGCACTTTCTATAATCATTTTATACTTTTTGATTTGTGTTAAGCATGCATATACATATATATTTCTTTGCTGAGTTTTGCATATTCAATTGCATAAAAAATGCTAGCAGCATATTGGATTTCGCCCACTTGGGCTTTATGATGGGATATGTGCGTTGAAAAGGTTAGACTGTTCGGACATGTAATCTCAGGTGGTACCTTATGAGTGAACAAAATAGAGGTTGTTTGCACTCATTAAAGAATAACTTTAAGTTGTACCATAAATGTAGATTTGTCCTTAGTGAGCTGTTTTGAAAGGTTTTTTAACGGTATTAAATTGAATGTGTATATGTAATGATATGGTAAAAAGATTTTAGGTTTATGATATTATTCATGATCTTTTTTACATATATTTATTCATTCTACTGTTGGATTATATGATTTTATGATATGCTCTGTTATTTATTGTATTTTATATTTATTTCAGTCAACCAAAAGCATATACCCTTGGTATATCCGCTTTATAGAAGTTTGTAAGTCTGACTTCTTTGTCTACGAAACTAATTGCACGCTTGCACTTTAAATTTCACACCGCCTTCTCAGCGATGTCATGTGATCAAGGCCCTTCGCGGGCTGAAACGTTAAATTTGCACTAGTTTCGGGTTCATCTTGTCTTGTTCCATCAACTAAGAAGACGCTGTATGCTTTATATATATATATATATATATATATATATATATATATATATATATATATATATATATATGAGAGCACAGATTTCCCTCTCTCTAGATCTGCGAATGCGGCCAAAGCCTCCACGCCAACCACAGGAAGGAAAAACGGACCACCAATTCAGCAAGCATATTTTGTTTATTGCATTTCACAAGCCATTTCAGCGACGCGTTTCGAGCACAAGTGCCCTTGTTCACGCTGCAGTGAAAGAATAAAGCAATCACAAGCCATTTTTAAATGCAGTGCACCTGTGTATGTTACCACCCCCTGGTGGTGATGTGCTGTATCACATGAGTGATAAAAGTGAAGAAAGACTATCGCTGCAACATCAATATGTCTAAAGCACACTTAAAGAGCTGATCACAGGTTAAATCCAGGATTGTATGAAAGAGTTATTTACATAAACAATATCACTGGTTAAATCCATCTATTAACTCAATCCTTCACTATCATGATTCTATAAACGGCAAATTGTATATAAATAGATGTTTCTTATACTATGATGTGATAGGGGTCTGAACTATACAAAAACCTGAAAACTATAGCTTTAGTGTGCAAAATTTAGCAATGTCGTATTAGCAGCAGATAGACTTTAAAAAAGTGCATGTGTGAAAAAAGTGCAAAAATAGTGATTGCGACAAAAAAATGTATATACATATGAAAGTGCATGATAAGCTGCATTACCACCAGACAATAGAAGCCAAATTAGCAAATATTTTAAAATTCAGAGCCCTGAATTAAAAATTATCATAAATTTATATCGGCTAACAGTGTCATAAATGGTAAAAATTGATATCAAAAGTGTATAAAAGTGTTAAAAAAGTGTTTTAAAAACGGGTGTGGAAATTTGCAAAGGTTAGTAAAACCATCAATATTTACAAACCAAATGGACAGGTCACTTTGTCATAGATACATAGATAAATTGCACCAATGTGCAAAATGCAGGTTCATAAAGTGCTAATGAAGTGCAAAGTCAAAGCGTTGTCATCCGTACACAGGAATAAATATTTACAAATTTACAACACGACTAAGATAGAAACAGATAATAAATTTCAAGTACACACATAGGGAACCTAACTAGTGTAAACTATACAGTCTAGTAGATAAACGAACTTTGTAATAAGAGATGGGCACATTATTCTAGATATCTCAAATAGGGAACCTATATAAATGCATACACATACCACTGCAATAAACTATCGTTGAAAGGTGGACAAGATATTGAGAGAGGAATTTTATTCTAGAAAATGATGCATCTCTTCAATATTGTGGAGCCCATTAGGCCAACGGCTATCTAGCTCTAGGATGAATCTTGATTTCAACTTTCTCAATAACAACTCTCTGTTGCCACCTTTCCTCAACAAGGGTACAGAGTACAAAATAAGAGAGGCAAGACAAATCTCTTTTGTGGGTGTGATCAAAATGCCTAGCGACCGGATAAGCTGGGTCATTATGTAATATGGCTCGTAGGTGTTGTAGTATGCGCATATGTACCTGGAGTTTGGTACTCCCCACGTACCGAAGTCCGCAGGCACATACCAAAACGTACACGGCATAGTCGGTTTTGCAGGAGTAATTGCCCAATATAGGTTTATCTACAGAACTAAATGGAGTCGTGTAGTGGGTAGTGGAAATGCCGAATTTGCATGCCCGGCAGCTAGAGCATTTAAAAAATCCCCTAGATGGTTGCAGCCAAGTTGCTTTAGTTTTTAATTCGGGCGCGGCTGTGTCTAGGTAGGTACCCATGGTTTTTGCTCTCCTAAAGGTCACTTGAGGAGCAGGAGGTAATACTGAATTGAGAACAAGATTACTTAAGACTATCGGCCAATTTTTGTTAAGGATAGCCTTAATTTTCTTTTCTTCCTTACTAAAGGTAGTGATCATACGAGGGCCAGAATCTAGAGGCTTGTTGGTAGTGGGGTTCTCAATATCAGAATTATTATCTGGAAACAGGCTTTCTCTTGTACGGGATAGAGATTTTTTATAGGCTTTTTCTAGTACTGCCTCTGAATATCCCCTGGCTTTGAGGCGGGAATTATGGTCCTTCAAACATAATTCGTAATCAGAGGTGGAGCTGCATATTCTTTTAAGCCTTAACATTTCACCGTAAGGGATGCCTGTGATAGTCTGTCTTGGGTGCATACTAGTAGAGTGTAATGTGGCATTACCAGCTGTTTTTTTCCTGTGTAGAGTAGTATTGACTTTGTTATTTTTTATGTACACTTCTACATCTAGAAATTGAATTCTCTCTTTTTCTACATGTGCAGTAAAATTGAGGTTAAGATTATTCTGATTGATGACATCAATAAATTCAATTGCTTCAGCTTTAGTACCTTGCCAGGCTATGAAAATGTCGTCAATATAACGTAAAAAACTGATAACATGGTTGTCCATCCAAGCTTTGTGATGCGTCATGAGGACCTGCTCCTCCCACCAGCCTACGTGTAAACACGCATAGCTGGGAGAGAAGCAGGCCCCCATTGCCACACCCCTAAGCTGCCTAAATATGTCTTTACCAAAAGAAAAGAAATTGTGATGGAGACACCATTCCATTAGATCAATGATGACCTTGTTATGTTCATAAAGTTTGATGGAGCGCTTAGATAAAAAATGTTTTACAGCCAAGAGCCCTTGCTCATGATTTATACTGGTGTAAAGCACTTCCACATCAAGGGAAATGCGCCACATTTCTGGATTCCATACAATATTCTCAATTTTTTGAATAAAGTCACTGGTGTCTCTTACGAAGCTGGGTAGCTCCTTAACAAAATTTTGGAGAAAGAAGTCGATATATTCTCCCACCTTTTCCCCCACGCTTCCAATCGCAGACACGATAGGTCTGCCAGGCACGGGTGTGACGGCTTTATGGATTTTTGGTATCAGATATAAAGAGGGCAATACAGGGTGGTTGATGCACATGAATTTAAATTCTTCAGACGAGATGAGGCCTTCTCGCTTCCATTGGCCTAGCATTTTGTGCAGTTTGTTTTTAGCACTTTCATAATCTTTGTATGAACTTTTCGCGTAGCAGCTGGAATCATCAAGCTGTCGTTTGGCCTCCAAAATGTAGTCCGCTTTAGGCCAAATCACCAGATTGCCCCCCTTATCCGACTTTTTGACGACTATTTCATGGTTCTTGCTTAATTTTTTCATCAGTGCATCGAACGCTTTTTTTCTATGTATTTTCTTTTTGCGAAACTTGTTGTTGGATCTTATATATAATTTTTTCACATCGTTGATAACGCAGTCATGAAACACATCCACAGCATCTCTCGGCATCATTGGGATATACTTAGACTTACTGCGGAATGGACTTAGTCCGGCTCCTGTTTGTTAAATGGATATTTTGCGCAGACGATTTTGCGTGGCTATATCAGGATCTATTTCTATTGGATCCGCATTGACTGCCAAATCATAGGCATCCAAAAAAGTGTGAGTGTCCGCTGCTCTTACTAGTAGAGTGTAATGTGGCATTACCAGCTGTTTTTTTCCTGTGTAGAGTAGTATTGACTTTGTTATTTTTTATGTACACTTCTACATCTAGAAATTGAATTCTCTCTTTTTCTACATGTGCAGTAAAATTGAGGTTAAGATTATTCTGATTGATGACATCAATACATTCAATTGCTTCAGCTTTAATACCTTGCCAGGGTATGAAAATGTCATCAATATAACGTAAAAAACTGATAACATGGTTGTCCATCCAAGCTTTGTGATGCGTCATGAGGACCTGCTCCTCCAACCAGCCTACGTGTAAACACGCATAGCTGGGAGAGAAGCAGGCCCCCATTGCCACACCCCTAAGCTGCCTAAATATGTCTTTACCAAAAGAAAAGAAATTGTGATGGAGACACCATTCCATTAGATCAATGATGACCTTGTTATGTTCATAAAGTTTGATGGAGCGCTTAGATAAAAAATGTTTTACAGCCAAGAGTCCTTGCTCATGATTTATACTGGTGTAAAGCGCTTCCACATCAAGGGAAATGAGCCACATTTCTGGATTCCATACAATATTCTCAATTTTTTGAATAAAGTCACTGGTGTCTCTTACGAAGCTGGGTAGCTCCTTAACACAATTTTGGAGAAAGAAGTCGATATATTCTCCCACCTTTTCCCCCACGCTTCCAATCGCAGACACGATAGGTCTGCCAGGCACGGGTGTGACGGCTTTATGGATTTTTGGTATCAGATATAAAGAGGGCAATACAGGGTGGTTGATGCACATGAATTTAAATTCTTCAGACGAGATGAGGCCTTCTCGCTTCCATTGGTCTAGCATTTTGTGCAGTTTGTTTTTAGCACTTTCATAATCTTTGTATGAACTTTTCGCGTAGCAGCTGGAATCATCAAGCTGTCGTTTGGCCTCCAAAATGTAGTCCGCTTTAGGCCAAATCACCAGGTTGTCCCCCTTATCTGACTTTTTGACGACTATTTCATGGTTCTTGCTTAATTTTTTCATCAGTGCATCGAACGCTTTTTTTCTATGTATTTCCTTTTTGCGAAACTTGTTGTTGGATCTTATATATAATTTTTTCACATCGTTGATAACGCAGTCATGAAACACATCCACAGCATCTCTCGGCATCATTGGGATATACTTAGACTTACTGCGGAATGGACTTAGTCCGGCTACTGTTTGTTAAATGGATATTTTGCGCAGACGATTTTGCGTGGCTATATCAGGATCTATTTCTATTGGATCCGCATTGACTGCCAAATCATAGGCATCCAAAAAAGTGTGAGTGTCCGCTGCTCTTAAGACGGCAGTATCATTAGTGGTGGTCACAGAATTAGCAATGTTAGTTTCATCCATTGTTTTGGTGGGTTTGGAAGCAAAATGTTTTTCTCAACTTCAATTTTCGTATAAAACAAAATAAATCCACTCTAGTCATTGCATAATTAAAGCTCTGTATAGGAGAAAAGTTTAAACCCAGGGAGAGTAATTGTTCCTCAGCTTTGTTCAAAACGATGTTAGATAAATTTACGATAGTGTTGTCCACTACCGTAAGCATGGGCGGAAAATCCGTTTCGCTCTCGGATTTTGCGGATTTTCGGTAAATTCGCAATCCGCGAGATTCGCGAATCTCCCGCAAAATCCGCAAATCCGCGAGCAGGGGATTTTATGGCTTGCTCGCACTGTTCGCGTGAGTTCGCGGCTTCCCAGTACAACTTCGCGCCCCGCGAATAAGCGCAAAATTGCAGAAATACGATCTTAGCAAAACTGAAACTACTTACCAGGTTCAAAAGTTCAGGCTCATCATTAGTAGCCATTTCCTGTAGTGCTTCCTGAGGGGCCCCTCCAGAGTTCAGTTGCCAGTTGCAACTATTATGTGACCCTGCTCTGAACCTCAGAATAGTTACACATATGCCACAAAGGTCCTGAATTACAGCTAAGGGAGACAAGCAGGAGCCAGGGTGGAAGTTCAAATCCATTAATCAGCCCCTAATTCATTATTGTCAGTTGGGGCAGGGCAGGTGTTGTAACTAATTTTGCAACAATGAAAGCACTTAGCAAGTGCAAAAGATCACTAATCAGGAAGCACTAAGGAAGCAGGTGCCAGCTAAAAAATATTCTGTGACACATTAATCAGCCCCAAATTAATTCAGGTCACTTGAGGCAGGGAAGGTGTGCTTGCTTTGCCACAATAATGTACACTGACTGGGCAACCAGAGGGTGCTGTGATGAAACAGAGGGTGGCATGGGTGGGCCAGAGGGTGGCATGAGTAGTCAGAGAGTGGCAGTGGTGACAGAGAGTGGCAGTGATGAAGAAGAGTGTCCCAAACAGGCTGGACACGTAGAAACAACAAGTTCGCGAAACTTGCGACCCGACAGGTAAGTTCGCATTTGCGAAATTGTACAAAACCCTCGCGAACTGGCAGAAACCCGCGCGAACACACACAAAAAAAAAATCCGCAAATTCGCGAGAATTCGCGGATTTTGCGAATTGCGAGTTCGCAAATCCTCAAAATTCGCGAACGCGAGATTCGCAAAATTCGCCCATGCTTACACTACCGGCGTTCCCCCAGGTTTTCTTTTTCTGTGGCTGTCCTCCGGCGTTGCTTCCACTTGCGTTTCCTTGCCTTTCGGCGCTGGTTTCGCTTTTGTCTGCTTGAGGATTGGACTGCCATGATCGCAGAGTCTGAAGTCTCTCCTCCACCACGAAATCCATCTCTTGCTGTAAGTTCAATCTCGCAAGTCCTTGTAAGTTTAAATCTGAAGTGGAGAAGCTCCTAGATGAAGCGTCACTGCTATAATCACTTTGTAGTGGTGTGGAATCACTGCTGTTGTCATTAGACATAGAAGTTGTTACGTTGCCAGAGCTGGTTTGCTGAGTGGGAGCAGGTAAAACACTGTTATTAGAACATTCCCCGGATTTTTTGTTAGAATACGCCTGTCGCTTGGCATTATTATATTTCCTGGAGAATGTGAAGATGCGGCCTTGGCTATAATCATCTGCGTCCCGTGCAAATTTAGAGGCCTTTCGCTCTTTTATTTTTTCTTCGTGTTTTCGAAGTCGCTCAGTCATTTTTTCAGTGAGTTTCGGGTTCATCTCGTCTTGTTCCATCAACTAAGAAGACGCTGTA
Source organism: Lissotriton vulgaris (assembly GCF_964263255.1). Taxonomy (NCBI): domain Eukaryota; kingdom Metazoa; phylum Chordata; class Amphibia; order Caudata; family Salamandridae; genus Lissotriton; species Lissotriton vulgaris. Next base: position 933,820,151 of record NC_141691.1, read on the forward strand.
TGCTTTATATATATATATATATATATATATATATATATGTCCAAGGCTTCCTTTTCCAGTAAGAAAAAGATGAGGGGACGCGGCTGGACTTCACGGATTCTTCTATTGGTGTACGGCATGATGCGTTTCGGCGGTAGCCTCATCAGATGCCTCCGTTGTTGTACTCCCAAGAATGTCTTCTCTTGTTTTATTCATTATGCCCCTCCTCTGAAGTAGTGAGGGGCTCACCTGCACTGCATCACGTACCTGAGCGCTCCTCCCAGTTCATGGTTAAAGACTGCATGCTCCAGTATTCAGTTGGTTCTCAGCATGGAGGAGTGCTCACCACACAGCCAGAGTGTTTTCTATTCTCAATTGAGAGGCTGAGTTGGAGGGCGGTCGGCTTGGGATGGTAAAACTGTGTCGAGTGATTGTTGATTCCTGCCCCTGCGCTTCCAGCCTCACAGTTCCTCCCTTGGCTCGGCTTGGAGACACCGTTAAAGTAACATGTTCTCTCCGTGTGTGTCACGGACTGTCAGCTGGCAGCAACGCCTTCGCTTCCGTCGGGTGCGGGGTGGTCTGGGTTACGCCAATGAACCCAAAACTCTACCGGAAGACCACTTAAGGAAGGCTCCCCTCTGCGTGTCATTGGTCTCACGCTAATATGTCCAAGGCTTCCTTTCCCAGTAAGAAAAAGATGAGGGGACGCGGCAGGGCTTCACGGGATTCTTCTATTGGTGTTCCTCCTTTGGCTCTGTTTGGGAGTGCTGTCCCGGTTTCTCTGCATCTTTCTGGCCGTTAAGCCACGCCTCGCGGCCCCCGCTCCGCGGGAGCCGCTCACAGGCTGAAAACTCTGTCAGGGATTGAACCCTTGGTCCCTGTATGTGCATTGGAGCACCAACGCCCTCACTGCAAGCAACTTTCCACACTCTAAGGCCAGAGGCGGGACAACGAGGACCAGCCTGCTGAGCGGCGCTGAGCGGCCGCAGCTGGTCCTCTTCCCGCCCCCTCCACCAGTCAAAAGCATCACGGAGTGTGTGCTGCCTGGGTTCCTCCTTTGGCTCTGTTCGGGAGTGCTGTCCCGGTTTCTCTGCATCTTTCTGGCCGTTAAGCCACGCCTCGCGGCCCCTGCTCCGCGGGAGCCGCTCGCAGGCTGAAGACTCTGTCAGGGATTGAACCCTTGGTCCCTGTATGTGCATTGGAGCACCAACGCCCTCACTGCAAGCAACTTTCCACACTCTAAGGCCAGAGGCGGGACTGCAAGGACCAGCCTGCTGAGCGGCGCTGATCGGCCGCAGCTGGTCCTCTTCCCGCCCCCTCCACCAGTCAAAAGCATCACGGAGTGTGTGCTGCCTGGGTTCCTCCTTTGGCTCTGTTCGAGAGTGCTGTCCCGGTTTCTCTGCATCTTTCTGGCCGTTAAGCCACGCCTCGCGGCCCCCGCTCCGCGGGAGCCGCTCGCAGGCTGAAGACTCTGTCAGGGATTGAACCCTTGGTCCCTGTATGTGCATTGGAGCACCAACGCCCTCACTGCAAGCAACTTTCCACACTCTAAGGCCAGAGGCGGGACTGCGAGGACCAGCCTGCTGAGCGGCGCTGATCGGCCGCAGCTGGTCCTCTTCCCGCCCCCTCCACCAGTCAAAAGCATCACGGAGTGTGTGCTGCCTGGGTTCCTCCTTTGGCTCTGTTCGGGAGTGCTTTCCCGGTTTCTCTGCATCTTTCTGGCCGTTAAGCCATGCCTCGCGGCCCCCGCTCCGCGGGGGCCGCTCGCAGGCTGAAGACTCTGTCAGGGGTTGAACCCTTGGTCCCTGTATGTGCATTGGAGCACCAACGCCCTCACTGCAAGCAACTTTCCACACTCTAAGGCCAGAGGCGCTGATCGGCCGCAGCTGGTCCTCTTCCCGCCCCCTCCACCTGTCCCTCCCCTTGATAATCTGTGACAGCCACGCGCACGCGGGACGCGCGCAGGGCAAAGGCCGGGGCGAAGGCCGGGCTAAGAGCGGGCCGTTTGAGGCCGTTCGAGGACTGAGCGGACTGGACTGGCCCATCCTCTTTCGCCATTGTTCCTCGATCACCCTCTATTGAGCCTAAAAAGGTAAACTCATTCGAGCACTATCTCATTTTCACTGCTAGATCGGCGATCCCCTTCTTATACTAAGCTATGTGTACTAGGTTAACCCGGAGTAAGGCCTCCAAAGGTGGCCCACCAATTAGTGGCCCCATGGATGACTTTATTACCCGTACCAATCTAGCTATAGACCAAGAAATATCTAAACTCCAAACTCGGGTCTCCCTAGAATTGGTAGCTGCTAGAAGACTTTCCCAGGTTATTGCAACTTCTAAAAAATCCTCCCTAGGCCACATAGCCGCTGCGGTTACTCCGGAGCGTCCTGTTATTCCCCACTGTGTAGTCACGCAGGTTGATGTTCACCAGACCCCGTTTCCCTCCGCCCTTTCCCAGCCCCTAGAACAACTATCTAAATTAGACGAAGCAAATGTATCTGTCGCTTCTCCCAATCAGAATGCTACTTCCAACCCACCCCCCCCCGGCATTTTCTAACGCCACTAGTGGCACAAAACCTAAAAGAAAACGCCACTCCCGCTCTGCCTATTCCCGCAAAAAGGCGAAAATTGCGGTTTCACAACATCTGGCACTGATGAGTGTTCCGGTACCTAACGCTAAAGGAGAGCGTACCCCTAGGAAGCAGCCATCAAGGGAGGGAGGGGGGGAGGGGACAACTGCTGCTTCATCTACCATTACCCTAGAGGCTGAGGGCCCACAGGCAGAGGGGTTGGGCAAGAATGAAAGGGAATTTATAGATCTGGTTTGGGAAACCCTTAAAAAACTTCTTTCCCCCTTAGACCTCAGACTCTCACGGATTGAAAACAACTTACTCGAGATGGAAAAGAGCATCATTGCTCTGGCCACTCTCGGCCTGAGAAGTCTTGAAAATCAGGGTCTCCCTGTAGCTGATCCAACATCATTAACTCCTACACCTCAAGCCCAGCAACCTCCCCCCCCCAGTACCAGCCACTGTACGGCCGGTTCCTAAACCAAGGACCGTGGTTGTGGATCAAACTTCCACTGCCACAAAACCTAAGGCTCCCAAACGGACTTCCACACACCAATCAGTAAAATCTAACCCTGGAGTCCCTCTTAGACCCCATCCTAGTGAAGTGGCTTACCAGCCTACTCAGGGCCCTCCTGCAAAGAATAACTTTAGAGGGGGTTACATTGATCTTCCCCCAGAGGCCAATGATTATGTGGTCGTGTTGACGGGCGTCCCCCAGATTGGTAACGGCCAACAGGAGAACCACTGGTCTCTGAAAAACAAGATAATGTATTGGCTTAACGTCAATAGACCTATCCCCAATGGCCGCAGAAGCAGAGTCCTGATGGTTCGTAGAACTCCCTGGGTGGGCCCTACAAGGAAATCCAGTCCTGGGGATTGTATAGTGGTGACCTTTGACGACCCACATACGGCACAGCATATTTGTTCATGGCCCAGCAGTGAACGGTCTTCTGTCATACCTAGGCCGCTGTCCTTTTTCTACCCACCACGCCCCAGACATAACCAGGCGGATGACTGGTCATTGGCTCAACACCATTCATGGAAAAGCCGCCCTAATAACCATGAGGACTTCCTCTCACATTGGAATGGCCTTCCAACCTCAAATAGGTTTGGTGGCCTGGAGGAGGTAGATTGACTCTCTAGGCATCCTGTTTATCAACCAATGGGAAAAGTACCGCCACCACAGGTTGTTGGGCTTCGAGAATCTCCCTGTTTGCTAACCGAACCTTAGCTCCTGACCCTCCAGCAGGTCCAGTAGGAACACCAAACAGTTTGCTTTTTGATGGGGGGTTGATAGCTCCAAGCGGCTTAGATCCTCAAGGGGGGTTGATTGCTCCAGGTGGTTTGGATCTTCAAGGTGTGGAAGATCAGCTGGTTTCACCCTACATGCTACCCCTGTCACCTACTCAGTCTGTCTTATTAGAGAGAAAGCTGCCTGGGGCAGCTATGGCTCTTAATTACCCTCAGACTGAGCCACCAAGGCCTTCAAGAGCGGCTGTGTCCAATCCACCTTCACCTATCTATTTTCCTAGGCAGATTACCCCAGGTGAACCCCTGCTAAAGATTGTAAGCTGGAATGTGGCAGGGCTTGCCCGTAACCTTGAAAACCCAGAATGGAACGCGTTCTTAGAACCCTACAACATTTGCATCCTACAGGAAACCTGGTGCCAAGAACCCAGACACAGAGTAGGCTTCTCAACCTACTTTGTCCCAGCCTCTCAACAACATGGTTCTAAAGGTCGCCCGTCTGGCGGCCTTCTTATATGGGTCAGCATTGCTCTGGGTTTGAAAGTAAGTCAAAGGATTACCCAATCTCCTGCCCTCCAGAGGATAACCATACACTGCCAAGGGGGAAGGAACTTAGAAGTATTTAACCTCTATTTGAGGGGCGCCAGGGCCGGGGCATCATGTCTAACTTCAACAGGACTAAGCAACGACCTAGCTGCTTGCAAGATCAATTCCTACGTACTTCTTGCAGGCGACTTCAACTGCTGTTTTGAGCCACTGGCTAGGGAAGACATCTTGGATACCTTTGATGAAGATACAAGGAGAGGTATTCCTATTCTGACCCTCGACCCGATTCCCAAATGGACGCAAAGTGCGATAGACATCAATGCTCTTTGCATGGAACACAACTTGAGACCAACAAATGGTCGATCGAAATCGGACTCTATGGGTGCTCATACGTATAACAGGACGGGTCACACCTCCAGAATTGACTTCATCATGCTGAACTATAATCTCTAGTCATTCCATCAAGACATGGAGGTCATAGTGTCTTGTGATAGTTACCATAACCCTCTTTCCCTAACCCTTACTGCCCCTTGGCAGGTGGGGAAACAAGACAAGTCTGTCCACAAGTGGAAATCATCCCATGAAATTGTTCCGTCAAACTGTGGCAGGCGTCTAAAGTGGGCAAAAGCAATAGCGGACGAGGCAAGGATGGCGCAAGCCGGGACCATCTTGTCAGTGGTGGAGCCTCGGCTTGACGCATTAAGTCCCTCTAGCAAAAAAGTTTTACCAATGTTCACAGAGACTATAGCGGCTCTGAGTGATTTGTTTACCATTCCCCAATACAGTGCCAGGGTTGTACCGAATGGCGTTTCCAAGGCTAGAGACAAATGGTATTCCCCTAAATGCCGAGCTGCTAAGGGGAAACTTATCTCTGCAGTAAAGAATAAGGACCCAGTTAGTATTAGATCCGCGAGGAAATTTTACAAAAAAACTGTGGCTGAGGCAAAGGAGGCTTACGAATCCAATTTTTGGTGGGAGCTAGTAGAGGCAAGTACCAGGAAAGATTCAAAGGGGTTCTGGGATCTACTGAGAGCCAGGAATAAGCCCATTGACCAACAGATAACTTGTAACATCCCTGGTGACGTCTGTTTGCCCACTTCTCCAAGCTATATTCTGCTCCATTGGGGTCACCTCATTTAAGCCTGGGTTCCTTGCCCAGTCCCACAGTTGATCTCCCGTTCAATGACGGCCCCTTTACTAGCCAGGAAGTAGAAAGGGCAATTGGGTGTATCGTATCCAATAAGGCTGCAGGCCCTGATGGGATCCCGGGTGACTTGCTGAAGAGCTACCCAGTATTGTGGAGCAGATTAATTGCTTCACTCTTAAATGAGGTTTTGCTGGGAGGCTCTTTCCCTGACTCATGGAGGGGCGCTGAAGTCGTCCCTATTTTCAAGAAAGGCTGTAGGGATGACCCAGCCAACTATCGCCCTATCAGTTTGCTGGACTCAACCCAAAAGGTTGCAGGCAAAGTGGTACTGGGTAGGATTTTGCAGTGGGCGGACGAAAAACAGATCCTGTCAGATTTTTAAGCAGGTTTTAGAACAGGGACAGGCACCATCGAGCAGACATTCCGCCTTCTAATGCTATATTGGAAAGTGGTGGTGCTGGGAGGGGGTAGTTTGTATTTAGTCTTTATAGACTTGCGAACAGCCTTCGACCTGGTCCCACGAGCTCTACTATGGAATGTCCTCGATGGGTTAGGTCTACCCCCTTATTTGCTGGCCTTGCTTATAAAATTCCATGAAAACAATTTCGCCCAGATCAGATGGGGTGTCCAGGGGGAAAAAAACATCTCGTATCCCTGTAGATAGGGGCGTCCGCCAGGGGTGTGTGCTTGCCCCCACTCTGTTCTCTCTTTACGTTAACGGAGTGGTGGAGCATCTCCTTCAACATCCATCGGATGCACCTTCCCTGGCTGGAAGGAAAGTTCCGACGCTCCTATTTGCGAACGACACCCTTCTGATCTCGAAATCACCAGCGGGCATTCAGAAATTGCTTTCTAGTTTCAAAACCTTTTGTGACACCAAGGGCCTGGCTATAAATATAGGCAAGACCAAATTCCTTGTCCTTACCCCCCCTAAGAAATCTGTTGCCCCTCCTGTCCTAGACTCAGTTCCCCTCGAAAGAGTCAAAGAATTTGACTATCTGGGCATACGTCTCTGCGACACAATGAGTTGGAAGGCACACCACCAAAAGGTGTTTCTGACTCATAAGAGGGTCGCAGGTGCCTTGCTCAAGGAACAACGTGCCTCATCCATAAAACCAATCGGGGCACTATTAGACATCTACAGGGCAAGGGTTGTGAGCCCAGCATTGTACGGCGCAGAACTGTGGGGTATTCAGAGAGTTGACACCTTGGCCCACCTCGAAAATAATTTTCATAAAGATCTTATGAGGCTTCCCCACAGTACCCCCACAATCCCCCTCCTGTTAGATGCAGGCACCCGCCCAATTTGTGAGCAAGCAAAACTGCGTCCCCTGTTATTGTAGTCCAGGATATGGAATGTGCCTGAACTGAGTAGTTACGCAGATGCCCTAAATGAACTTTTGTCCCTTTCGGGTTGTTACAAGGTAACCTGGCTCAGGGAGGTTAAACGGCTTCTCTATGAGATGGGTTTAGGAGACGCTTGGGCTAATAATACAGCACCGCCTAAACAACTCCTAAAGAAGGCTTATTGGTCATGGGTGGACAATAAGAGAATGTGCAATCCAAATCATTGTAAATCTGTTGCCCAGTTTTTGCTAGTTAAGGAGCTCCCCTATAGGGAACCCTATCTGGACTTAATCCATAACTCGGGCGACAGATCATTGTACTTCAAATTCAGGGTGGGTGTTCCCCCTTTAGGACTGTTAACTTCCACCTGGAAACCACCACTACAAACTGTACCACATTGTCCCTTCTGTGACTCAAGGGTCGAGTCCGTCGCCCACCTCCTGTTCGAGTGCAATGCTTATGCAGCGCCTAGATCGAGATGGTTAAAGCCCTTATGTAGGAGCCTGGGAACGAGATCACACTCGGAAGCCTTACGCATATTGCGTACAGATGCCCGCCCCTTCTTTGCCTGCTGTATGGCAAAATTCTTAGGCTGGGCCTGGCGAATAAGAACTGCAAAGAAGCTGTTGATCCAGTAATGTGCTCCCTGCTTGTACTGTTTTTTACATTTCGCCCACTAATGTTTTATTGTTCTTTTTACTGCTGATCCCTTAGGACATTTTATATGAGTACTGTTGAACTGTTTTTATTGATGTTTTGCATTGCTTTTATGATATGTACTATATCGAAATAAAGCTTAAATCAATCAATTCTATTGGTGTACGGCATGACGCGTTTCGGTGGAAGCCTCATCAGAGGCCTCCGTTGTTGTACTCCCAAGAATGTCTTCTCTTGTTTTATTTGTTATGCCCCTCCTCTGAAGTAGTGAGGGGCTCACCTGCACCGCATCTCGATATATCCAAGAAAAGAAGCCCCAAACGCTTGGAGGCCCTCACATATCCGTTTATTTTATGAAGTGTCCTCAGCAGCACATTAAAATCTTGACTAGCTCGAGCAGGAGTAGCCATTCAAGTTCCAACGCATTTCGAGTGTCACCGTGCCCTTCATCCAGGGAAATGGCCTAAGAGGAGAGGTAGTGAGATCTTGCATTTAATAATGTTCTTAAGTCCCGCCTCTTCGTTTCGCCGCTATGCAGTATAGTACTTGTAGTTTGAAGTTCAATTAGGAAGTCCTATAGTAGGTACTCACTGCCACTTTCTCCTTCAGATACTTTTAAATACCTTAGTGGGTTGCTCGAGATACACACAGATGATAATTGCGCTCTCTTCACTGTAAGGCGTTGTCACTGGGGCATTCTGGTTGTAGTAGTCCCAAAATAGAAGCCCAAGGACTCGATGTTCTCTCACCAAGTGGCCCCAGTCCTGCCACTCATAATAATGAAATCCCTGTAGGGAGGAAAGCTCCAAGCACCTGCTGTCGCCCACAGGGGCGGGGACTCTAATTGATTAATAAAGAAGTGTTCTTCCAAACCGGTTTCCTGTCCCTCTGTGCCAGTGATCAAGGGCGTCCAGCCTGAAACGCGTATGGCCGAACAGGAACGCGAAGTGCCTGCCCTGCTCTCTTCCACCTACGTGGCGTTGTGAGTCTGGAGGTGTGTGGCTCCCCACATGGGCAACTGTGGTGTTTTTTGATATATATATATATATGTGATCAAGGTCACTGTGTAGTGACCGAAACGCGTCATGCTGGCGAATCCGTGGGAATAAACTATCTTGAATTTCACCCTTGCGCTGTGGAGTGGTCTGTACCTGTGGTATCCGTTGTGGCAGATTGGATCTTGGTCCTGGTTTGAGGCAGCGGAACAGGACTGTGAAGTGCATATATATATATATATATATATATATATATATATATTCACTGAAAAAACAATAGGTTATAGACCATATATAGTTAGGAATTAGCATTTACAAAACCTTGAAAATTCACTGAAAACCCCATTGGTTATAGACCATATATAGTTAGGGATTAGCATTTACAAAACCTTAATTTACTCGCACAAAACCATTGAAATTCGCATATATAGTTAGTTGCACTAACTATATATCGCGCACCCGCAATCCACTGCTGATGATATCACATATTACATCATTCATGACATGGTCAGTGACATCACTGATGACATCACTGATGACATCTTAAATGACATCACTGATGACATCACTGATGACATCTCAAATGATATCACTGATGACATCACTGATGACATCTCATTTGACATCTCATTTGACATTACTGATCACATCACTGATATCATTTATGTGATAATACAATGAACATCTTCAGACTCTAATATAACCTTAGATACAATCAGTATAAACAGACACTCACAGACTGTCACTTATCCATGGAGTTACTCACACACCTAGTCAGTCATGCAAAGAATCAATCACACCTCCATTTTCTCAACTGTACAGTTATACACACCTTACTTATTCAAACATATACTAACACATATTTACTCTCTTATACAATCGCTGATACATGTTCACAATGATCCATACAGCCACTCACACATTCACTGGCTCTTATGCACAGTTATTTATATATGTCAACTCTCACATGTACTGTGTTTTACATATGTACTTACTTTGACATGTAGCACTGAGAAATCCATTTACTCACCAATACACTCATGCAGACAGTCAACCGCCCATACAGCTGTTTCCACATGGACCTTTGAACCCATACATATAGTGAATCAACTACTCACACATCTATGCACAGAGTCACACACCTACCAGCCACCCACACACACACTCAGTCTCCCATACAAATACTTGGGCAACCAATCAATAACCCATATAGTTCCTCATATAGCTACTGATCAACTCCTGCAGCAGTTTACAGATCAACAGTTTAGTCACTAACACATGCACTCAGTGAGACACATTAAATCACTCACTCATACAGTCAGTCATGCACCTACTAAATCCTTCATCCAGACACTTATACATCCACTCATTCTTCAATATGTAAAAAAAAATTTAACTTTACAGAAACATACAGTCACTGGGTGTTGTCATCAGTGATGTCATCAGTGATGTCATTTGATATGTCATCAGTGATGTCATCAGTGATGTCACTGACCATGTCATGAATGATGTAATATGTGACATCATCAGCAGTGGATTGCGGGTGCGCGATATATAGTTAGTGCAACTAACTATATATGCGAATTTCAATGGTTTTGTGCGAGTAAATTAAGGTTTTGTAAATGCTAATCCCTAACTATATATGGTCTATAACCTATGGTTTTTTCAGTGAATTTTCAAGGTTTTGTAAATGCTAATTCCTAACTATATATGGTCTATAACCTATGGTTTTTTCAGTGAATTTCAATGCTTTTTTAATAGCAAATATCAAAAGCTGTAAAATGTCAAGTACGTGGTAGATAAAAACATTTTCGTATTCATGCACGCTGATGTGCTTTGAACGCTGCCCCCCCCTCCTCTTTTCTTTTAGGAGTATTCTCTCTTTGCAGATAGTGAAGGGTAGGTACCACAGGCCTTTGCCCCCGTTGTAATCCATCGTGCCTGCTTCCCTCTCCATTTGATTGATTGTTATCCTAGCATTTATTGTTTTGGAATTGGTTCTCTTTGGTTCATTCTCTATTTACAAACAAGCACAGAGTCGCAATACTCTGTTTAGTCTTTGCAGATAGTGAAAAATCATAAAAAAAACAAAAGGAATCAAGCAAAATCAGTAGGCCACTAATGGGATCTCTTTTTGACCTCGCTAAAATAGAAACATTATGAACAACCCCTCATGACAAATACGAAACTAGTGAGAGAAACTGAGCTCGACACCATGATGGCTGCAAGACAGCTCAGCTCCGCTGCCCACCCCACCCAAAATAACGACAAACACTATGCAAATATTATAAATATATACAACACACCAGCAAAGTAACAGGGTAAAACGTTTTATTAAATAACTATTTACATGGCAGCCTGCTGCAACATCGATCCAAACAAGCCTTTGTATTTTGAGCTCAAAATAAACCATCAATAGTAAGATTTTCATAGGTGAGTGTAGGTTCATGGTTTTCCATCCACAGACTAAAACCTGGAGTGGGAGTGAAAGAACAAAAACTAGGTAAGAAGGAAGGCAGAGGTTGTGGGAAGGACTCTGGATATGGTAAGTTGCTTGGTCCCTGAGATGCTTCGATGTCACTGCCTTGCACAAATGGCATGAGTCCTGGATGTTGGGTGCCATAGTTAAGGGTTCCGAGCAACGCTTGTAACACTGTCTGAAGCTTATTTGCACCTGCTGCAGCTTCACTATTCTCAAAGTAAATGGGGGCTGTTTGTGGACCTGACTGCATTGGAAAACAATGTGATGCGGTGCCTCCCTGAACCACTTGGCGGAGACCCCCGAGATAATTGCGCCTGCTCCACACCTTGTCCCACAATCCGTTTGACCTGAAGACACGTCCTGCGGTGCCATGGTCCGACCATCACATATACCTGCGCCAGGAGACGGCGTGGGGTGCAGTAGAAGGGAGAGGCGGTGTGAACGAGCCTCCCCCACCTCCCCAGGTGGAGGTTTTTCAGCTACACCCCAGCGCTTCACTCGACCAGCTGACTTGCGCCCGCTCTTGCGACACAGTGCCTCGCTCGGCCAGCTGAATTGCGCCTGCTCTTGCTATTACAACGTCTCACCCGCCATCCAACGGAATTGCACCCAATCTTGCGGTACAGTGACAGGCGGCTGCTACGGAGCTCACAAAATGGCGGTCGGCTCCACAGACTTGGGCCTGGCTTGCAAAGATGGCTCTGGGCAACCGTGGAACTCGGACGCTTGACTGCTAGGGCATGGGCCCCATTCCCAAAAGAGTCCCCTCAGCCTTGAAGATTCTACAACAGTCACCGAGACCCCCGACTCCCGTAGACTTCCGGTGGGGAGCGACTGCCATGATTGCTCACGGAATGGCCACGAGGTAGCCACGAGATGGTGGTGCTCTCATGCTGACGCCAGCTTCAGTCTGAAACATCCAGAAACACTGTAGACTACCAATTCGATCAGTTCCGGTGGAGCCCCAACGTGACCCGGTAGAGAAGAACTTGCCCTCCCCTCTTTGACTGATGGTTCTTGTTGCCTGTCCCTTCTCTTGTCATTTAACAGAACTTTTTGGACTGCTGAAAGGGGTTGTGTTCCGACCGCTCGTTGGTGGAGACATTTTGACTATATTCTGGACCTGCGTTGTCGCGTAATGCGTCATATGACGCGCCGCGTTAGCGCACCCGGAAGTGCTCCGGTGCGCGAGGCGCAGCTTCCCGGAAACGATCCAGAGCGCGGCGCGCAGCGCGTAACGTAAGCATAACAGGTCATGTGACTTGTTAATAAAACTTTTCATTGGTTCATTTTACTTTTGTTATTCTAATGATGAAAGGCTTGGTCATATGACCTAAAAATAACACTTTTCATTGCTTTCGAACATTTTTTTTTCCCAAATGATGAAAGCCCCACCTTTTTTTTCAGTACTCGTCCCCGCCCGCCATGTGCTTCAAAACTGCATACGTATCTCGTGATATCAAAGTTGGGCAACCAGTACACAACAAGGAGTTATGAGTCCCATTTATACCGGCGCCATTTTGGGCGAGGCCGGGCAGGTCCAGGATATAGTCAAAATGTCTCCACCAACCAGCGGTCGGACCAGAACCCCTTTCGGCAGTCCAAAAACGTTGCGCTAAATGACAACAGAAGAAATAGGCAACAAGAACAATCAGTCAAAAGAGGGGACGCTTTCGTGAATGGGGCCCATGCCCTAGCAGGCAAGCGTCCGAGTTCCAAGGTGTCCCAGGGCTATTTTAGTGGACCAGGCCCAAATCCAAAGAGCTGGCCACCATTTTGAGAGTCCTGTTGAAGCCGGCTATCGCTGCACTGCAAGAGTAGCCGCAATTCAGCTGGATGGCGGGTGAGTCACTGTACCGCAAGAGCGGGCGGAACTCAGCTGGATGGAGGGTGAGGCACTGTGCCGCAAGAGCGGGCAGAACTCAGCTGGAAGGCGAGTGAAACGCTAAGAGGAGCCCCACTGCAGATGAGGTGCCTCCACCTGGGGAGGAGGGAGAGGCCCGTTTGCGCCGCCTCCCCCCCCCCCCGGCACCCCACGCCGTCTTTCGGCGCAGCATTGTAGGATGGCCACACCAGTGAAACTTGCTGGACACCACCTCGGTGCCAACCGGATCTCGGCGCGTTCGAGTCACTGTACCGCAAGAGCGGGCGGAACTCAGCTGGATGGCGGGCAAGACGCTGTACCGCAAGGGCGGGCGGAACTCAGCTGGATGGAGGGTGAGGCACTGTGCCGCAAGAGCGGGCGGAACTCAGCTGGAAGGCGAGTGAAACGCTAAGAGGCGCCCCACTGCAGATGAGGTGCCTTCACCTGGGGAGGTGGGAGTGGCCCGTTTACGCCGCCTCCCCCCCCGGGCACCCCACGCCGTCTTTCGGTGCAGCATTGTAGGATGGCCACACCAGTGAAACTTGCTGGACACCACCTCGGTGCCAACCGGATCTCGGCGCATTGTGCTGCCTTCGGCCTACTGTAGCAGCAAGTGCGGGCGCAACTCTGCTGGACGGCGAGTGAAATGGTAAGGGGTGCCGCACTGCACATGAGGTGCCTCCACCTGGGGAGGCGAGAGAGGCCAGTTCGCGCCGCCTCCCCCCCCCCACCCCCCGGGCACCCCACGCCGTCTTTCGGCGCAGCATTGTAGGATGGCCACACCAGTGCGGCAACTTGCTGGACACCACCTCCGTGCCATCAGGATCTCGGCGCGTTGTGCTGCCTTCGGCCTATTCGCACATCGGTCCGCTACTGACGCCGCCTCACAGGCCAACGGATTTTGTAGGCTTTTTATAGCCCAAAGCCGCTTAACAGGTCATGTGACTTTTTTTATAAAACTTTTCTTTGGTTCATTTTACTTCTGGTTTCCTAATGATGAAATGCTTGATCATATGACCTAAAAATAACACTTTTCATTGGATTAAAACATTTTTTTTTCCCAAACGATGAAAGCCCCACCTTTTTTTTTCTCACTCGGCAATCCAAAAAGGTTCCGTTAGATGACAACAGAGGGGACAGGCAACAAGAACCATCAGTCAAAAGAGGGGAGGGCAAGTTCTTCCCTACCGGGTCACGTTGGAGCTCCACCGGAAGTCATCGAATTGATAGTCTACAGTGTTTTTGGATGTTTCAGACTGAAGCTGGCGTCAGCATGAGAGCACCACCATCTATAGGTAGTTGGACTCACTATAACTTGCGCGCCTGCAATGCACTGCTGATGACGTCACATATTACATCACTCATGACATGGTCAGTGACATCACTCATGACATCACTGATGACACCATCCAGTGAATGTGTGTCTTTCTGAAAAATAATTTTTTTTATATGTATTTGTAAAGTACAATGGAAGAATAAATGGTTAAATAAGTGTGTAAATGGATGTTTGTTTTTAAAAGAATTGATTGGTTAACTGCCTTATTTAGTGTATCTTAGTCAATACATATATTATCAAGTAACTTTTATATATGGAAATGTATGTATCAGTGTTTCACTTTGTGTATAAGTGGCTGTATGGGTTGGTGACTGACTCACTGTTTGTATGTGTTTTGAAGACAGCATATGTACAGGACTGTATGGATGTATGAGTGTGTATATGTGTATGTTAGTGAGTAAACGACTGTCTCACTATTGTCTTTTTCAGTAACGACATATGTTTTAATCTAGTATATGTGAGTATTGATTTATAAAACTGAGTATATGTGAGAGTGAAAAGATTATAAGAGTTCCTGTTTAAATTAGTATGTGTTTATATAAGTGATTGTTTAAGAGAGTAAATATGTGTAAGTATTCTTAGAAGTAAAGTGGTAGTATGTGTATAGCTGTATATGCAAATAAATGAATGTTCATTAGTTTTTTTGCATGTGTGAATATGTGTGTGAGTAACTTTTGGATGACTGTCGGTGTGTAACAGGATGTATAGGTGTATCACTACATATAATGAGTGAGTATATGTATGAGTGACTATATAGAACTGTTTGTGAATGAGTGGATGTGTATATAGATGGTGGAATTACTGAATTGTTTGTTGTAACTGGTATGGGTATCTCCACTTTTTTGAAAATGTTAAATACTATTCTTGAATATGTGTTTCAAGGCTTACATTACACTGAAAGGAGGTCTCTCACTCTGTCACAAGGATGGTGTCATCAGTGATGTCATGAGTGATGTCACTGACCATGTCATGAGTGATGTAATATGTGACGTCATCAGCAGTGCATTGCAGGCGCGCAAGTTATAGTGAGTCCAACTAACAATAATGTGGGAATTTCAATGGTTTTATGTCAATAAAATTTCCAGCTAACTATAACTGGTGTGAAACCCATGGTTTTTTCAGTGAATTTAATAGGTTTTTTAAATGCTAATTCCTAACTATAACTGATGTGAAACCTATGGTTTTTTCAGTGAATTTCATAGGATTTTTAAATGCTATATCGAGTTTCTAACCTATGGTTTTTTTTACAATTTGCTGTTTTGTATAAGTATTAATTTTTGAGTTTTTTTTTATATCATTTTTTCCTGGGGCGCTCTGGGTGCGCGCTCCGGTAAGCTCTCCGGTGAGCTCTCCGGTAAGCTTTCCGATAAGCTCACCGGTAAGCTCTCCAGAAAGCGCACCCAGAGCGCTACTTTCGTTCGTGAAGAAAATATGAATGAAAAGTTAATAATAATGCAAAACATTTCGTACCATACAAATAAAAGCAGTTTTTTTAATAAGGAAAATGACTATGCATTTCCGTAAAAGTATGATGACGTCACTTCGGCGCGCAACGTAAGCGCCCTCGGAAGCGCCTACGTTCGCGCCGCGTGTACGCCCCCGGAAGCGCCTACGTTCGCGCCGCGTATGCGCCCCGGAAGCGCCTACGTTCGCGCCGCGTATGCGCCCCAGAAGCGCCTACGTTCGCGCCGTGTGTGCGCACCCGGAAGCGCTCCGGAGCGCGCAGCGTCAGTGCGTCAAGTCATGTGACCTTAAAATAACACTTTTCATTGGTTGCTAACAGTTTTTTTTTACAAAGAATGAAATCCCCACCCATTTCCTTCACTTCTTCTTTCACTTTTGTGACTGCAAGACCTGCCTTTTTGCTCCTGGATATTTCTTGGTTTTACCATGGCTGCCAGACAATCCAGCAGTGATGAAGAACCAGAATTCATCAATGAAGAGCCTCCTCAACGAAAAGTTAAGGAACATTTTATTTGGAAATTTTTTAAAATCCCACCTAACCAAAAAAAGGTGAATGCTCCAAAAGTGGAGTGCAGGATCTGCAAAGAGGTGCTGTCGCGGGGTAACCCCTTCAAAAAGTACTCATTTGGAAACTACACGATGATCCGACATGTGGAGAGGAAGCACCCCCAGAATTTTGCCCGGGAAAGTGTCAGGGCTCTGGCACAAGAGGTTCCCAGTGATGGGGCCTCTACATCAACCGGAGGAGCAACTTCTTCTGGGAGGGGGAGATCACAAGAGCTGGTTCCGAACATTCAACCTGCTTTTAACCATGGTGCCCTCAGATGCAGATGGAGAACAAAGTGTACAGCTCATAGTTCGAGCATTAGAAAACCATCGTGGCCCTTCCCACCCCTAATTATTTTTGTTTTTTTTGCTCCTGTTGAGCAGTTTCCATTCCCTGTTTTTGTTCCTGTTTAGAAAAAAGAAGAAAACAAAAAGTTATTTTCAGAACTACCTCCAATTCTCATCAAAGAGCTATATTCTTATAAAAATGAAAAAAGAGTAAGTGACATAGAGTGCATTGATAATGGAAAGGAGAATGAGTAAGAAAGAACAGAAAGGTATGAGAGGAGAAAGGAAGTGAAGTAGGAGGATTGAAAGAAGGTGAGTGTTATGAAAGAAAGTAAGGAGAAGAAGAGTGAATATGGGGAATGTTGATCTTCAACGAAAATGTTGAAAAGGAACAGGGGTGTGGAAGGATAAGAAAAGATGCATTGCTGGAGTTGAAGGCAGAAGGCCTCATTTATGAAGCCATGCGTCACTTTAACGCCACCAAAGCATCACTTTTTGTGATGCATCAGTCCAATAAAAAATGCACCTTATTTATTCATATTTACAAAGTGGTGTATCTAGGTAAATACGTCACTTTGTAAACCCCTGCGCCACATTATTCCTATGTCAGGTGTAATGTATGCAAAAGGGACATATTGACGCAAGAAAGGGTCGTAGAGGTGACACAGTGAATAAACTGGAGGCCTCATTTCTGAAAAGTGACGCATCGCTGCGTGAAAACAGCGATGCGTCACTTTTCTCTGCGCACTCCTTACAACATTCCAGATGTGTCATATTTAATGTACGACGAATCATGTCGCAAGGAGTTACAGATACGTCAGTATTTCTGACGTATCTGTAAACACAAAAGTGACGCATTTGTGAATTGCGTCACAAAAGTAACGCAACTCCAGTAATGCGTCCTTTCACATAGGGAAAGCACCATGTGAAAGGTCTTGCGTCAGTCTTACACCTGCTGTGAGGCAGGCGCAAGATTTTGACTCAACAGCATCCTAAAAGTGACGCAATGAAATCTCATAGATTTCACTGCGTCGCTATTACAAAGCTTTTTGCGGGGGAACTCCCCCTCTGCATACATTATACCTGATGCAGGTATAATGTGGCGCAGGGTTTTAAAAAGTGACCCATCTACCTAGATGCGTCACTTTTTAAATATAGCGCAACGAGACGCATTTTTTTACACCGCTGGTGCGATGCGTCACTTTTCTGTGTGCACTCCTTACGACATTCCAGATGTGTCATATTTAATGTATGACGAATCATGTCGCAAGGAGTTACAGATACGTCAGTATTTCTGATGTATCTGTAAACACAAAAGTGACGCATTGCTGGAGTGCGTCACAAAAGTGACGCAACTCCAGTAATGCGTCCTTTCACATGGGGAAAGCACCATGTGAAAGGTCTTGCGTCAGTCTTACACCTGCTGTGAGGCAGGCGCAAGATTTTGACGCAACAGAATCCTAAAAGTGATGCAGCGAAATCTCATAGATTTCACTGCGTCGCTATTACCAAGCTTTTTGCGGGGGAACGCCCCCTCTGCATACATTATACCTGACGCAGGTATAATGTGGCGCAGGGTTTTAAAAAGTGACCCATCTACCTAGATGCGTCACTTTTTAAATATAGCGCAACAAGGCACATTTTTTTACACCGCTGGTGCGATGCATCACTTTTCTGTGTGCACTCTTTACGACATTCCAGATGTGTCATATTTAATGTATGATGAATCATGTCGCAAGGAGTTACAGATACGTCAGTATTTCTGACGTATCTGTAAACACAAAAGTGACGCATTACTGGAGTGCGTCACAAAAGTGATGCAACTCCAGTAATGCGTCCTTTCACATGGTGAAAGCACCATGTGAAAGGTCTTGCGTCAGTCTTCCACCTGCTATGAGGCAGGCGCAGGATTTTGACTCAACAGCATCCTAAAAGTGACGCAGTGAAATCTCATAGATTTCACTGCGTCGCTATTACAAAGCTTTTTGCGGGGGAATTCCCCCTCTGCATACATTATACCTGACGCAGGTATAATGTGGCGCAGGGTTTTAAAAAGTGACCCATCTACCTAGATGCGTCACTTTTTAAATATAGCGCAACGAGGCCTCTTTTTTTTACACCGCTGGTGGGATGCGCCACTTTTCTGTGCGCACTCCTTACGACATTCCAGATGTGTCATATTGAATATATGACGAATCATGTCGCAAGGAGTTACAGATACGTCAGTATTTCTGACGTATCTGTAAACAAAAAAAGTGACGCATTGCTGGAGTGCGTCACATAAGTGACGCAACTCCAGTAATGCGTCCTTTCACATGGGGAAAGCACCATGTGAAAGGTCTTGCGTTAGTCTTACACCTGCTGTGAGGCAGGCGCAAGATTTTGACACAACAGCTTCCTAAAAGTGACGCAGTGAAATCTCAAAGATTTCACTGCGTCGCTATTACCAAGCTTTTTGCGGGGGAACGCCCGCTCTGCATACATTATACCTGACGCAGGTATAATGTGGTGCAGGGTTTTAAAAAGTGACCCATCTACCTAGATGCGTCACTTTTTAAATATAGCGCAACAAGGCGCATTTTTTTACACCGCTGGTGCGATGCATCACTTTACTGTGCGCACTCCTTACGACATTCCAGATGTGTCATATTTAATGTATGACGAATCATGTCGCAAGGAGTTACAGATACGTCAGTCTTTCTGACGTATCTGTAAACACAAAAGTGACGCATTGCTGGAGTGCGTCACAAAAGTGACGCAACTCCAGTAATGCGTCCTTTCACATTGGGAAAGCACCATGTGAAAGGTCTGGCGTCAGTCTTACACCTGCTGTGAGGCAGGCGCAAGATTTTGACGCAACAGAATCCTAAAAGTGATGCAGTGAAATCTCATAGATTTCACTGCGTCGCTATTACCAAGCTTTTTGCGGGGGAACGCCCCCTCTGCATACATTATACCTGACACAGGTATAATGTGGCGCAGCGTTTTAAAAAGTGACCCATCTACCTAGATGCGTCACTTTTTAAATATAGCGCAACGAGGCGCATTTTTTTACACCGCTGGTGCGATGCATCACTTTTCTGTGCGCACTCCTTACGACATTCCAGATGTGTCATATTTAATGTGTGACGAATCATGTCGCAAGGAGTTACAGATACGTCAGTATTTCTGACGTATCTGTAAACACAAAAGTGACGCATTGTTGGAGTGCGTCACAAAAGTGACGCAACTCCAGTAATGCGTCCTTTCACATGGGGAAAGCACCATGTGAAAGATCTTGCATCAGTCTTACACCTGCTGTGAGGCAGGCGCAAGATTTTGATGCAACAGCATCCTAAAAGTGACGCAGTGAAATCTCATAGATTTCACTGTGTCGCTATTACCAAGCTTTTTGCGGGGGAACGCCCCCTCTGCATACATTATACCTGACGCAGGTATAATGTGGCGCAGGGTTTTAAAAAGTGACCCATCTACCTAGATGCGTCACTTTTTAAATATAGCGCAACGAGGCGCATTTCTTTACACCGCTGGTGCGTCACAAAAAGTGACGCACAGGCGGCGCAAAACTGTCGCAAGGCCTTCATAAATAAGGTCCTGGATTTTCCCAGTGCTTCGCTCCCTGCTCCCCCCGCGCAAATCGAAAAAAAATATTTTTTTAAAATGCCCCGCGGTACCCTATTTTAGCCCCCACATTAAATCTAGGGGGTCAGGAGGGGGTCTACTCTGCCCTCTTATAGTCATTTCTCCCTTTTTTTATGTCACCTCTTGTGTCTCGATCCTACCGAGACACAAGATGGCGGCCGCTCCGGACTGTTTCGAATGTTTACAGACACCCATGAGCCAATCAGCTTTCAACACGCAAGTCGCGTGTCGCGCCTGGTGCGCTCCCTGGTGCGCGCACCGGAGCGCGCCTATAAATATATATATTTTTTTGGACCTAAATTACTCAAAATCTACTGGAGCACATATCTTGAAACATAGCAAAGGCACATCGGGCTACCAGTCCCTACAATTTTGCCAAATTTCGTGGAAATCCATTCAGTCGTTCGGGCTAAAAGTGAAATCGACCGCCCTATGGAAATTAACATGGGAAAACGTGTTTTGGGACCCCCCTTTTATCTCGGGCCCCGCTTGATGAATCCCCCCCCAAACTTTCAGGGAAGGACCGGAGCTCGACGAGGCCATTTTGAGGAAATTTGTCAATCAGATTCGTCAACCGGTGTCAAAGTTATTCCAAATAGAATTTTGAGATTTAACATTGAAAAAAATCCTAACTATAACTACCTACTGGCGACCGGTTTCATATATATATATATATATATATATATATATATATATATATATATATATATATATCTTACACGAAAAGGAAAACCAGCACTCCGCTCGTTGGATGCAATGAAGATTTATTCATACACTGTTACAGCATACGCATTTCGAACCAGATGGTTCCTTCTCACGGCAGTGTTACACAGTTGTCCTACATTACTTTCGATTATTTATATTTTTGTGCATCTAAAGGTGCATTATGGGACATGCAGTTTAGAGCTCATTTTGCAAAATTATTCATAACATTTATATCATGTTATTACATATATGCATTCTCATGTATTGGAAAAATTCAGGCTGAGTGCCCTCCATTAGATTAACGTCCAGTTAGCACTTAGATTGTGTGTCTCGGCAGTGAACTTCACTGTGCACATGGGTGGAGCTTGAGATGCCAAACGCGTTTCGAGAGTTAGCAGCTCTCTTCTTCAGTCGCTACATACATGGGTGTGTGAGGGCCTTTAAGCGTTTGGTGCTTCTTTTCCTGTATATATATATATATTCACTGAAAAAACCATAGGTTTCACACCAGTTATAGTTAGCTGGAAATTTTACTGATATAAAACCATTGAAATTCCCACGTTATAGTTAGATGGACTCACTATAACTTGCGCGTGCAATGCACTGCTGATGACATCACATATTACATCACTCATGACATGGTCAGTGACATCACTCATGACATCACTGATGACACCATCCAGTGAATATGTGTCTTTCTGAAAAATAAATATATTTTATATATGTATATGTAAAAGTTGATGGAAGAATAAATGTTTAAATAAGTGTCTAAATGGATGGTTTTTAAAAATTGATTGGTTAACTGGCTTAATAAGACATCATCAGCAGTGCATTGCACGCGCAAGTTATAGTGAGTCCATCTAACTATAACGTGGGAATTTCAATGGTTTTATATCAGTAAAATTTCCAGCTAACTATAACTGGTGTGAAACCTATGGTTTTTTCAGTGAATTTAATAGGTTTTTTAAATGCTAATTCCTAACTATAACTGTTGTGAAACCTATGGTTTTTTCAGTGAATTTGATATGTTTTTTAAATGCTAATTCCTAACTATAACTGGTGTGAAACCTATGGTTTTTTCAGTGAATTTCATAGGTTTTTTAAATGCTAATTCCTTTCTATATCGAGTTTCTAACCTTTTTTTTTTTTTCAATTTGCTGTTTTTTTTTAAGTATTCATTTTTTTAATATATTTTTTTTCTTTTGCGCTCTGGGTGCGCGCTCCGGGAAGCTTTCAGCTAAGCTCTCCGGTAAGCTTTCCGGTGAGCTCACCTGAAAGCGCACCCAGAGCGCTACTGTCGTTCGTGAAAAAAAATATGAATGAAAAGTTAATAATAATGCAAAACATTTCGCTCCATACAAATAAAATCCGTTTTTTTTAATAAGGAAAATGATTATGTATTTCTGTAAAAGTTTGATGACGTCACTTTGGCGCGCAACGTAAGTGCCCTCGGAAGCGCCTACGATCGCGCCGCGTAAACGCACCCGGAAGCGCCCAAGATCGAGCCACGTTTGCGCCCCGGAAGCGCCTACGATCGCGCCGCGTAAACGCACCTGGAAGTGCTCCGGAGCGCGCTGCGTAAGCGCGTCGGGTCATGTGACCCTAAAATAACACTTTTCATTGGTTGCTAACAGTTTTTTTTACAAAGAATGAAATCCCCACCCATTTCCTTCACTATTGCTTTGTACTTGGAGAGAGCAAGAGCTGTTCTGTGTACTATCTTCATCTCCTACTTTCCTGATCTACAGCAATGGCTGCAAGAGAATCATCCAGCAGTGATTCAGAGGCATTTGTAGATGAGGACCCTCCTAGGCAGAAGAAAAAAATCCATTTCATCTGGAAATTTTATAACATCCCTGAAGGAGAAAAAAAAGTCAACGCTCCAAAAGTAACCTGCAAAATATGTGGTAGTACTTTATCCAGAGGCAATCCTCTGAAAAAATATAGTTTTTGAAATGCCAATTTAATCAGGCATGTCAAAAGAAGACACCCAAACAACTTTGCGAGGGAGAGTGTCAGAGACCTGGCACGGAAATTACCCACAGATGGCGGCAGCACCTCCACTGGTGGAGCAACACCTTCGGGACCATCCCGTAGAAGAATGGTCCCTAACATACAGCCAGAGTTTGCAGGCATCAAATTTCTGTGCACGGAGTGTGACGAACTGCTCTGCTATGGGGAGCAGAGTGTTGAACTCATTGCCCAAAAGAAACAGCAACACCGCTGCCCTGACAGTCCCTAAATTTTCACATTTTTTTGCTCCTGTTGAGCCGTTTTGGAATCCCTGTTTTTTGTTTTTCCCTTGACAAAAATCCAAAAAAATTATAAAATTGTTTTAAAAAGCCAAAAAAAGTTCAAAAAGTTCAAAAAACACAAAAAAATATAAAACAACAAAAAGAAGAAAAAAAAAGTTCTTTTTAGAACTACCTCCAATTTCTAAATAAAGGCTTTTTTTTTTATAAACTCTGTCATCTTTTTCCTTCCTTTTACGCTCCCCGGTGCGCTACCTGGTGCGCGTACCGGGCGCTTCCCCCGCGCAAAACGAAAAAAAAAAATATTTTAAATGCCCCGCGGGGCCCTTTTATAGCCCCCACATCAAACCTAGGGGATCAAGGGGGGAGTACCCTGCCCCCTTATGGTCATTTCCCCCTTTGTTTTGGCCACCTCTCGTGTCTCGATCCTACCGAGACACAAGATGGCGGCCGCTCCGGACTGTTTCGAATGTTTACAGACAACTGAGAGCCAATCAGCTTTCTGCGCGCAAGTCGCGTGTCGCGCCGGGAGCGCACTCCGGTGCGCGCACCGGAGAGCGCCTATAGATATATATATTTTTTGGAACCTAAATTACTCAAAATCCACTGCAGCACATATCTTGAGACATAGCAAAGGCACATCAGGCTACCAGTCCCTACAATTTTGCCAAGTTTGGTGGAAAACCATTCAGCCATTCGGGCTAAAAGTGAAATCGACCGCCCTATGGAAATTAACATGGGGAAAACGCATTTTGGGACCCCCCTTTTATCTCAGCCCCCGCTTGACGTATCCCCCCCAAACTTTCAAGGAAGAACCGGAGCTCGACGAGGCCATTTTCAGGAAATTTTCAGGCAGATTCGTCAACCGGTGCCGAAGTTATTCCAAATAGAATTTTGAGATTTAACATTGAAAAAAATCCTAACTATAACTACCTACTGGCGACCGCCAGTAGGTAATATATATATATATATATTCAATGAAAAAACCATTGGTTTTAGGCCATATATAGTTAGGGATTTGCATTTACAAAACCTTATTTTACTCGCATAAAACCATTGAAATTCCATATATAGTTATAAGCGCTAACTATATATCGCGCACCCGCAATCCACTGCTGATGATGTCACATATTACATCATTCATGACATGGTTAGTGACATCACTGATGACATCACTGATGACATCTGAAATGACATCACTGATGACATCACTGATGACATCATCCAGTGACTGTATGTTTCTGTAAAGTTAAAATATCTCTTACATATTGAAGAATGAGTGGATATATAAGTGTCTGGATGAAGGATTTAGTAGGTGCATGACTGACTGTATGAGTGAGTGATTAAATGTGTCTCACTGAGTGCATGGGTTAATGACTAAACTGTCTTAATTTGTGCATCATTATGTCTGTTGTTCTGTAAACTGTTCAATGTGTTGATAAGTAGCTATATGAGTAACTATATGGGTTATTGATTGGTTGCCCAAGTATTTGTATGGGATACTGAGTGTGTGTGTGGGTATCTGGGAGGTGTGTGACTCTGTGCATAGATGTGTGAGCAGTTGATTCACTAGATGTATGGTTTCAAAAGTGCATGTGGAAACAGCTGTATGGGCGGTTGACTGTGTGCATGAGTGTATTGGTGAGTGAATGGATATCTCAGTGCTACATGTCAAAGTAAGTACATATGTAAAACACAGTACATGTGAGAGTTGACATATATAAATAACTGTGCATAAGAGCCAGTGAATGTGTGAGTGGCTGTATGGATCATTGTGAACTTGTATCAGGTATTGTATAAGAGAGTAAATATGTGTTAGTATATGTTTGAATAAGTAAAGTTTGTATAACTGTATATTTGAGGAAATGGAGGTGTGATTGATTCTTTGCATGACTGACTAGGTGTGTGAGTAACTCCATGGATGAGTGACAGTCTGTGAGTGTCTGTTTACACTGATTGTATCTAAGGTTATATTAGAGTCTGAAGAGGTTCATCGTATTATCACATGAATGATATCATCAGTGATGTTATCAGTCATGTCAAATGAGATGTTTTCAGTGATGTCATCAGTGATGTCATTTGAGATGTCATCAGTGATGTCATCAGTGATGTCACTAACCATGTCATGAATGATGTAATATGTGACATCATCAGCAGTGGATTGCGGGTGCGCGATATATAGTTAGCGCTTATAACTATATATGGAATTTCAATGGTTTTATGCGAGTAAAATAAGGTTTTGTAAATGCAAATCCCTAACTATATATGGCCTAAAACCAATGGTTTTTTCATTGAATTTTCAAGGTTTTGTAAATGCAAATTCCTAACTATATATCCACTATAACCTATGGTTTTTTCTGTGAATTTCATTGGTTTTTTAATAGCAAATATGAAAAGCTTTAAAATGTCAAGTACGTGATAAATAAAAACATTTTCGTATTTATGCACGCTGATGTGCTTTGAACGCTGCACCCCCCCCTACCCTCTTTTGTCTTAGTAGTACTCTCTCTTTGCAGATACTGAAGGGTAGTTAACGCAGGCCTTTACCCCCGTTGTAATCCGTCGTGGCTGCTTGTCTCTCCATTTGATTGATTGTTGTCCAAGCATTTACTGTTTTAGAATTGGTTCTCTTTGGATCATTCTCTATTTACAAACAAGCACAAAGTCGCAATACTCTGTTTAGTCTTTGCAGATAGTGAAAAATCGTGTAAAAAAAATAAAAATAATCGAGCAAAATCAGTAGGCCACTAATTGGATCTCTTTTTGACCTCGCTAAAATAGAAATATTAGGAACAACCCTTCATGAGAAATACGAAAATAGTGAGATGAACTGAGCTCCACACCATGAGGGCTGCAAGACAGCTCGGCTCCATCACCCATCCCGCACAAAATAACGACAAACCCTATGCAAATATTAAAAATATAGACAACACACCAGCAAAGAAACAGGGTAAAACATTTTATTAAAAAACTATTTACATAACGTTGGTTTATAAGATGATGTCAGTAGTGGACCGATGTGTGAATAGATCGAAAGCAGCACAAGGCTCCAAGATCCGGATGGCAAGCTCCTGGATGTTGGGTGCCATAGTTTAGAGTTCTGAATTTGAGCCTTTTTCAATGTCTGTGCTTTGTTGAATCAAATTTGCGGCTTGACACAAAGCTGACTCAAGCGTTGCTACTGATGCTGGATGGCTACTCAGGCTGAGGCTGGATGGCTACTCAGGCTTTTCAGTCGCAGCTTGTCCCAGTAACTCGGGCAGAGCGAGGGGTGGTCTTTTGACTCTTTTTTCCCTTGACCTTAGTGGATCCCTGAAACAGATCAATTATGAATCTCCAAACTGTTTAATTGTGGAAAGGCAAATTGGTACGGCAAAGAGCATCCTGTTTATTAATTTCTACAATTCTGTTAACATGGAGTTTGGGGGCTATAATATCTCAAAATTGGATGCCTTTCTAAACTCATTTTGCCAAAACACCCTAACAAGTTATGAAATTGTATTAATGGGCGATTTTAATATCCACCCCTGCTACTTCGGTTGTACTACAATTGGAGGGTCCGAGACAGGGGATCAGGAGGCGCCGCATTTTGAACATACTAGGGCTGGCGAGGAACTTGAGGATCTTTTGGCCAACCTCAACCTCCTCGAATCTACAGCACGGGAGGAGGAACCTATAATACCAACGTTTAAGGGGACATCCCCGGGGACTGTTATTGACTATATTTTTGTGACACCTGGTATTTTTAATACATTATTTCTTATCGCACTGTGCCATCCCCCTTTAGTGACCACAATCCTATCCTTTTGACTATCTGCTGGGGGGACCTTATGGGACCTATGCCAGGACAGACCAGCCCCGGACCTACCCTACGCCCTATAGATCAGGGTAGACGGCTAAAATGGGGTAACGTGGTACCAGACGATTTTTACTTGGACATCGGCCCACAGATAAATGATCACATTATGGTCTGCTTAGATCAGACCTCTCAAGGCCAGGACATCATGGACGCCTTCCAGGCAATATGTAATACAGTGTCCTCTAACCTTACGGCCCATAGTGGCAGGGGAGAGTCAAAGCCCTACAGGTGGTTTGACTTAGCCTGCACCAAGGCCCTTAAAGCTTTGAAATCTGCCCTTAAAACAATTCCTAGGGATAGAGCCTTGGTCGCAAATCTAAGAAAAGAATACAGGAAGGCTACTAAAAACAGACGGGACAGTATTAAACAAGAGGCGTGGGAAAAACTTACCTCCACTGACATATTGCGGGATAGTAGGCAGTTCTGGGCAGTGGTTAACCACACATATTTCTCGGATTCACCCAACACAGATACTGATTGTGTGATACCAGATGAGAGATGGTTGGCTCATTTCAGTACCGTGTATGGCGATAGGGGCGATTGCACCGATCCACAAAACACTCCGGGTCCGATGGCCATACCCCTATATTTCAACAGTGAGGAGGTGGAAAAGGCAATTCGTGCCACTACAAAGAATAAATTTACAAAAGGGGGGTGGTGATGAACAGAGTGTCTGAATTGAGCAGACCACTCTTACCCAGTCCAAAGATCAGGGCTTGATCCATCACCGTTATTTATCTCACTGCCCCATCCCAGCTCAGAACCTGGCTATATGCAAATCAGTCTGTCCCTGGCCCAGTGCATCATGGGAACAGGGCAGACTAAACTACCAAGCCAATTCTTTACCAGAAAGGAGACAAGCTACCGGGGACCGGTTTCTGGCATTTCAGCCTCTTCGGCCCGGCTTGCTTGAATCCTGATGGAGCAGTGAGAAAGGGACTCATGTCTGAGTATACCCTGCCACACCTATAGTGGCCAAAATCGATTTACAAAAGGGGGGTGGTGATGAACAGA
The DNA here is from genome assembly GCF_964263255.1 of Lissotriton vulgaris. Lineage (NCBI taxonomy): Eukaryota > Metazoa > Chordata > Amphibia > Caudata > Salamandridae > Lissotriton > Lissotriton vulgaris. The sequence continues at coordinate 933,848,092 of NC_141691.1, forward strand.
GTGTCTGAATTGAGCAGACCACTCTTACCCAGTCCAAAGATCAGGGCTTGATCCATCACCGTTATTTATCTCACTGCCCCATCCCAGCTCAGAACCTGGCTATATGCAAATCAGTCTGTCCCTGGCCCAGTGCATCATGGGAACAGGGCAGACTAAACTACCAAGCCAATTCTTTACCAGAAAGGAGACAAGCTACCGGGGACCGGTTTCTGGCATTTCAGCCTCTTCGGCCCGGCTTGCTTGAATCCTGATGGAGCAGTGAGAAAGGGACTCATGTCTGAGTATACCCTGCCACACCTATAGTGGCCAAAATCGATTTACAAAAGGGGGGTGGTGATGAACAGAGTGTCTGAATTGAGCAGACCACTCTTACCCAGTCCAAAGATCAGGGCTTGATCCATCACCGTTATTTATCTCACTGCCCCATCCCAGCTCAGAACCTGGCTATATGCAAATCAGTCTGTCCCTGGCCCAGTGCATCATGGGAACAGGGCAGACTAAACTACCAAGCCAATTCTTTACCAGAAAGGAGACAAGCTACCGGGGACCGGTTTCTGGCATTTCAGCCTCTTCGGCCCGGCTTGCTTGAATCCTGATGGAGCAGTGAGAAAGGGACTCATGTCTGAGTATACCCTGCCACACCTATAGTGGCCAAAATCGATTTACAAAAGGGGGGTGGTGATGAACAGAGTGTCTGAATTGAGCAGACCACTCTTACCCAGTCCAAAGATCAGGGCTTGATCCATCACCGTTATTTATCTCACTGCCCCATCCCAGCTCAGAACCTGGCTATATGCAAATCAGTCTGTCCCTGGCCCAGTGCATCATGGGAACAGGGCAGACTAAACTACCAAGCCAATTCTTTACCAGAAAGGAGACAAGCTACCGGGGACCGGTTTCTGGCATTTCAGCCTCTTCGGCCCGGCTTGCTTGAATCCTGATGGAGCAGTGAGAAAGGGACTCATGTCTGAGTATACCCTGCCACACCTATAGTGGCCAAAATCGATTTACAAAAGGGGGGTGGTGATGAACAGAGTGTCTGAATTGAGCAGACCACTCTTACCCAGTCCAAAGATCAGGGCTTGATCCATCACCGTTATTTATCTCACTGCCCCATCCCAGCTCAGAACCTGGCTATATGCAAATCAGTCTGTCCCTGGCCCAGTGCATCATGGGAACAGGGCAGACTAAACTACCAAGCCAATTCTTTACCAGAAAGGAGACAAGCTACCGGGGACCGGTTTCTGGCATTTCAGCCTCTTCGGCCCGGCTTGCTTGAATCCTGATGGAGCAGTGAGAAAGGGACTCATGTCTGAGTATACCCTGCCACACCTATAGTGGCCAAAATCGATTTACAAAAGGGGGGGTGTTGGATCTAGCCCTGATCTCTTGACTGGGTGAGAGTATTCTGTTTAATTCAGAGACTCTGTCCCTCACCACCCCTTGTTGTAAATATTTTTGTCCACCCTAAGCGTGGAAGGGTATACTCAGATGTGAGTCCCTTGCTCATTGCACCATCAGGATTCAAGCAAGCCGGGCCGAAGACGGCTGAAATGCCAGAAACCGGTCCCCGGTAGCTTGTTTCCTTCCCAGTGTAAGAATTGGCTTTTGTAGTTTGGTTTGCCCTGTTCCCATCATGCACTGGGACAGGAACAGACTAATTTGCATACAGCCAGGTTCTGAAACTGGGATGGTGCAGTGAGCTAAAAAACGGTGTTGGATCTAGCCCTGATCTCTTGACTGGGTGAGAGTATTCTGTTTAATTCAGAGACTCTGTCCCTCACCACCCCTTGTTGTAAATATTTTTGTCCACCCTAAGCGTGGAAGGGTATACTCAGATGTGAGTCCCTTGCTCATTGCACCATCAGGATTCAAGCAAGCCGGGCCGAAGACGGCTGAAATGCCAGAAACCGGTCCCCGGTAGCTTGTTTCCTTCCCAGTGTAAGAATTGGCTTTTGTAGTTTGGTTTGCCCTGTTCCCATCATGCACTGGGACAGGAACAGACTAATTTGCATACAGCCAGGTTCTGAAACTGGGATGGTGCAGTGAGCTAAAAAACGGTGTTGGATCTAGCCCTGATCTCTTGACTGGGTGAGAGTATTCTGTTTAATTCAGAGACTCTGTCCCTCACCACCCCTTGTTGTAAATACTACAAAGAATAAAGCACCAGGCCCAGACGGGGTACCAGCCGACTTTTATATTCACTCCCCCAAACTTTGGGCTGGAATCCTGGCAAAGGTGTTTACAGCTGTAAACCGATCACCCCCTCCAAGTACATGGGTGACCTCCACAATAGTCCCCATATTTAAAAAGGGCCAAAGGGACGACCCAGGGTGTTATCGCCCTATATCCCTCTTGGACTCTGCAATAAAAATCTTGGGCAGAGTCCTTCTGGGAAGGCTGAGGGACAGTCTGGAAGGATGTGGGGGTTTAGCTGACATTCAGTACGGCTTTAGGGAAAGGAGAGGCACAATAGAACAGTGCTCAAACTTGCATCTGTTGGCCGCTAAGTATACGGTGGTCAAGGAGGGGTCCTTGTACTTAGCGTTCATGGACCTCTCCTCGGCCTTCGACTTGGTGAACAGATCCAAGCTATGGGAAATCTTACTAAAGATGGGCCTTGAGGAAGACCCGGTGGCGTTTATAGCGTCCTTACACCGGGACCTTTTCGCCGCAGTTAGGGTAACAAAAGAGGGAAGATGTACTACCCGTTTCCATTCGAAGCGGGGAGTCAGGCAGGGCTGCATACTAGCCCCCCTGCTATTTACAATTTACATAAATGATTTAGGAAAGCACCTAGAAGGGGCAGCTACAGACGTTCCGCGTGTAGGAGAAGCTAAGATCCCTGCTCTCCTATACGCGGACGATGCTGTACTCATAGCACGTACAGGGGTGTGCCTCCAAAAGCTTTTAGACGCATTTGGGTCCTTTATGGACCGGCTCGACCTGAGGGTTAACGCCACTAAATCTCACACTATGGTCTTAGGCCACCAGGGGAAAAGGGCCAAAGCAAAAACATTTTGTTGCAGAGGTGAGGTAGTGTCGAGAGTGCATGTCTTCCCATATCTGGGAGTGCTTTTCGATAGTAGGGGGACCTGGGGTCCTCAGATACGAGCTAAAAGTTTAGCGGTTGCAAGAACATCTATGGCTACCCTAGGTTTTGCCAAAAGGTTGGGACATAGACCAATGAAAGCAATCATAAAGGTGTATAATAGTAAATCCCTTCCCGTGGCCCTATATGGTGCACCATTATGGGGCTATGCATGCATAGATAAAATCCAACTAGCGGAGAATAGGTTTTTACGTTCTCTCCTGTCCCTCCCCCAATCTTCCCCGACTTTCTCCATTCATATGGAACTTGGCCTGGATTACGTTCAGGATAAAGTGAGACTGGCACCCTTGATATATTGGCTTAAGACTTGGTTAAACCCAGAATTAACGTTAAATCATATGATCATGAGGGATGTGATGAGTCTGGAGAATTGTTTTAAGTGCCCATGGTTGGTCTATATAAAAAAATCCTTCAATGATCTGGGTCGCCCAGATTTATTCACTGTTCCCTCTGGTATAACAAAGCAGGACGTGGACATAATTAAAAAACAGTTTATGACAAGGGAACGTTTGCTCCGAGAAGAATCAGAATTGCAAAAGTCTACAGTACGATTGCATTATCTCTCACTCTATTCCCCTGCAATTGAGCCCTATTTATGTTTTGTCTCAAACCCCTTTCATAGATTTTTGTTAACCAAATTTAGGTTTAATCTTATACATTTTTATTTGGGTAAATTTAATTCCTGGATGAAACCAGAGTTAGCACCTCCCTGCACATGTGACAATTTTTCAGTTCAGGACACGATGCACTTTGTTATGTTTTGTGATTTCTTTTCTGTAGTAAGAAAAAAACACTTGTTACCTGTTTTAAGGGAAGCTGGTTTCCTACAGGTGAGACCAGCCATGCTTTATTTAAAATCCCTGGGAAACATACGCATCACATTTGCCATGGCAAATTTCCTAGTGGCAGCGTCCAGAACAAGAAAATGTATGAACTAGTCAAACCAGTATGCATAACTTTTTAATTCTTTTTTTAACTATCATGTCAAATTAATTCGATTGCAAAGAAATTGTTTAATAGTTTTTAATTGTAAATAATCTTGTTTTTATGTCCTTTGTATGATTTTAACTGAATCGAATAAAGTTAATTTGACTGACTGCTACTGATGCTATGCAGACCAAAACTGGTTTTCAGTTTGTACATTTTTCTAGATTTTTAATCCAAGTTTGGTTGACTTTGTAGAACGATGGCTTCAAATTTTCAACATACGGTGTGGTGGCGCTGACTGGGAGGGGGCGCTTCGCTCCTGTTCCCTCCCCAAGTAAGATTTTCATACGTGAAAGTACGTTAATGGTTTTGGTCCCTGAGATGCTTCGATGTCACTGCCATTCTCAAATAGCATAAGTTCTGGATGTTGGGTGCCATAGTTAAGAGTTCTGAGCAGCGCTTGTAACACTGTCTGAAGCTTATTTCCACCTACTGCAGCTTCACTATTCTCAAAGTAAGTGAGTGTCGTTTGTGGACCTGACTGCATTAGAAAACAATGTGATATGTTACCTTCCTAAACAGCTTGACGGAGGCCCCTGAGGGGCGGTGTGATGGCCATGGACTCGGAGAAGACGCTTGGCTCCGACACCCTCCCCAAGTCTTATAGCACTGGTGTAGCCTGAGATTGCCCCCGACATAGGCGGCCGGCTCCCGGGATCCGGCGGAACTTTTTGCCTTTTGATGACTCTTCAATTCTGAACCTTGTCCCATCCAGCTGAGTTGCGCCCACTCTTGCGGCTACAGCGTCTTGCCCACCATCCAGCTGAATTGCGCCCACTCTTGCGGTGCAGCGATAGGCGGCTGCCACAGGACTCTCAAAATGGCGGCCGGCTCTTCGGTTTTGGGCCTGGTCCACTAAAATGGCCCTGGGACACCTTTGAACTCGGACGCTTCCCTGATAGGGCTTGGGTCCCATTCTCGAAAAGCGTCCCCTCAGCCGTGAAGATTCTACAAAAGTCTTGGGGGCCTCCGACTCCCGCAGGCTTCTGGTGGGGAGCGGCTGCCATGATTGCTCGTGGAATGGCCACGACGGAGCTACGAGATGGTGGTGGTCTCATGCTGACGCCAGCTTTAGTCTGAAACATCCAGAAACACTGTAGACTACCAATTCGATCAGTTCCGGTAGCGCCCCAACATGACCCGGAAGAGAAGAACTTGCCCTCCCCTCTTTGACTGATGGTTCTTGTTGCCTGTCCCCTCTGTTGTCATTTAACAGAAATTTTTGGACTGCTGAAAGGAGTTGTGTTCCGAACGCTGGTTGGTGGAGACATTTTGACTATATTCTTGACCTACGTTGTCGCGTAATGCGTTATATGACACGCCGCGTTACCGCACCCGGAAGTGATCCGAGGCGCGGCGCGCAGCGCGTAACGTAAGCATAACAGGACATGTGACTTGTTAATAAAACTTTTCATTGGTTCATTTTACTTTTGTTAATTTAATGATGAAAAGCTTGGTCATATGACCTAAAAATTACGCTTTTTATTGTTTTCGAACAATATTTTTTTTTCAAACATATGTTATAATATTCCAGGCTAATGTACTTTCCCGGAAAATTTACAACTGTCTTGTAAGTAAAATATATTCCTTTTTCGAGAAAAAGGGCGTTTCTTCCTTCCATGACGGAGCCGTTAAGTAAAAGAGATTCGGCCTGCTATCTTAGTCGCCGATACGCCTGATTATCAGATTCTTATCGATCACTTTATATTGCAGACATGAAAAACACAACTGCCCTTAAGCATTTATCTTTACTGCGTTCCTACATATTATACCTTTTATCCGTCATGTAATTGGACTGCTTTATTTCACTTGCCTTTACTGATTCGAAAACAGTGATTAAAAGTAAAAACTTTACCAATGTAAATACTACTACCGTGTTTTGTTTTAAAAACCTTTATTGTGAAAATGTCAGTATACAAATACGGGCCTATAACCACGTGGGCCGGCCACGGAGCAAACTGAAATCGTATATGATGAGGAGACATTTACACTGTAGAAGAACGTAACGAGCGGGCCATTAGGTTGCAAGAACAAAGGTGTCTAACAGTTGCGGAATCGGTGGACGTACATTTTGTAATTAAAATACGACACGGCCACTTACAATAACATTTTCTAGATATACATTTGTGGGCAAGGAGTTACGAGTCCCATTTATACCGGCGCCATTTTGGGCGAGGCCGGGCAGGTCCAAGATATAGTCAAAATGTCTCCACCAACCATCGGCCAGACCAGAACCCCTTTCGGCCCTTTATGCTACAAGATGGTGTCTTCCATTCAGAAAATAGTGTTGGCAGCATTTTGAAAGGAAACAGAAACAGCCATTCTCCTAGTGAGTTTCACATTGTTACATTTAAGAAGAATGTTGAAGAGTAGTATGTGGAAAATCTGAAGCCATTTTTCTACAAACTCTCAATCAGACTTGGATGGAAAAAAAAACCTGAAGAATGTACAAACTGAAAACCAATTTTTGTCTGTATAGCATCAACAGTAACGCTTGAGTCAGCTTTGTGTCAAGCCGCCATTTTCATTCAATCAATAGCGTCCCGCTGCACACATTCAGGGACCTGGTCGTGTCTTCAGATGAAATGGATTGTAGGAAAAGAAGCAGAAAGGAAAAGGCAAAAAGTTCCGCCGGACCTCGGGAGCCGGCCGCCTATGTCATGTGCCACCTTTGGCCACACCAGGGCAATAGTGAAGCTGCAGCAGGTGCAAATAAGCTTCAGACAGTCTTACAAGCACTGCTCAGAACTCTCAACTGAGGCACTCAACATCCAGGACTTGCCATTCGGATCTTGGCGCCTTGTGCTGGTTCCGACCTATTCACACATCAGTCCACTACTGACATCACCTCATAAGCCAACGGGGCACCCCACGCCGACTTTCGGCGCAGCATTGTAGGATGGCCACACCAGTGCGGCAACTTGCTGGACACAACATTGGGGCCATCCAGATCTGGGCGCGTTCGACTCACTGTACCGCAAGAGTGACCGCAACTCAGCTGGACACGCCATCTTTCGGCGCAGCATTGTAGGATGGCCACACCAGTGCGGCAATTTGCTGGACACCACCTCTGTGCCATCCGGATCTCGGCGCGTTCGAGTCACTGTACCGCAACAGTGACCGCAACTCAGCTGGACACGCCGTCTTTCGGCGCAGCATTGTAGGATGGCCACACCAGTGCGGCAATTTGCTGGACACCACCTCGGTGCCATCCGCATCTCGGCGCGTTCGAGTCACTGTACCGCAACAGTGACCGCAACTCAGCTGGACACGCCGTCTTTCGGCGCAGCATTGTAGGATGGCCACACCAGTGCGGCAATTTGCTGGACACCACCTCGGTGCCATCCGAATCTCGGCGCGTTGTGCTGCCTTCGGCCTATTCGCACATCGGTCCGCTACTGACGCCGCCTCACGTGCCAACGGATTTTCTACGCTTTTTGTAGCCCTATGCCGCATAACAGGTCATGTGACTTGTTTATAAAACTTTTCATTGGTTCATTTTACTTTTGGTTTCCTAAAGATGGAAGGCTTGGTCATATGACCTAAAAATAACACTTTTCATTGGTTTAGAACATTTTTTTTTCCCAAACAATGAAAGCCCCACCTTGTTTCTGGATCATTCAGACTGAAGCTGGCGTCAGCATGAGAGCACCACCATCTCGTGGCTCCGTCGTGGCCATTCCACGAGCAAACTCAAATGCACGTTCTTTTTCTTACCTTTCCGAAGCATGGAGCGCAATAGCAGGCAGAGAAAGGGTGATGCACGTGTTGAACACTACCTGACCTGGCAAGTTGCTGGCAGTGCCCCCCCGCCCGTTCCTAAAAGAGGGCACACACACACCGCCGCCCCGAGTACTTCACAAATCTTTAAAATACCATGCGCTTGTTCATGAGGCTTAAATGGTTTATCACCTCTTCTAGAACCCCTGCATCGACCCTCTGACGTTTCCTGGAAAAATTACCATGTAACACAATACCAAGCCCTGTCAGCTGAAACCCCCAAGGAATCGTGGGGCATATTATCAAGGGGGTTTATCTCCGCTTTTTTGGCTTTAAAAGCCATGAAAGCGGAGATAAAATTATCTCCCTATTACCAAGCTGTCGCTAACACCAGTTAGTGACAGCTAAAAGGAGATAGCGACCATCTTGGGCCCCGCTTTGCATGTCAGTGATACTTATCACTAATGACATGCAAAGTGGCGTACCAAGATGTTAGCGACTGGAAACAGTCCCTAACATCGCTATCTTCTATTACCAACTTTTGGAGATATTCGCGCTAAGCGCGAATATCTCCAAAATCTAACACCTGCCCTGAGCAGTTCTTAGCCATGTTATCCAATGGGAGGTGGATAACATGGCTAAGAGCATTTACTCGATAATACATGAATATCGCTGACTTTTCTGCGATAATAGCAAGGTTTATCTGCGATAAAAATCGCCGATGTGCGGCGATAATTTTTGTCTCTAAACAAGTTAGAGACAAAAATTATCGCTAGTTGTTCGTAATATGCCCCCGGGTTTTTGCTTGCAGAAATCGGGAGGCGGGAGACTAGCACTGAAATCAGTAGTCACACGCCTGAATCAGGAGGGTTGGCATGTCTGAATTCTCTACAGCTGGGGCCATAAACTACATCCGCAGGGGTAGGTGATAGCCTGGGACCAGCCTGGCATCTAAAATGGCTGCCGTGCACGACAAAATTGTGGCATTGGAAAAAAGGCAAGATGGCGCAGCCGCTGGAAGAGATGTATCAACATATATCAGCCTCCTCAGCCACCCTCAGGAAACATAGGGGATTAGGATACGTCTCCCGCACCCCCTTATACCTAGTAATTTAATTAACGAAGCACAAAATGGCGAATTCCCGTTTCGCTACCAGTTTGCGGCCCAGTTTGCGGCCCGTGAAGCGCTTCTACCGTGAAAAATCATTTTTTTTTCCTTTTCCCCACGGGACCCTTTAATAACCCCAACAACATTCCTAGGGGGTCAAGAGGGGGATACCTTGCCCCCTTTCATTAAATTCCCCTTTCGTTTTTCACCTCTTCTTCTCTCTCGATCCTACCGAGAGACAAGATGGCGGCCGCTCCGGACTGTTTAGAATGTTGACAGACACCGGAGAGCCAATCAGCTTTCTGCGCGCAAAGTTCCGAAACGCGAAAAGTAAGCGGACCGGATCGCTGCCCGGAGCGCTGTTACAGATATATATCTTGATTTAAACGTTAATTTCTCAAAATCCACTGAAGCACATATATTGAGACCTAGCAAAGGCACATCGGGCTACCAGTCCCTACAATTTTGCCAAGTTTCGTGCAAATCCATTCAGCCGTTCGAGCTAAAAGTGAGGCCAACCGCCCTATGGAAAACTCAATGTAAAAAACGCGTTTTGGGACCCCCCTTTTTTCTCAGCCCCCCCTTGACGAAACCCCACCAAATTTTCAGGGGCTGCTCAGAAACAGAATGTGCCATTTTCCTGAAAATTTCAGCCGATTCCGTCCACAAACGCCAAAGTTATTAGACATAGAATTTTCAGAAATCTCATAGGGAATTAATCCTAACTATATATACCTACTGGCGATAGCCAGTAGGTAATATATATATATATATATATATATATATCTATATTATTTTCCACCAAACACAGCGGCCGCTGTGTATATGCACTTCCAATCCAGTAATTTCAAAGAATTCCACGAAACAGTGCGTGTGCTCAAAATGGATTTATTTCTCCATCAAGGTTCCAGCATGTAGTACACGGCAAGTATGGAACAATATATATATATATATATATATATATATATATATATATATATATATATATATATATATACACAATACCTACTGGCGATAGCCAGTAGGTATATATAGTTAGGATTTTTTCCCTATGGGATTTCTGAAAATTCTATGTCTAATAACTTTGGCGTTTGTGGACGGAATTGGCTGAAATTTTCAGGAAAATGGCACATTTTGTTTCTGAGCAGCTCCTGGAAATTTGAGGGGGGTTCGTCAAGGGGGGGCCGAGAAAAAAGGGGGGTCCCAAAACGCGTTTTTCCCATGTTAATTTCCATAGGGCGGTTGGACTCACTTTTAGCCCGAACGGCTGAATGGATTTCCACGAAACTTGGCAAAATTGTAGGGACTGTTAGCCCGATGTGCCTTTGCTAGGTCTCAATATATGTGCTTCAGTGAATTTTGAGAAATTAACGTTTAAAACAAGATATATATCTGTAACAGCGCTCCGGGCTGCGCTCCGGTCCGCTTACTTTTCGCGTATCGGAACTTTGCGAAGCGAAGCTGATTGGCTCTCCGGTGTCTGTCAACATTCTAAACAGTCCGGCGCGGCCGCCATCTTGTCTCTCGGTAGGATCGAGAGACAAGAGGAGGCCAAAACAAAGGGGGAAATGAAGGAAAGGGGGCAAGGTAGACCCCTTCTGATCCCCTAGGATTGATGAGGGGATATTATAGAGTCACGCTGGGCCCAAAAAAAAAAAAAAAAAAAATTCCGATTTTTTCGCCGTAGAGACGCGTCTTGGTACGCGAACTGGGCAGCTAACCGGGAAGCTAACTGGCAGTGTAACAGGAGTCTGACGAGTAGCTGATTGGCTGTCAACATTGTAAACAGTCCGGAGCGGCCGCCATCTTGTCTCTCGGTAGGATCGAGAGACAAGAGGAGGCCAAAACAAAGGGGGAAATGAAGGAAAGGGGCAAGGTAGACCCCTTCTGACCCCCTAGGATTGATGAGGGGATATTATAGAGCCACGCTGGGCCCAAAAAAAAAAAAAAAAAATCCGTTTTTTTCGCCGTAGAGACGCGTCTTGGTAGCTAACCGGGCAGCTAACCGGCAGTGTAACGGGAGTCTGAGGAAAAGCTGATTGGCTGTTATCATTGTAAACAGTCTGGAGCGGCCGCCATCTTGTCTCTCTGTGTGATCGAGAGACAAGAGGTGAAAAAAAAAAAGGTGTAAATGAATGAAAGGGGTAAGGCAAACCCCTCCTGAACCCCTAGGATTGATGAGGGGGCTATTAAAGTTCCCTGGGGGGTGAAAAAAAAAATTGCGATTTTTCGCGGTAAAGGTGCTTCCTGGTACGTTAACCGGGCAGCTAACCGGCAGCGTAACGGGAGTCCGACATATTGTGTTTTTTGAATGTTTATGATATGTGCACGTGTGGATTTTGTCTAATTAAGGTTAAAAAAATATATATATATCTTTAAGCGTGTTCTGGCGCGCTTACGTTTTGGGTTTGGTTTGCGCTGCAGAGACGATACGTCACGGTTATGCGATGCATCATGAGGCGTCTCACGGGCTACGTGATACGTCACTTAATAAAGAATATATTTTACAGCTATAGATATTAGCTTTTAAAAAACCAATGAAATTCACAGAAAAAAAACATAGGTTATAGACCATATATAGTTAGGAATTTGCATTTACAAAACCTTGAAAATTCACTGAAAAAACCATAGGTTATAGACCATATATAGTTAGGGATTAGCATTTAAAAAACCTTATTTTACTCGCACAAAACCATTGAAATTCCATATATAGTTAGATGCACTAACTATATATCGCGGACCCGCAATCCACTGCTAATGATGTCACATATTACATCATTCATGACATGGTCAGTGACATCACTGATGACATCACTGATGACATCTCAAATGACATCACTGATGACATCACTGATGACATCTCAAATGACATCACTGATGACATCACTGACATCTCATTTGACATTACTGATTACATCACTGATGATATCATTTATGTGATAATACATCTTCAGACTCTAATATAACCTTAGATACACTCAGTGTAAACAGGCACTCACAGACTGTCACACATCCATGGAGTTACCCACACACCTAGTCAGTCATGCAAAGAATCAATCCCACCTCCATTTCCTCAACTATACAGTTATACACACCTTACTTATTCAAACATATACTAACACATATTTACTCTCTTATACAATCCTTGATACAAGTTCACAATGATTCATACAGCCACTCTCACATTCACTGGCTCTTATGTTCAGTTATTTATATATGTCAACTCTCACATGGAGTGTGTTTTACATATGTACTTACTTTAACATGTAGAACTGAGATATCCATTCACTCACCAATATACTCATGCACACAGTCAACTGTCCATACAGCTGTTTCTACATGCACTTTTGAACCCATACACCTAGGGAATCAACTGCTCACACATCTATGCACAGAGTTATACACCTCCCAGCCACCCACACACATACTCAGTCTCCCATACAAATACTTGGGCAACCATTCAATAACCCATATAGTTAATGATATAGCTACTGATTTAAACATGCAGCAGTTTACAGAAGAACATAAATAATGATTGCCAAATTAAGACACTTTAATCACTAACCCATGCACTCAGTGAGACACATTTAATCATTCTCTCATACAGTCAGTCATGCACCTACTAAATCCTTCATCCAGACACTTATACATCCACTCATTCTTCAATATGTAAGACATATTTTAACTTTACAGAAACATACAGTCACTGGGTGTTGTCATCAGTGATGTCATCAGTGATGTCATTTGAGATGTCATCAGTGATGTCACTGACCATGTCATGAATGATGTAATATGTGACATCATTAGCAGTGGATTGCGGGTCCGCGATATATAGTTAGTGCATCTAACTATATATGGAATTTCAATGGTTTTGTGCGAGTAAAATAAGGTTTTTTAAATGCTAATCCCTAACTATATATGGTCTATAACCTATGGTTTTTTCAGTGAATATATATATATATATATATATTAGATAGATATACACAGAAAACAAGTTATAAGACTGTTTTGTCTGTAAGCCAAACTATAGCCTTCTTGTGGTGTCTCCTGATTGATCAGAGTTAACAGGATTAGCTAGGCTGCTTTGATGGATTGATAAGTGGTTCACCCAGAAAGAGGCTATCTGTTAGGGAGAGATCTGCTACACGGGATGCTAGGGCAGGGGGAGGGAGTCATACAAAATGGAGCTTCAAAGGGGATAGGACATGCAGGGAATACTAAGCCCATCTACCCCCCCCCCCCCAGCCACTCTAACCCAGCCAGATGGCAGGCTTAAGGCAGGAATTTATAGATGGTAGGGGGAGGAGAACTATCGAAATGAGCCATGCTGGAGGTTGGTATAGATTGTTCTTTCTTCTCTGCTGGGATGTCAGCCATACTGAATTTTGGAGGAATAGTGCTTTCTGAGAGAAGATTATGCCGCACTTTGGAGGAAGTGATCATGCTCTGGGGTATTGCTCTGCACCTCATTGGACAGGAGTGCTCTCGTGCTTGTTCCCCAGAGAACACTGAATAAATATGTGAGAGGAGCAAAGCCTCTCAGATCTGCTGCATGAAACTAAGAAAGAAGAAGGCTTTCCTTGCGGGAAGTTTGATTTGCACCATCAGGTCCTGCATTCTGACAGACTGCACCTGCTGCATTATCTGGAACTACAGCCCTCTTGATATACCTTGCTTCAAAAGGATTAACCCCTTCAATGCTGCGGATGGCCCCTGGCTGTCCCACATGACGGTGGGCGTATGCAGAGGACGGCCATCCAAACCCCACCCACTGATTAGAATGCCAGCACCTTGTCGGAATTCTCAACCGCGATCAAGGTGTTAAAGAGTGGACTCCCTGTAAGCGACAGGTTAACAGAGCTCACCTGAATAATCATCACCAAGAATCCCCTGCCTGTAGGGTGTCCAGTGGATTTGTAAAGGTTTTGCCCAGGTGCATTGTAAGAATTGTGCCCCAACCTTTCAAGGACCATCTTGGAGGTCCAGACCCTTCGATCGTGCTTTAGACACTTTGGACCCTCAAGAGGAACTTCAGGTAGAAGTTCCAAAAGTTTGGAGAAGTTTGGAGCAACCTTGGAAAATAGCTCCATAAGAGGACTGACGCAACGCGAAAGCCAAGCCTGCCACCGTCAACTGTTAGCCGGCCTTCCCTGCTGGTCCATTCTGCTTCCAGAGTTTGACTGGGAACCTGCTGAAAGTCAAGCCAGCGAACCAACTTTGAATCTGGACTGATGAGGAGCATTGAGGAATCCCGAAAGCTACAAAATAGTTTCTAAGTCCAAAGGTAAAATTTTGACCGGGGTCTTACGCTGGCTGTATCTCAGTGGGTCTTCATCGCGGTCATCCTAAAACTTTGGTCTGGTCAAGTGTGACCAGATGAGTGGCACTATAGGTTCCTATGTGCTTGGGAGTTTTTATTCTATGGAAATTCGTATCTCCGGTTCCCTACATTGGATATTTGTCGTTTTGGTATAATTTTAAAGTTATAAATATTGCCTATGTTTATACATTGGTGATGGATTTTCATTTTATGTTGTTATTTGTCCTAGTTATTCTCTGAATTGGTGTTTGCAAATGCTTTACATACCTGTCTCCTAATGTAAGCCTCCCTGCTTGCAGCTAAGCTACGCAGGGATGAGCATGGGCATGGATTGCTGAGACCTGTACTGAGACCTGGACTGTGTTAGTGGCATTATTACCAGTGGTAGATGCCTATTTACCACTACTAATAATCCACTTTCCAACAGAGAGGCAGAAGAAATAGACTTTACAAAAGCAATAGCATTCTTGTTCACCTCCAAATATTTATATTAATCGTTGGGCCTATTGACATGGGTAATTTCAGTTGTATTTGTAAATATATGAGTAGATATACCTCACTTATGTCTGCCAGGAATTCACAAAGGGATTCCTAGCAGATGTAATCTATTTCACAGATGCAAGATCTCTGCCATGAGTGTGCAGTTCCCACACTTTCAAATCCCACTTTGGATGGCATTGAGGGTGTTCTTTAGCATACTAAGGGGCCGATTTCTAGGTCGGGTGGACCTGAGTCCGGCCGACATCGATCTGGAATTGGGACCGACCGACTTCCGGTCAGCAGTCCCAAACCAGCAATTAGGATGCACCTGCACACTGTTCAGTTGCAATCCTATTCTTTACGATGGGAGCATGTATTCCGACTGGAATTTTAAAGAGCTGAGGGGCAGTTCATCGCTGCGCCTCTAGGTGCCTGCCACTGTGTGCAAGGATCAGCAGAGGTGCCCCTAGACCACCATCCAGAGGCCTTGCACCCATGGGGGCCCTGCTCGGGGCCCCCAAAGTCATATTCCCACAGCCTTTCTGTGTCCGAAAGGCTGGCAAAACAAGGCTGTAGGAATCTGACATCAAATCCCCTCAGATGGAAAGAGAAGCTCTTGGGATTACAAATCCCTTTCCGAATTGCATTCGAAAATCTTGTTTGGATTATTTTCCGACCAACTTCATCAAAATGGGTCAGTTGGAAATGAATGCAAACAGCAGATTATGATGCTGTAGGAACGGCTCCAATTGAGGGTCAGAGCCGTTTCCTACGGCATCGTAATCGGCCCCATAGTTGGGGCTTACCCCCGAAGTTTGTCGACACCCACACACGAGTACGGTTATGGGTGTTCACCAAATCCTAGCATTTCCCTTTCAAGCATGAAAATAGTTAAATATTTACTCCAGTAAAATGCTGGGGTAAATCCCTCTGCATGGCATGAATGGGAATGGATCACTCCCAAATTGTAGAGTAAGTGGTTTCTCTGCAGTGAACAATATTTTCCCTGTTGATGAAAAAGAAACAAATATTGAGCATTTGCAGGGAACTACATTCTACCTCTATACAATTATCTTCCATTGAGACAGCTGCACAGTGGAAATAGGTTCCATAATTACCTAAGGTATCCACAAGGAAAAATGCTCCAGGTGCAGCTTTCTAAGTAGATTCCAATCAAATTGTGTGAATTCCAAAAAATAGTAACATTCCTTTGGTCATGGATATAAAAATCAGAGTGTACTTTCACTCCTTTTTTGCGAATCAGCCCCATAAATTAAATGTGAACTATGCTATTGCCTTAAATGATTTCTTATTGTTAGTTATTTTCATTGGCGGTCAAGTGCAACAACATATTAGAACTGAAGAAGCACATAGGGCAATGTTCTGTTATAATATATAATTTTTGATGTAGCCAAAATAAAACAACTCAGCTTCTTGTTTGAGAATATATTCTTTTTTTTTGCATGTTTATTTTTAACTTAGTCGCATGAGTGTGAATTTAACGGCTGATTTCATGTTTGACAGATCAGGAAGAGTACTGTCCCCGCTCCCAGTGGGTAAATAGTGATAATCAGAACACTTTTGACAATCTTTTCTTGGAACTGCCTTTGTGACCGGTCAATCCAGGGGTGGAAAAAGCAGTACCAGGTTTTGCCCACTGAAAACTGATTTTGCAGAGAGTGGAGATCTATTTACTCTTCAAAAAGAGTCAGTCCAGCTATGAAGGGACTTTAATGTTTGTTATAAACATCCTCCAAGTGCAGCCTCACAGATATGACTGCCAGCCACCTCTAATTTTAAACAGTGAGCCAACACATTAGGCTGATCACTTCTTAAATCCCAGTGTATAGAATTCAAATTTCAGTCCACCATATAAATAACCATCTGAACAGATATTGTTTTGATCCACATCATGATGTGTCATTTCAGAAAAAGAAACGAATGCCCTCAGGCTCACATACTAACTTTTTGTTGATCATGGTTAGTAGCCATTTGATAACGGCTTATTCAAACTCTGTTTCTGGAGGTGATAAAAACCTCATGGGGATCCCAAATGAAAACAAGGTCTATGTCTCATTGGAGGAGGGTAAGCTAAACCCTGAAGTGAGGCAGGTGAATAGGAAATGACATAAGGAATATGTCTAAAAAATCTGCATGATCATTGCTGTATTTTACCAATACTGCATCAAGAAAGTGAAGATGTAGTCTTTTTGAGAATGAATAGAAAAATCAACATAATTGTGACTCTTCAATCCCTATTGTTAGATGACAGCTGTTCAATCACAATAGCCTTGTGAACACATTTATTGATATTCTATATAATTGTATTTGTTTTAAAGAATGCAGACATCACAGAGGAGTATGTATCGCCTCTTATTAACAGATCCAAACCAGGAACATCATTTATAACCAGATTGTCTAGCTTAGACATCAGAGATCCAGATCACGGCAGCAATCATAACCAGTTGGATTTAGGGCTCTCCAAATGACTCCTGTCCAGTGACAGTAGCAAACTAGTTGTGATTTTTTATTTGTTCACAAGGCTGGAAAACACCTATGATTAAGCCGTTCTTAAAAAAGCCACTGATAAGCATGGATGATCTGAGTACTTATTGCCCCACTTCCATGTGTCATACTTAGGCATGCCACTAGAAAAAAAAATTGAAGCCCTGTTACAGGTATTTTCAGACAAAAACATCCTTTTAAACTCTTCAAATGGGGCACTGTCCCGTACATTTTTACCAAACTGGCAGTAGTAAGGTTCTGGGCAAGGTATGAAGGCTGATTCATGGTGGTGGCATTGGCGGACATATATTAGTAGATCTTTCCTAAATGCAATTGGCTAATTCGATTTATTAACTATTTAAATTGTTTTTGTATTATTATAAGCATTAACTGTATTATTTTTCGTATTTTATATTTAATTGCAAAATAAATAAATAATTATAAGCAATAATATTACATTTTTATTGTGTACATTTCATTTTTTTTGTATTATGTATTTGGACTAGTATTGGGGGTTTTGGGAAGTATGGTGGGAAGTGATTTTAGAAGCATATTTTTCTTGTGATTTTTATGTTGTAATCCTAATTCTTAGATTATCAAATACATTATTTAGTCTTACATTATTATGTAGTTAAATATATGTATTAAAATGTATTCCTTTGTTATTGTTTTTGTAGATTTTTTTATGTTGGAGTGGGAAATGTAAACCTGACTATTGCATATTCCAACACTTACCATACTGTAGCTCAGGCTCTAGTGGAAATAGCATACCTGACACTTCCTGAAACTTCCAAAGCCCATCAGCAGTTTTGAAGTGGGAATAGAAAATCCGACTTTTCAATAGACCAACACTTTCCTTACTGTTGCTTACGTTGGAGTCAAAATAGTAATTCTAACCCCCTTAAATCTAAAACTTTCCAAACTGTTACTCAGTTATGAGTGGTAATAACAAATCTGACCCATCCTAAATCTAACATTTTCTCTAGTGTTGCTCAAGTTGGAGAGGAAATGTAATCTGACCCAAGTTTGAGTGGAATGGTAAATATGACTCCTCTAAAGTGAAACACTTTCCCTACTCAAGCTAGTGTATATGACCCTCCAAAGTCCATCCCTTTCCAAACTGTTGTACAGGTTGGAGAGGGTATAGTAAATCTAAACTTTCCAAGGTCCAAAACGTTCCCCCACTTTTGATAATGTAGCAATGTAATTAGTAAATCTGACCCTTCCAAAGTCTACTATTGTTTAGTTTGGATTGAAAGCAGTGAATTTGACTCCGCCAATACATACATTTAAAAAAATGTGTTTTATTTTTATTTTTTACTTTTGTTTAATTTTATTTGCTCTGTACACTTTTATTTTTTTAAGTGAGTTAAGTGCTAATGTTTTAAATGTTCAGTTTTATTGCATAGGTTTTAAAAAAATTAAAACATGGGAATGTGTGAAGCTCCATTGAAAACAATGGAGTGCTCCGGGCTTATAATGGCTGGTAGAAGCCTGGAGTTCCAACATTCCAATGTTTCTTTTTTCACAGCTCTGGCTGTGAACAAAGGCTTCGGGGAGCCCCAGGGGATTCCAATCCCCTCACACTCCCATAAGGCTTTGTTCTTTTTTGTTAGAACATTCTGCCCTGTAGTGGCAGAATGTTCTAATAGCCTTATAGCCCTTCGTAGCTGGGCGATACCGGCTATTAAAGTCCCTCTCCCTTTAATGCTGGAGAGGGCCTTTAATAGCCGGTATAGCCCTCTACGGCGGGCTATAAGGCTATATTATAAATGTTAATATATGGTTTCTTACATTTATTTTGATTATTTGTTATTATGTGTGACGCGAAATGCTTCACACACAGGAAAAGGAAGTAACGAGGAGAAATAAAGATACTTCTCCTTGCTACACCTTGATCTGGGAGGCATACCATTTTGACACATTCCTAGGTTTACAACTCTTTTTAAATCTCGAAATGTGGCAACAACCATGGGTGGATGTGTGAGAATGCCCACACTCCACCCATGGAACGCCTCCTTACCACAAGGTAATGCAAGGCAGCACAAGGCGCTGCCTTGTGTTACCTTAGATTTACTAAAGCATGCAGATCCATGCATGGTGGCTTTGTGTGGTTTAGTAAATCATAGTCAAGTGCTTGTGTTGCCTTGTGTCACTTTGTGTGACGGAAGAACAACGCAACCCTTTAGTAAATCTGGCCCATGGTACTTTAACACCTTTGGTGCTCGTGACGAGACCAGCTCATCATGAGTCATGGTGGAGCTGTGCTCATGACGAGCTGGTTTCGTCATAACAGCTCCGCACCGCCCACGCGCCATTAATTTCCCGCCTGTGCAGAAAAATTAATCAGTGGGTGGGGTCGTGACGAGACCAGCTCGCCATGAGCATTGCTCCACCATGACTCATGACGAACTGGTCTCGACACGAGCACTGCGGCACCGTGCTCACCCCCCGCTGCACTGTAGGGGAATTACCCCCGCAGCGAAAGGGTTAAAATGAGTTTGTCCACTGGCCACTTTTTTGCTCATATTAACCATTAGACAAGATAAGAGCCCCACGTCCCTGAGCACCTTAACAAATATATCATCAAAAAAAAACTTACCACCTAAACAAATGAAGATGAATCCGTGCTCACAGAAGTAGTTACAGGAATTATCATACCGGCTTTAATAAAGCCATCATTATTTCAAGTGTCATGTTACCAGTCATGCCCTACTCATTGCTCTGTTTGCCACAGTTTGCCACAGTTGAATTGTCCGTACCTTCTAAAATATGAAAATCAATAATTTAAACACAGCACACGTTTCTAATTTATACTGCTCTTTTACTGTGGTGAAATGCCACTACACTAGAACTACACAGAGACAAGGCAGTGAGCTTGCGATAAAAAGGCATAGGAGTGAGGAGTTGACCTTGAGACATACAAAAACTGCTAAGAAAATATCACAGAAACTGAGAATAACAGTCATGGCTGAAGAGACAACAGGCACAGCAGCGCTGCATTGATTTGAGTCAGACTACACGGCCCCCGTTGCACTTCAAAGCCACAACAAATGGCAGAAGTGTGCTGTAGAAATGGCATATAAAAAATGTTATGTAAATCACACAAAAATCCCTCCTGCTATATTCTTTTTCTAGGGTGAGGGTTTTACCCTCCACTCCACATACTGGTATTCTAGCATTTTAAGCTGTTCGGAAATTCGAAAGCTAGAAAACTGGTCTTCTTTTCTATTTTATGAAAGTCCTTCACCCAAAAGACCATTTCAATATGGGAAAGGTGGAGAAAAGTAAGCTTTCCATGCTATCCCATCCTTTTCACTTATAATGTATTGCACATTATTTGCGCTTAGTAACCCTGGTGAGGAGTAGATGTGCTTTAAGACGAGTAGCAAGATACTCCGGAAAATAGGTTGGTTGTTGAAACAGTGACTATTGTGTTATATTCTATTAGTAATTTGTTTCTTGTAAGTTTGTGCATTTAATGGATGATTTGTTAGACTGTATATGTTTAAGCCTTTATGTTGCTAGGCAGCTGTGGAATGTTAGGCTTTTGCTCTTCAGTTGAGGACTGGAGCTTGACAGCTGAACACTCTGGCAGATCTAGTGCTGTACTTGTTCTTAAGAATAAATCCTATTTTAAACTATTTTACTCAATTTGTCATCATTGGATGCAACATAAATTTGGTGATGAGGTGGTCAAGTCAGCACTTCTTGAACTCTCGCTCAGATTGAAGATTTATTGATCATTTTAAGGAAGATTTTGCCAGACTGCAGTGTTATTTGATGGACTTCACATTACTTCTTTGAATACTATTGAAGACTGAAGACTGAAGACTACTGCTACCCTGATTATTAAGATAAGTCATTTTTAATACTCTATATACTTTTTTCTATTGGGAGCTTCACTGCATGTACTCTACATCCTTATAAAATGTAGCTCGATGCAGGCTCATAGAAATAATCAATTACTGTTGCCCTGAAGATTGATTATCGTCTGATTTGCATTGTTACATACTCTTGGAGGTACTGTTTTTGTTGGGAGCTTTTGACTTGCATTGCCTACTTTGGCTACATTGACTCCTTTAACGACTTTGATTTTGCTGTCTCTCCTCCTAATTTTAATAATAATGGGCACATTTTACACTATTTGATAGCTCTTTGCGTCAAACGACCAACAATTTGACCAACTGCGACCTTCAAATTGTACAAATACGTTTACCGTCATTTCTTCGAATCATCCTCCACGTAACAGATGTTGCATACCTTCGTGTTCCGGTGATGTTTTCGAGCTCTGACTTCTCCCTTCCTGCTACGAGCCTTCTTGGAACTTCTCAGGAAGCGTCATCACTTTGATTCGACGTGTGTTGTCACCATGCAACGTCTAACAGCGTGGTGGACATTTTGATGGTATCTTAGCAACAATTTGATGTTTGTTTCCATTGCGTGTATTCTTCATACACTGACACGCACAGCTTTAAAACGTCGTTTTTGAGTTTCCTCGAACACTTTCAATTTTTGTGTGTTTGTGCTGACACACACAGCTTGAGAACGTACAACTTACAACTTTATGATAAAGTTTTCATCCTTGAGTTTCCTGCGACAATGTACACTCCATAACAAGTAATCTATTCCTTGCCTTTGAATGTTGCGCTTCATCTACGCTGATACGCACAGCTGAGAAGTAAGACTTTTGTCATTTTATCACATATACTTTGACACAATTACAACATAACATACTTTATTGCATTATAACTCTCGTCATCGGAAATGGAACAGTTTTACACTTTGAAGTGCTTTTCTTCATTTTGCTTTCACTGATATTTTATTATCTCTTGATTTATATATATATATTTCACTTGAAATTAACTGCTTTCATTATGGATCTCCAAACCGCAGTTCTTCCGTCTCCTTTTCTTCCGGAACCAGGAACACCTAATATTAAATGGAAGCAATGGAATAAGTCTTTTAACAGCTATGCCATTGCCATTGGTGGTGTGAAATTTTCTCCTGCCGGGAAAATGCAAGGCTATATAATGCTGTAGGTGCTGAGGGCCAAAGAATTTTTGATCATCAACCTCCGATAATTAGACCCCCCTCAGACACTTGGAATAAATACACCGAAGCCGTAATGAGGTTAGAAAAACACTTTAAAGATGAGCCAAGTATAATTGTAGAAAGACACAAATTTTATACTTGCAAGCAGCGAGAATTTGAAAATATTGATCATTTTCTGGCAGAATTAACGGTACTGGCTGCATCTTGTGAATTTGAGGGTCCTATTGATCAATATATTATGGAACAAATTGTGTTGAATTGCCATAGCAACAAGGTTCAAGAGAGGTTTCTATGTTGTCGAAATCCTTCACTCATTGAAACTTTAGAAATAGCAAGGGGTATTGAAAGATCAGTATCTGCCTCCAAGGAGTTAAGTAATAATAAACCTTCACAAACTGAGCCTGTAAACAAGGTTTCACAACAAACATCTCAAAATATGAACCAACGTGATAAATCTTTTGTTAAAAGTGAATGGAAGAAAACTGACAAACCACTTCTGTGCTCTAGATGTGGTTCAAAATCACATTCAGCTAATTCATCCTCTAGTCCTGCAATTAAAAAACAACGCTCTTATTGTAAAAAGATTGGGAACTTTGCTCCAGTATGTAAATTTAAAGCAAAGACAATGTATGTGGAAACTGCAAACTTTAATGAGTTGGCGAGTGTTAGAGAAGAACAGATAGTCAAGATAATGTTGTTATATGTAGACATGGTAGATGCACAAGGAGATTCATGTACTTCTGATCCTGTGTGTCATATAAAAATTGGCGATGTGTCTGTGAAAGTTACAGTGGATACTGGATCTCCAGTTACTAATATTTCTGATGTCTTTTTTTGGAACAATGGCAAGGGGTTCAGTTGATGCCTCCTGATATACGCACGGTGGCGTTTGATGGACAAGAAATTGTTTTATTCGGGTACTTTGATGAGTCTTACCTTTGAACATCGCACTGTCCCATCAAAAGTTTATGTAGCTAAAAAGGGGTACAATATTCTTTGGTGGAGAGACCATGGTAAATTTCCATTGGTTTTGAGACAAGTTACCAGTAATCCGAATTCCTTAGATTATTCGGAAGTGGCCCATGCTGTAAACACTGAATGCTCGCCTTTAGAGAAAATTATGGGCAAGTACCAAGCTGTGTTTTCTGATAAGTTAGGTTCAGTTAAGGGTTTCGAACATAAAATCATTTTGAAACCCGATGCTATTCCAGTGATTCACAAGGTGAGGCATGTTCCTCTAAGTATTAGAGGGAAACTTAAAGACCATCTTCATCACCTATGTGTGGATGGGGTGATTGAACAGATTAATTCCTCATTATGGGTTTCACCCATTGTTGTCACACTTAAAAAGAACTGTGATGAACTTAGGCTATGTATAGATTTTAGAACGTTAAATAACAATATACAAGTGGATTGCTTTCCCCTGCCACGTATTCAAGACATGTTGGCTCAATTGAAAGGTACAAAAGTTTTTTCCACTATAGATTTGAGGGCGGCCTACCATTAAATTAAATTATGCGATGAGTCTAGAGACTTGAATGCTTTCAACACTCCTTTTGGTCCTCACAGGTTTTTGAGACTACCCTTTGGCTTAGTTTTGGCGGCCTTGGTGTTTCAAAAATTGATGTTTCAACTTTTTGGAGAGGTAGAGGACATGTTAGCGTATCAAGATGATATACCGATTTCCACCAATACTGTTGAAGAACATCTCATTAAGTTAGATCAAGTTTTGGGAATTTTAAACAATCATGGTATGACTGCAAAAAAAAAAAAGTGAAAATTTCTATTGGATGAGGTGGAATATCTAGGCCACACTATTTCTCATAGGGGTATCAGTCCCAAACATGACCTGTTGCAGGGAATCCGTTATTGTGTCCAACCCTGTAATAAGGACCAGTTGAGGTAGTTTTTAGGGTTGAGTAAGTTCTATTCCAGATTTGTTCAACATTTTGCACACATCAGTGAACCTTTGATACTGCTCACAAGAAATAAAGTTAAGTTTTTGTGGGGTGAGGAACAAAAACTTGCATTTGAATCTTTGAAAGATTTGATAATAAGTGCCCCTGCCCTTATGCCTTTTAATGTAAATCACAGTCAAGTGCTTGTGTTGCCTTGTGTCACTTTGTGTGACGGAAGAACAACGCAACCCTTTAGTAAATCTGGCCCATGGTACTTTAACACCTTTGGTGCTCGTGACGAGACCAGCTCATCATGAGTCATGGTGGAGCTGTGCTCATGACGAGCTGGTTTCGTCATAACAGCTCCGCGCCGCCCACGCGCCATTAATTCCCCGCCTGTGCAGAAAAATTAATCAGTGGGCGGGGTCGTGACGAGACCAGCTCGTCATGAGCATTGCTCCACCATGACTCATGACGAACTGGTCTCGACACGAGCACTGCGGCACCGTGCTCACCCCCGCTGCACTGTTGGGGAATTACCCCCGCAGCGAAAGGGTTATAATGAGTTTGTCCACTGGCCACTTTTTTGCTCATTTTAACCATTAGACAAGATAAGAGCCCCACGTCCCTGAGCACCTTAACAAATATATCATCAAAAAAAAACTTACCACCTAAACAAATGAAGATGAATCCGTGCTCACGGAAGTAGTTACAGGAATTATCATACCGGCTTTAATAAAGCCATCATTATTTCAAGTGTCATGTTACCAGTCATGCCCTACTCATTGCTCTGTTTGCCACAGTTTGCCACAGTTGAATTGTCCGTACCTTCTAAAATATTAAAATCAATAATTTAAACAGAGCACACGTTTCTAATTTATACTGCTCTTTTACTGTGGTGAAATGCCACTACACTAGAACTACACAGAGACAAGGCAGTGAGCTTGCGATAAAAAGGCATGGGAGTGAGGAGTTGCCCTTGAGACATACAAACACTGCTAAGAAAATATCACAGAAACTGAGAATAACAGTCATGGCTGAAGAGACAACAGGCACAGCAGCGCTGCATTGATTTGAGTCAGACTACACGGCCCCCGTTGCACTTCAAAGCCACAACAAATGGCAGAAGTGTGCTGTAGAAATGGCATATAAAAAATGTTATGTAAATCACACAAAAATCTCTCCTGCTATATTCTTTTTCTAGGGTGAGGGTTTTACCCTCCACTCCACATACTGGTATTCTAGCATTTTACGCTGTTTGGAAATTCGAAAGCTAGAAAACTGGTCTTCTTTTCAATTTTATGAAAGTCCTTCACCCAAAAGACCATTTCAATATGGGAAAGGTGGAGAAAAGTAAGCTTTCCATGCTATCCCATCCTTTTCACTTACAATGTATTGCACATTATTTGCACTTAGTAACCCTGGTGAGGAGTTGATGTGCTTTAAGACGAGTAGCAAGATACTCCGGAAAATAGGTTGGTTGTTGAAACAGTGACTATTGTGTTATATTCTATTAGTAATTTGTTTCTTGTAAGTTTGTGCATTTAATGGATGATTTGTTAGACTGTATATGTTTAAGCCTTTATGTTGCTAGGCAGCTGTGGAATGTTAGGCTTTTGCTCTTCAGTTGAGGACTGGAGCTTGACATCTGAACACTCTGGCAGATCTAGTGCTGTACTTGTTCTTAAGAATAAATCCTATTTTAAACTATTTTACTCAATTTGTCATCATTGGATGCAACATAAATTTGGTGACGAGGTGGTCAAGTCAGCACTTCTTGAACTCTCGCTCAGATTGAAGATTTATTGATCATTTTAAGGAAGATTTTGCCAGACTGCAGTGTTATTTGATGGACTTCACATTACTTCTTTGAATACTATTGAAGACTGAAGACTGAAGACTACTACTACCCTGATTATTAAGATAAGTCATTTTTAATACTCTATATACTTTTTTCTATTGGGAGCTTCACTGCATGTACTCTACATCCTTATAAAATGTAGCTCAATGCAGGCTCATAGAAATAATCAATTACTGTTGCCCTGAAGATTGATTATCGTCTGATTTGCATTGTTACATACTCTTGGAGGTACTGTTTTTGTTGGGAGCTTTTGACTGGCATTGCCTACTTTGGCTACATTGACTCCTTTAACGACTTTGATTTTGCTGTCTCTCCTCCTAATTTTAATAATAATGGGCAAATTTTACACTATTTGGTAGCTCTTTGCGTCAAACGACCAACCATTTGACCAACTGCGACCTTCAAATAGTACAAATACGTTTACCGTCATTTCTTCGAATCATCCTCCACATAACAGATGTTGCATACCTTCGTGTTCGGATGTACCATGTTACAACGCATACCGTTACAACTACCTACTATTACAACGCGACCATTACAACGCATACCATTACAACGCATAGCGCTTTGAGGTGCTGGATAGTGGTAAGTATAATTTACTATTCTAACTCCAGTCCCCGTGGACCCTAGGGAAGGTGTTGGATAGTAAATTATACTTATTCCCTATCCTAGAGCGCCCCCCAGCGCAATGCGTTGTAATGGTATGCGTTGCAAAAGTCGCGTTGTAATGGTAGTGCAGAGTAACAGATGCGTTGTAACGGGTGTATACCTTCGTGTTCCGGTGATGTTTTCGAGCTCTGACTTCTCCCTTCCTGCTACGAGCCTTCTTGGAACTTCTCAGGAAGCGTCATCACTTTGATTCGACGTGTGATGTCACCATGCAACGTCTAACAGCGTGGTGGATATTTTGATGGTATCTTAGCAACAATTTGATGTTTGTTTCCATTGCGTGTATTCTTCATACACTGACACGCACAGCTTTAAAACGTCGTTTTTGAGTTTCCTCGAACACTTTAAATTTTTGTGTGTTTGCACTGACACACACAATTTGAGAACGTACAACTTACAACTTTATGATAAAGTTTTCATCCTTGAGTTTCCTGCGACAATGTACACTCCATAACAAGTAATCTCTTCCTTGCCTTTGAATGTTGCGCTTCATCTACGCTGATACGCACAGCTGAGAAGTAAGACTTTTGTCATTTTATCACTTATACTTTGACACAATTACAACATAACATACTTTATTGCATTATAACTCTCGTCATCGGAAATGGAACAGTTTTACACTTTGAAGTGCTTTTCTTCATTTTGCTTTCACTGATATTTTATTATCTCTTGATTTATATATATATATTTCACTTGAAATTAACTGCTTTCATTATGGATCTCCAAACCGCAGTTCTTCCATCTCCTTTTCTTCCGGAACCAGGTACACCTAATATTAAATGGAAGCAATGGTATAAGTCTTTTAACAGCTATGCCATTGCCATTGGTGGTGTGAAATTTTCTCCTGCCGGGAAAATGCAAGGCTATATAATGCTTTAGGTGCTGAGGGCCAAAGAATTTTTGATCATCAACCTCCGATAATTAGACCCCCCTCAGACACTTGGAATAAATACACCGAAGCCGTAATGAGGTTAGAAAAACACTTTAAAGATGAGCCAAGTATAATTGTAGAAAGACACAAATTTTATACTTGCAAGCAGCGAGAATTTTAAAATATTGATCATTTTCTGGCAGAATTAACGGTACTGGCTGCATCTTGTGAATTTGAGGGTCCTATTGATCAATATATTACGGAACAAATTGTGTTGAATTGCCATAGCAACAAGGTTCAAGAGAGGTTTCTATGTTGTCGAAATCCTTCACTCATTGAAACTTTAGAAATAGCAAGGGGTATTGAAAGATCAGTATCTGCCTCCAAGGAGTTAAGTAATAATAAACCTTCACAAACTGAGTCTGTAAACAAGGTTTCACAACAAACATCTCAAAATATGAACCAACGTGATAAATCTTTTGTTAAAAGTGAATGGAAGAAAACTGACAAACCACTTGTGTGCTTTAGATGTGGTTCAAAATCACATTCAGCTAATTCATCCTCTAGTCCTGCAATTAAAAAACAACGCTCTTATTGTAAAAAGATTGGGAACTTTGCTCCAGTATGTAAATTCAAAGCAAAGACAATGTATGTGGAAACTGCAAACTTTGATGAGTTGGCGAGTGTTAGAGAAGAACAGATAGTCGAGATAATGTTGTTATATGTAGACATGGTAGATGCACAAGGAGATTCATGTACTTCTGATCCTGTGTGTCATATAAAAATTGGTGATGTGTCTGTGAAAGTTACAGTGGATACTGGATCTCCAGTTACTATTATTTCTGATGTCTTTTTTTGGAACAATGGAAAGGGGTTCAGTTGATGCCTCCTGATATACGCACGGTGGCGTTTGATGGACAAGAAATTGTTTTATTCGGGTACTTTGATGAGTCTTACCTTTGAACATCGCACTGTCCCATCAAAAGTTTATGTAGCTAAAAAGGGGTACAATATTCTTGGGTGGAGAGACCATGGTAAATTTCCATTGGTTTTGAGACAAGTTACCAGTAATCCAAATTCCTTAGATTATTCGGAAGTGGCCCATGCTGTGCACACTGAATGCTCGCCTTTAGAGAAAATTATGGGCAAGTACAAAGCTGTGTTTTCTGATAAGTTAGGTTCAGTTAAGGGTTTCGAACAGAAAATCATTTTGAAACCCGATGCTATTCCAGTTATTCAAAAGGTGAGGCATGCTCCTCTAAGTATTAGAGGGAAACTTAAATACCATCTTCATCACCTATGTGTGGATGGGGTGATTGAACAGATTATTTCTTCATTATGGGTTTCACCCATTGTTGTCGCACTTAAAAAGAACTGTGATGAACTTAGCCTATGTATAGATTTGAGATCGTTAAATAAGAATATACAAGTGGATTGCTTTCCCCTGCCACGTATTCAAGACATGTTGGCTCAATTGAAAGGTACAAAAGTTTTTTCCACTATAGATTTGAGGGCGGCCTACCATTAAATTAAATTATGCGATGAGTCTAGAGACTTGAATGCTTTCAACACTCCTTTTGGTCCTCACAGGTTTTTGAGACTACCCTTTGGCTTAGTTTTGGCGGCCTTGGTGTTTCAAAAATTGATGTTTCAACTTTTTGGAAAGGTAGAGGACATGTTAGCGTATCAAGATGATATACCGATTTCCACCAATACTGTTTGAAGAACATCTCATTAAGTTAGATCAAGTTTGGGGAATTTTAAACAATCATGGTATGACTGTAAAAAAAAAAAAGTGAAAATTTCTATTGGATGAGGTGGAATATCTAGGCCACACTATTTCTCATAGGGGTATCAGTCCCAAACATGACCTGTTGCAGGGAATCCGTTATTGTGTCCAACCCTGTAATAAGGACCAGTTGAGGTAGTTTTTAGGGTTGAGTAAGTTCTATTCCAGATTTGTTCAACATTTTGCACACATCAGTGAA
Source organism: Lissotriton vulgaris (assembly GCF_964263255.1). Lineage (NCBI taxonomy): Eukaryota > Metazoa > Chordata > Amphibia > Caudata > Salamandridae > Lissotriton > Lissotriton vulgaris. The sequence continues at coordinate 933,877,666 of NC_141691.1, forward strand.
CCTTTGATACTGCTCACAAGAAATAAAGTTAAGTTTTTGTGGGGTGAGGAACAAAAACTTGCATTTGAATCTTTGAAAGATTTGATAATAAGTGCACCTGCCCTTATGCCTTTTAATGAAAACTCTATTTCCTACATTACAGTGGATGCCAGCAATGCCGGATTGGGTGCAGTGCTTAGTCAGATGAATAGTAGCGTTGAAAACATTATAGCTTTCACTTCTCGCCAACTTACTTCATCAGAAAAGAACTATATCACTATAGAAAAAGAAGCTTTAGCTTGTGTGTGGGTTGTTAAACACTTTTCTACATACATATGGGGACAAGAGTTTGTGCTGGTTTCAGATCATAAGCCATAGATTTTTATCTGAAATGACAAGGGTTTGAGGAATGCCAGCCCAAGATTGGTCCGTCTTTTTTCTAAACTCTATGATTATAATTTTGTGATGAGACATATACCAGGTGGGAAAAATTTCACAGCCAATTCTTGTCTAGGTGTCCTTCAAATTGTTCTGGCTTCGGATCCATTCTTGATGACAAGGAGGTTGTGGTTAGTTTGTTAGATGGTTTGAAATTAGCTGAGGAAACTATATCTCAATTGGATTGGATTGAAGCATCTTTGTCGGACAATTTTCAAAACATTATAAAGAAATATATTTCTAGTGGATAGCCAAGAGAGAGTCAAATTGATAAGGACCTTGTTCCGTTTTCTAAAGTCAGGGAGGAGTTGAGTATTGAAGGAGACTTCATTTTGAGGGGCTCTTCTCTTATTCCTCCAGTGTCTATCAGGAATAAAATCATTACTATTGCACACAAAGCTCATGGAGGAATCACTAGCACTAAGAAGAGGTTGAGGCTTTATTATTGGTGGTCTGGAATGGATGTTTGTGTGGACACATTTTTGAATGATTGTGTTGAATGCTCACATGCTGAGAAGTCCCTACGCACTGTGAATAAGCCCTTGTGTCCTGTTGTCTTTCCAGAAAACCAGTGGGAAAAACTGGGCATGGATTTTCTGGGACCCATAGGAGGGTTAAATCAGGATTACAGGTTCATTTTAACTATTGTAGATTATCATTCTAAGTGGGTCACTTTTAAGTTCTTCAGGGATCCTAATACAGAGAATCTGATTAAGTTTTTAAAACAACTTTTCCGATCTGAAGGTTTACCAGCCTATCTAGTGTCAGACAATGGGGTGCAGTTCGTCTCGCATGACATGAAAGATTTTTTGAGTAATCTGGACATTAAGCATCTTATCACAGCATTGTAAAGTCCACAAGGGAATAGTTTGGTAGAAAGGGTACACCGTATTTTAAAAGATTCAGTACAGTTGGCTATTTCTTCAGGATTGCATGTTCAGGAAGTGGTTAGCTACAGAGTTCGGTGATACAATAACACTCCACATTCAACTACAGGAGTAACTCCATTCTCTTTGTTAAGAGGAAGACAGTCCTTCAATGAGTTGTCTCCTGAATGGGTTGTTACAAAGGTTTATCATGAGAGGGGTGTTTCCAGTTTGGATCAAGTTAAAAAAAATTGGAATGTGCTCAAGCCAAGTCAAAAATCAGATATGATCAAAACAAACATGTTAAAGATGTTTGTTTTGGTATTGGGGATAGGGTGAAAATTAGAAGACCTTTCAAAGTAAAAGGTTCAAAATTCTATCCTGAAACAACCATTATTCAAGTCAGTAAGCATGCTGTTAAAGTATCTGGGGGAAAACGGTGGAGTGAAAGAAGTGTTGCTAAAGTGAAGATTCCAGATTTACGGAGTGACACTTTTCAAAATGTGCCCGATGTTGCAGATCATACTGGTGGTTTGGATGATATTTCTCCTTTTATGAGTGGCATGCAACTACTTCAGGATAATAGTGTAATTCAGGGGGACATTGGAATTTGTGAAGAGGATGTGGGGGCTACTATAGATGATGTGTTATCTTCTAATGTTCCTGTTTCTTCTTCTAGGGCCAGCTCTAGAATGAAGTGTAAACCCAAATATTTAGAAGATTATTTGTGTGTGTTTCTTCTTGTAGGAGGGGAGGTGTGTTGTATTCAATTAGTATTTTTTTTCTTGTAAGTTTGTGCATTTAATAGATAATGTGTTAGACTGTATATGTTTAAGCCTCTATGTTGCTAGGCAGCTGTGGAATGTTAGGCTTTTGCTCTTCAGTTGAGGACTGGAGCTTGACAGCTGAACACTCTGACAGATCTAGTGCTGTACTTGTTCTTGCAAAAAAATCCTATTTTAAACTATTTTACTCCATTTGTCATCATTGGGTGCAACATTTTGGTTATTGTTGGCTATTCGTATTAGTCACGGGCTCCCAGGAAATAATTCAATGCATTTTCCCCTATTTAGGGCGAGCTGGTGTAGGCAGCGTGAAGCGCTGTAGTCCAGCGAAGCCTCTATTGTTAGCTACTTGCTCTGGAAGTGGGACAGCGGATGGGCACGCGCTTTCAGCGATTTCAGCATGTGTACGCGCATGTACAGCCACGCGCCGTGCACATCTCCTGTACCGCTTCCGAGGCAAGTCAGCCTCATGCAATCAATCAATCACACATGCACGCTCGCACACACACACACACGCACACTCGTGCACACACACACACACACTCCCCTCACTACCCTTACCCCCACTGCAACTTGCACACACGTTTCTTAATTTCCCCCACAGGTCCCTGCTACTGTTCCCACTCTCTGCTCAACTTCCGCTCTCTGGCATTGCACCTGTACCCCATCGGGGGTAACCCCCAACCATCCGGCTCCTCCACCTTCTCACCGGTCCCCGCTCTTTTTCCATCCGTCGCCTCTTCTACGACATCAGCAAGCAGAGAAACGGCCAAGAGCGCTCTGCGCCTGCGCTAAAGTGCGTGCGCCCGCCGTACATTACTCAGCGGCTGTACCGTACGGCAGGCAGTTGCGGGCCGCAGCCATTGACCTGTACGGACAACTGCCCTTTTCTATTCTCTACCCCCGGCTTCCTTTCAAGGGTCACCTTCCTGACCATGCCTGTTCTGTCCAGGGTTGTTCTGTTGGACCAGCAGGTCGGGGCAGACCGGTGCCACCTATAATCCCAAGAAGAGCAGGATCTAGGCCTCTGGATAGCAAAGTGAGAGGCCGCCATGTCTCCATGTGGTGCAGCACTGGTGGAACTGTCTATTGGAAGAGAGCAACACAGCAGGCCAGACAAATGCAGGGAGAAGATGAGGTAATGCCACCGAATGGGACCCCGTGCAGAATATGAGGAGGGGCCCCCTGGTTCTCTATTATCTCACAGACATTCATTGACCTCGTATTTGAATTGTCCCCCCCTTTGAAGAGTGCCCATGCAACACCACCCACCCTTTATTACGCCCCTGTTGTAGATGCTGCTCTGTGTTTGTTGTCAAGTGTGAGCATGGGACTAATAGGTTCCTTGTTTAAAAATGTACATCTAAATATTATTTTTATCGCTGGTAGATCCGGTGGTCTCACAGTATATGTAGGAGCACTCTATCTATCTATCAATCTATCTATCTATCTATCTATCTATCTATCTATCTATCTATCTATCTATCTATCTATCTATCTATCTATCTATCTATCTATCTATCTATCTATCTATCTATCTATCTATCTATCTATCGCCCTCACTGTATCTGTCTATCGCCCTCACTCTATCTATCTACCTCACTCTATCTGTCGCCCTGAATCTATCTGTCGTCCTCACCCTATCTGTCGCCCTCACTCTATCTGTTGCCCTCACTCTATCTATCGCCCTCACTCTATCTATCTATCTATCTATCTATCTATCTATCTATCTATCTATCTATCTATCTATCTATCTATCTATCTATCTATCTATCTATCTATCTATCTATCTATCTATCTATCTATCTATCTATCGCCCTCACTCTATCTATCTATCTATCTATCGCCCTCACTCTATCTATTGCCCTCACTCTATCTATCGCCTTCACTCTATCTATCTATCTATCTATCTATCTATCTATCTATCTATCTATCTATCTATCTATCTATCTATCTATCTATCTATCTATCTATCTATCTATCTATCTATCTATCTATCTATCTATCTATCTATCTATCTATCTATCTATCTATCTATCTATCTATCGCCCTCACTCTATCTATCTATCTATCGCCCTCACTCTATCTATTGCCCTCACTCTATCTATCGCCTTCACTCTATCTATCTATCTATCTATCTATCTATCTATCTATCTATCTATCTATCTATCTATCTATCTATCTATCTATCTATCTATCTATCTATCTATCTATCTATCTATCTATCTATCTATCTATCTATCTATCTATCTATCTATTTATCTATCTATCGCCCTTACTCGATCTATCGCCCTCACTCTATCTCTCGCCCTTACTCTATCTATCTACCTATCGCCCTCACTCTATCTATCTATCGCCCTCACTCTATCTATCTATCGCCCTCACTCTATCTATCTATCGCAGTCACTCTATCTATCTATCGCAGTCACTCTATCTATCTATCTCCCTCCCTCTACCTATCTATCGCACTCACTCTATCTATCTATCTATCTATCTATCTATCTATCTATCTATCTATCTATCTATCTATCTATCTATCTATCTATCTATCTATCTATCTATCGCATCACCACAGCATCACTCAGCACCGCCACAGAATCACTACGGGGCACCACAACATCACTCAGGGGCACCACAACATCACTATGCGCTACTCAGGGGCACCACAACATCACTATGCGCTACCACAGCATCAATATGTGCAACCATTCAACAACTAGTTCAAATATGTACTCTCAGTGTTTCAAGCTTTATTACAAATGTCACAAAAAGATGTTAATATTTCACTTCTGTTCTTGGATTTTCGTCACAATAAAATACACTGAACATAATCTTCACAAAAGTTATTTACAAAAGTTAAAGCTATTGCCATTATTTATTTATTTATTTATTTATTTACGCAACTTTTATAGCGCAACAAATACCCGAAGGTGTCTCGGCGCTGTGGAGCAACAAGGTTCATCATCCTACCGTCTTCTCACTGGTTAAACAACCATGTTTTCAGAAGCCTACGGAAGCTAATCAGATTCGGAGCAGCTTTTATGGCAGTTGGCAGAAGGTTCCAAAGTTTTGGGGTGGCCACAAGAAAGCGCCTATCACCCCAGGTGACTGATCTTGTACGTGGCACCAGCAGAAGACTGGTATTGGCCGATCTAAGGTGCCTTCTGGGGGTATAGAGCTGAAAAGCTTCGATCAAGAATCTGGGTCCTGTGCCATGTATGGCCTTATAGGCAATACAGAGGGCCTTAAATTTGACACGGCTCTCAACTCTCAGCCAGTGAAGCTGGCGAATACCAGAGGTGGTAGATTTGCGGCGAGGGATGTTAAGAAGAATCCTAGCAGCCGCGTTCTGAATAGATTGCAGCTTCGTGATGACACGCTTCTGAGTGTGGAGAAAGAGAGCATTCCCGTAATCTATTTTTGAGAAGACTAAGGTGGAGACCAAAGTCTTCCCGGCTGACGGAGGGAGATAAGGTAGCAGCTTCTTGATCTTTTTCAAGATGTAAAAAGAAGATGACACAACCTTATTAACATGGAGGTCGAAGACCAGCTTGTTGTCGAAAATCACTCCCAAGTTTCTGGCTTTTTCCACTGGGACAGGTGGATGGCCAAGCTTATCTGGCCACCAACCGAGAGACCATTCAGGGGAGAGTTTTCCGAAGGTCATGATCTCGGTCTTGTCCGAGTTATAAGTTACATTAACTTTTATTTAAGTATTAGTTATTCAAAAAAATTAAGAGCCACTGTTATTTGTAATATCAATACATCCAAGTCACGTAAATACAACACATATTGCATTACAAATGCTATAGGTGTCACATTTGCGAAAGTTAAAACAATTGGCATTGTAAATGAAAAAGCTATTAATTTCGCTATTTTCAAAACCAACACATAAATAAAATATTTGTCATTTACAATACCAATAGCTCAAACTTTCCTAATGCGATACCTATTGCATTGCAAATGCTTGTTTGATTTGTGGTAGAATGAAAATAATAGGAGTTTAATGTGATTGCTAGTGGGGGCTATTTTGTTTCACACAAATGGTTGGTGAGATGAATAGACAGGCTGGTGGAGACTAGGTACTGTTATATTACAGGGGTAGGTTTTTAAAGAAAGAGAGCTTGTGACCTATAAACTAAGCAGTCATGCAGAAGTATAAGAGGAGAGATAAAACATAGACATGTGTCTAGGAGAAGGATATACTCAGAAAGAGGTGGCACGCAGATGATGTAAGGTAAGGATAGGATAACTCCAATAATAGAAGGAGCAGAATCAGTCAAAAATTGTAACTTATTAAATGTTTTCCAAAGAGGGTTTAAGGAATACAGGGGCATATTTTCAAGGACGGTGTTAAAATTATCGCCGGTTTAGTGGCAGAAAACTGCAGCTAAAGTAGAGATGATGGGCTTGATAAAATGCCCTGGAGAATTCCCATTGAAGCCCATGTTCACACTAGAACATGGACTTCTATTAGAATTCACAGTTGGGGAATGCTTTATTAGATAGCAAACTGTTAGACCTGGCATCATTGGCTTGAGTCTCTCCTCCATTTTTTCGGTTTGCCTCCACTGTTTTAGGATGTTTTTGCTGGTATATTGCTTTGGGAACTGTGCCACTGCTAATCAGTGCCACGATGCAAGTGCTCCCTATGTAAAATTACTGTATTGATTGAATTCCATGTTTGACTTATTTGGTTTACTATCAGTCCCTAGTCTAGTGCACCAGGAGTGCCAGGGCTTGTAAATACAAATCCTGCTCGTGGGCTTGCAGCACATGTTGTGCCACCCACAAGAGCGGCCTAGTAAAAGTATGTCTGAAGGTCTGCCATTGCTAGACCTACGTGCAGTCTGGTACTATCACGCTGACTGCGCAAGTACACCTACTTACTAGTCCCTAAAACTTCCCTTAACTTCATCTTAGTCACCCCTATGGTAGGCCCACGGGCAGGGTGCATTGTAAGTATAAGCTAGGCCAAGCCTGACCAAGTTGGCATGTCCTAATAGCGAATTACAGCCATATTCGTTTTTCACTATTGCGAGGTAACCTGCTCTCCATTAGTTAGAATGGGCTGCCAGGATTATTAATGCTATAATCCTAGCTGGCTCGGGGAGCATGGTGCAATGTCGAGTTTGGTATCCCTGGGTTTAATAACGCATCCATTGGTGTGGATGGTTTTTGGACTCTGGGTTTGAAAATAGCCCTTTTAGAAAGTGGCTATTTTCTTGTCTAACTATTTCTAGTTTCTGCTGGTTTGGTGTGTGTGTGACAGGAGCTGGGTGGCTCCAGAGGTCTGAAAGAGTCAGTGTGGGATGAGTGGGACATTTGCGTTGAGAGTAGGGGGAGAGTAGTTTCTGATAGCCTGCCCTGCCTGATACAATGCTGGCTCCACCTCCTGCCAGGCGACTGATGGCTCTGTGCCTGCCATGGACGATCCTGGCCCCACCTCCTGCCAGGAGGCCGATAGCTCTGCTCCTGACCGTGACAATGCTGGCTCCACCTCCTGCTGGGCGTCTGAGGACCCAGCCCTGCTGAGTGAATAGGCCAGGTGCCTCTGCCTGGCTACACCCACAACAGGCCCAGGATGGTGGGAAATTCCCCTGCATGGACAAAGGGATCAAAGCCAAAAAGGGGTATAAGAGAAGGACCCCTGAACCAAGACTTTAGATCACTTCTGACAAGGAAACCTGAACCAAGGACAAGAAGCCTGCTGATCCAAGGAATTGCTTACCCCTTCTGCCAGTGTGCTGTTTGCTGGGGGGAATCCTACAGTGCTTCTTTATTTTTGCCAAGGAACCAGGAGAGAGGAACTGAGTGTGTACTCTCAAGCTTTGCTAAAGAAAATCTCCAAGGGCTGGAAGAGTGCCAGCCTCCTGTTGAAGTCACAGGGCTAAAGGACTTCATCTGCTAAAAAGTGCTTGTTGCTGGAACCTGAAAATCCAGCACCTCTGAAAGAAACCAGCAACCTCGACGCCGACGGACGTAGCCGAATCCAGCTCGACATCGTGAGTAACGACTCCAGTGTCCCGCTTCCCTGACGCCCGCCGCCGGCCCGATCGACGCCAGCAGCAACGCCAGTGAGTAGTGAGTTCGGCTCCAGCTCCAAGTGACCTCATGTCTGCACTGCTGCTGATCGCATCGACTTCGTGCCCTCTCGACGCCGTGAGCGCTGCTCACTCTCGCAACATCATCATCGAAATCGACATCGACGCCGTATCCTGCCTCGCCTCGTGAGCGCTGCTCCTGCCTGACATCTGTCGACGCCGCTGCAGGTCGCCCAGACTCCGAGGCCGGATCAACGCCAAAGACGCGACACCGGACATCTCGACGCCGCTGATTATCGTGTGCTTCGCTTTTCCAAGGTACTGTGTTGTGGGGGTCTGAGCGACTCCGGGCTCGACGTAGCGCTCCTCGCGGTCGACGCCGAACCCCTTTGGATTAACTTTGCCTCGACATCGTGTGACTCCCGTGTGGGTTACATTGTTGCCAAGATTTGTGTTTTACGGAAGAAGAGTTGCTTTTGATACTAAAGACTTTGTGCTAAGAAGAAACTACACTTGAACTATTATTTTTCCTTCCAAGAGTATTTATTAAGATTGTGGTATATTTTTGTCGTTATTTGGTCTTGTGCTAAGCCTTATATAAAAATCCTTATTTTTATAATACTACTGTGTCGTGTCCATTTGTAGTGTATTCACTTTATTACTGTATGTGGTCATAAATGCTTAACACACAGCCTCTGAGATAAGCCTGTCTGCTCTGCCAAACTACCAAGGGGTGAGCAGGGGTTATCAAAGGGTGTGATCCCTTGCCCTGACTAGAAAAGGTGTGTCCCTATTTGTCAAAAGTGCATACCTCTGCCAACTAGAGACAGCCGGTTCTAACACAAACCATCTATGGATGCAACGAAGAAAGAAACAACATTAGCTCAAGATCTACTAAAGAGTTATACACGCAAGTCAAAGTGTACAGTTCATTTAAACATTAGGTGCATGTTGTTTGCCAAGCGTGTGAAGCCCTATTAAACATACTATGGTGTCTCTCAGGCTTGGTGAAGGGTATGCATACGGTGCATGGGGAGGTGGTGCAGACTAGTAATGGCCTTCCCTCCATTCTCACATCACTGCACAAAAGGTTGTTTCACTCACTGAAAGAGTTAATTGGCACTGGTTGAGATCATCACACCAACAAGCACTCAGGTTTATATTATGTCACCTAATCCAATTCTAGGCTATTTCTACAGCAGAGGAACCACAAACCTGAACGTTACCTAGTGATAGCATTACAAACATTTCTTGTACATATTTGTATATGTGGTCTGTGTAGTACATGTATTGTGTATATGACTGAGACTGAGTAATGGAGGCCTATGGGTTTCATGTGGAAGCTCCTGGCCCTTTCCTGTGCACAAAAGGGAGGAGATGTTGTTTTTCCAGATAGTGGAACTGTATAGCTGACTTTCCAGAGGTGGAGGGAGGAGAACTAGACACTGGAGTGGCAACACAAGTTACAAGGCTTCTTTAGAAATTAAAATGGACTTTTTGCTGAGAAGCTGCTGCTTAGTCATCCATTTGGTGAATGGGGTGAAGAGTGGGACTGCTGTTCTTGATGTGAATGATAATTTAGAAGAGGTTCAGCCTTTTGTCTGTATCCTGCTTATTCTTAGTGTGGCTGCTGATGAGGCAGGAGAAGAAAGTTCACACCTATTGCAACCTCTGTTCTGGGCACTCTATGGCAGCGATTACCTTGTTGTGCAGAGCATCACTCTACACAAAGGTTCTCTGAAATACCTGTACGATGTAAACACGCTGGTCCCACAGTGGTGTCAGGAACACCCCCAACCAAATTATTTTTTCAAAGAGTTCTATTACTCTTTAGGCCATACAAGCCCAAGAAAAAACAGACTCCAACTTATCATTAAGGACATGGTTGCAGTTACAAACACACAAACACACACAGTTTATTTACATGGTGGAGACACTTTGAAGACTCTTAGCCCCCATGCTCACAAAGTTGCTTGAGTTCTTCCCTCCATACTGTGGTAGATGCCTTCAGTTTATCCCGCCTCAGCTTCTTCATGGACTTTTTCTTTCTGGGTAGTGTTTCCCTCAACCTAGGACACTTTCAAAACCCCTATTGAGCTCTCTCCCTTGAAGAATGACCCACAAAGCCTCTTGTGGCACTCTTGGCCAAATATCCCAGGTGTCTAGTCCGGAACCTGGCAAGAGGATTTGGGAGTAAATATACCCCATCCATTGGCCACAGAGAGTTTCTTGTTGCTACTGATGTGGAGACCCTGGATTCTGGTGGAGATATTTGGCGCACTTGCTAGAAATTCCTCTCCTTCTTTATACTGAGTTAAAGACAGTATTTGTGTATTCCAACAGTTAACCCTAAGACGGATTCTGTGCAGTTCTGCCCCTTTCGTCAAAGTCTTTGTTTCAGGGTGCTATCAGGCTATGACCACTGCCATATATGCTCCTTACCTGCATTCTTTATACATGCAGAAAAATTTACTTGTTCGACGTTCATATTCCGCATAAATAAACAAAGGACCAGGTTGCAGGGGACTGCTAGACCAATTGCAAAAGATGAGATAGGCCAGTAGGCAGCTCTCATGGGCAGGGATTGTTAAAAAGGCCTGCCTTGCCACTTTATTAATTATTGCTGTCACCACCGTCAGTTCTGTCCAGCCTAGTGACCTGACAGTAGTCATGAATGGTGAGGAGGGTGTATGTGTTGTGCCCCTCTAAGCTAGAAAACCCCACACAGGATCTAAATCTGTGAGACAAGACTGAATGCCATACATGGGACTTTCCTCCATACCAACATTGGATTACATGCATCCATATCAAGATTTTACTAAACCAACAGAGATTAAATGTACAGATGTCACCTATGAATGCAATGAATATCAGCTGAAGATCAACTGTATTCAGGTTTTCAAAATGCACTCCGTAGAAGAGTATTCATAATGCCTAAGATGTAAGCACGTAACCCATTTCAGAGGGTAGAGAAGGGTCAGAAATGCAATTAAGACCGTATTAAATTGGACGTGTTGGTATGAGCCATCACTTTTAAAGACATGTTTAGCTATTTGAATGAAGTGGTTTATGCTCTGATGTTATGTTTTGTTTTGTTATGTTATGTTACATTACATTTAGTTTCATTACGTTACATTATGTTATGTGTATTTGTATAGCACACTTTCACCACAGAGGTCATCTTGGCACTTACCAGGTGTGTGTGCCTAGCCATGCCTATGGTTGGTTGGTTAATTGAAAAGCCAGGTGCTCAGCTTCTTGTGAAGTTCAAGAAGAGAAAAGGAGACTTGGATGTGGAGTCAGAGGTCATTCCACGCTGTTGGAGCAATATGAGAGAATGCCTGTCATTCTGACCTGGTTCTGTGTATGCTTGAGATGTGTGCACATAAGGTCCATGTAGAGTGGAGGTGTAAGGCGGTTGGTGGAATGAGATGTCACTGTTTAGATTGGTATGCCTTGGGATGTGTAGTGTCTTGAATGTTTGCATGAGGAGTTTGAATTGAGTGCATTTGTTCATCAGAAGTGTAGTTCTCTGATGTGTGGTGTGATGTGAGTTTTGAGTGGGAAGTTGAAGACGAGTCTAGCTGCAGAGTTCTGGATGGTCTGTAGCCATTTCGAGAGTTACTTGGTGATCCTTGCATAGGGGATGTTACTATAGTCCAACTTGCGATTGACTAGGGCGTGAGTGACAGTTCATCTATTATTGTTCTGGAGACAGTTGAAGATCTTTTTTTCAGAATCTTTTATATGTGGAAGCAGGCAGCAGTGATAGTATTGACTTGTGCCGCCATGTCCAGTTTGCCTTTGATGTTTATTCCTAGATTCCTGCTGTGGGCTCTAAGTGTGGTTCCGAGTTCAGCCAGCCCCTAGTTGGAGACCCATGGTGAAGTGTCTTTGTCGAAGATCACTACTTCTGTCTTGTTGGTGTTGGGCTTGACATGGTTGACTTTCATTCAGTTAGCGACCTTGGTGATGTAGTTGGTAAACTTGTTTCTTGTGTATAGGGTCTTGTCCGAGGGGAAGAGTATCAGTTGCTTGTTATTTGTGTAGGAGAGGATGTTGATATTACCTGTTCAGGTGACGTTGGCCAAAGTGATCTCATGTATGCTTTGAAGAGGTTGGGGCTGAGCAAAGAACCTTGTGACACTTTGCAGATGACTTTGCGGGCTTCCAAGAAGTAAGGTGCCAGTGTGACAGCTTGTGTCATATCCATTAAAAAGGAGCAGATCCAGTGGAGGGTAGGCTTTTGGATGCCAATCTCGCACAGGGGCTTGAAGAAGATGAGGTGGGAGACCATGTGAAATGCTGCAGAGGGGTCCAGGATAAGGAGGGCTCCTGAGGATCATGCATATGTCATCTGTGACTAAGCATGGGCGAATTTTGTGAATTCGCGATCCGCGAATTCGCGGATTTGCGAATTTGCGATCCGGAAAATTCGCGAATTTGTGCAAATTCGCGAATCTTTTTATTTTTGCGTGTTCACGGGGCGCTTGGCGTATTCGCGGGGCACTTTGCGTGTTTGCGGGGTTTTTTTTGTGCGAGACAGCGATGCGCCCTCTGGTTCATCACTGCCACCCTCTCGTTTTTTGTGCTCTTCTGCCCTCTGCCCCACTCGTTTTTGTGCCATTCTACCCCCTGCCCCACTCGTTGTTGTGCCCTTCTGCCCTTTGCCCCACTCGTTGTTGTGTCCTTCTGCCCTTTGCCCCACTCGTTACTGTGCCCTTCTGCCCTCTGCCCTACTCTGTGACCTTCTGCCCTCTGCCCCACTCCTGTTTTATTTTAGAATGGCGCCAGCAAGCTGCCAGCACCATTCTAAAATAGTTACTAAGTTAGCTTCATCAGGAAGCACTAATAGATAAAATAAAGCAGGTGCTCGAGCACCTGCATTTTATCTATTAGTGCTTCCTGTTGAAGCTAACTTAGTAACTATTTTAGAATGGTGCTGGCAGCTTGCCGGCGCCGTTCTAAAATAGTTACAAGCTTGAAGCTTGAACTTTTGCCCCCGGATCCGTTCCGCTCGCGGATTCGTGGATTTTTGGCAAATTCGCGGATCACGAATTTGCCGAAAATCCGCAAAATCCGTGAGCGGAACGGATTTTGCGCCCATGCTTATCTGTGACAACGATGAGTGGACCTAATTCAGGACTATCGAGGAGCTGGTGGTTGCTGAGGTAGTAGGTGAGGCATAGTTTGATTAGTTTCTTTAAGACATTTGCTGGGTATGATAGGAAGGAGATGGATCTGTAGTTAGAAAGTGTGGCTGTGTCAGCGGATGTTAAATGTTCTAGACTATGTTTTTTATTTTCCTATTTGTCTGCCAACGTCTTTCCAAAAGCAGGTAAAATGTTGTTACTCATTCAAATCAATGATTAAGCTGTGCAGGGAATAATGTGCATGCAGGGAAACCCACAGGAAAGAGCAATGTGCAAGACAGAAAATGCACATAAGTGAACAAGATGTGATGTTTTTGGTAGAAAGCATTGGAACCAACAAGATATTATGGCAGGCATTTTTTCATAGTGGTAATCCTTGGAGGATCAGTGTCTTTTTTGTCAAAGGTGGCACAGAGATAGATTAAGCACAGAAAAGGGAATGCCTAGAAAAGGCTACCTCCAGGATGCTACCCTAAAAATAGCCACCTTTGCCTGTGTCCAGATTAGATTTACACAAACTTCAAGAATAGGTTATAAATGGGCTCAGAAAATGCTAAAAATAAACAAGCAATTTGTTGATCAAGGACACCTGACAGAGAACACATACATTATTCAAAGCGAACAGTAAAAAGTTAAATTATCATCACAAAACGTTTTTTTTTATAAATGAGCAGGATTAACATTTAGACTTTGAAGAAAAATAAAGTGAGTTTAACTGCAAAAATGTGTAATAGAAACCCATACATACTTGTACTAGCCCTAAAATGGTTAAAGGAACATTGCTTGACCCACAACTGACATAACTAAAGAATGCTGACATAACCTAAAATGTTAATTTTCTGAACTTTCTATGTACATGTTTTCATAGTGAACAGTTGTATAAATGTTTTCATATTACCTAGCAAATTTTTCCACTTACACATTGATAATGAAGAGTTCATATATGAAGATGCGTCTTTCTTGATGAGAATAAATGGTTGCTGTAGCAAGTGTTTTTCTTTTTGTTATATTGATGTTTCAACTTCTACATAGACCATTGCTAAACACATCAATACATTTTAGATACTGAAAGGTTAGAAATATAGTAAAGTATGTGAAAAAATTCCTAGGCAATAACACACTGGAAAACAAGTGACATAAAATGACAGCACATTTTTTTTACAATCCTAGAAATATAGTAAATACATGAGAAAGACCTGAATGGGAGAATGACCTATTGTGAACTGATACACCTTAGTTGCAAATTTGACATTGCTGTCTGCGGACTTTTGTATTTCTGTGAGAAGAAGAGGAGCCTTCCTGTTCCTAGGAGAGAATCAAAAGCTGATTGGCTGACTGAAGTCGGAAGGATCAACATGTTTCAAAGCTTCATGAAATGTGTAGTCGATATTAGTGCGTGTTTCTAGAACGGACCCAGTTTTTCTTCTACTTCCCATTACTATATTTTGATGTACCCTTTTTCCATGTTGCTCTGATACTCTACTGAGTTTCTTGAAAATCTATTTATGGGAAGTTCTGCTTTGAATTATTTGATTTTGATTAATAAGCTGACTTTAATGCTGAAGCTTTATGATTTTCTCTCTCTCAAAATAGAATTCTTTATGGACTCCGGCTGACACCATTTTTTTGTCGATTATTAGAATAGGGATTATTTCCATTATGAAATGCTTTTATTTATTATGATTATTATTGACCAATACTGATTATTGATTTCTGTTCATATTTGAAGAAATTGAGAATAATATGCATTAACTTGCGACCTTAATAAAAGATAAATTATTGAAAAGGCTGGATTTAAAAAACCTGAAACTCATATCAAGCTCTCATTATTGACTGAAAATAGATTAGTGATTGTGATTAATGTGATGTTCAGCTCTTGATTGATCTTCCCCAAAACAAGAGCAAAGTTCCATTACAAACAATTAGAAAGAGTGGCAGGGGTTAGCCCTGAAGTTGGCAAACTGATGCCTTTTATATTGAAAAGGATTCCTGCCACGTCAGCAGATGTGTGAATGTTCATAGGAAAATTATTAATATAGACATGTATTTGATCGGATAAAAGTAAAAAATATTTTTGTTATACCTTTTTTTTAGTCTGCTGCAATTATTAAAATAGTAAATGAATTAGGTTTCAAAAAATGAATCTTTATTTTATATAATGATGGAATAAGTTTCGAGAAATATTCATTCAATATTTTTTATTAAAATTCACATTTTTTGGCTCATTTTTGGTTTTTGATTTTATGGATCACACAGTGATATTTACAAAGCAATACACATATGTATATGTAATAGAAACAAAACAAATGTAGAATGTGAACTGAATAGGCCAATTGTCATGTTGTGATACCGACCTTTGTATTTATGTGGATTTGTTTGTTTGAATGGCAATGGGAATGTTCACATCGGTGTTATTTAGGACTTGTGGTTGAGCTGTTCATTTTTGAAGGCCAGTTACAGGAAATGTGCCTCCTATTTTTGATGTATACTTATGTTATTCCTTCAACACGAGAATAATTACAGATGTTTCCCAGTAACTCATTTCCGTATTTCATGCAGGTATTAATGATGACTGTCCTCATAGGCCCTTACCTCATTGCTCCCAATACAAACAATCTCTGGTTACGCAGTCAGCAATGTACTAAATTCGAGTCTCCTTTTACTAACAATTGGGTTTTTCGTAGGGGTGGGTGTAACATGCCTAATTCTGTGTTGCGTAATCACACAGAATTACCTATACATTTTGCAATATTACACTGAATTATGAAAAGAAGTCATTCTGCATTGAGCACTATTTTATTGGTGCAAAAATGCCCTTTGCATCCAAAATGGGAATAGCACTAAATGCAACGGAATATTATTAGCAGCACTTGGGGCTAGGATTTTCCCCCAACATTTCTCCCAATATTTAGCGCTAGTTTCTGAGCTTAAAAGTCACACTCGCGTCCAAGGTCAATTTGCTCTAGTGGTAGGTTTTTTCGCCCAATTACTCTTTATTATGTGGATGGGTAAAATCGCATTATTATCAGTAATTCTGCATTAAAAAGTAATGCAGAATTACTGAAATTGCTACAATTACTCTGACATCATTAACATTTCTCCTAGGCCTCATTTTTTACCCACTCCTAAAAACAAATCACATTTTTCGCTGTCAGAAGTTAATAACCTCTGCAGGGCTTCATGTTTTTAAGAAAAAGAATGTGTTTAAATAAATCAGGAATTTCGGGACATATTACCAACAAGTAGCGATATTTATCGCTAAATAGGCTTAGCGTTGATTTTTTGATCGCTGCCTATCGCTGGATATGTTAGCGTAGAAAACATGCTATTAGCAACGTTTTTCTCCATTGTGCTAAAATATCCAGCGATAGCGGCGAAATACGTGAATATCGCTGCGAATACAGCGATATCCACGCATTAACGACGAAATGCTCTTAGCCATGTTATCCATCTCCTATTGGATAACATGGCTAAGAACTGGTCTGGGCAGGTGTTAGTATTTGGAGATAGTCGCCCTTAGTGCGAATTTTTCCAACAATACGCCTGCCTTTCTAATAGGCGATAGCAACGTTAGCGACTGCTTTCAGTTGCTAACTGGTTGGGTACGCCCACTTTGCAAGTCATTAGCGATAAACATCGCTGACATGCAAAGCGGGCTCCAAACCGCTCGCTATCGCCTAAAAGCTGTCATTAACATCAGTTAGTGACAGCTTGCTAATAGGGCAATAGAAATATCGCCGATTAGCGGCGGTTTTTGGACGCTAAATCAGCGATAATTGCCTATCGCCCCCCTTGGTAATATGCCCCTTCATTTTTTTAACTGCTCAAGAATACAGAAAGTGTGGTCGTACTACCTTAGAGGTCATAGGGATTACAGAATTCATTTTTTTTTATAAACAATGGACTTCACGTTTTATTGACAACTGAATTTTAGGAGTAGAAAATCTGCAATATATTTTTGCTCCCCTTCATTATCTTCAGTTGGAGCTTGTATTTTTAATAGCTTTTTCGACCTGTAGCAGCCAGTGTATCATGGGCCCGAGTGTAAGCAAAGAAATTCAGTGGATGCTGTTTGAATTATAAAATGCAACACTAACCATGGTTGGATGGCCCCTCATTTCTGCTGGTCTATTCTTCACACAATTTACCAGGAAGATTAATTGAAGAATCTTCAATAATACATGAGAAATATATTGGGGGGAGGTAGGTGCACTGTTATTTCAAGCCAGCATCACACTGCCCTGTTCCTTGTCTCGGGAAGCCAAGATAGGCCTGAGATAATAAATGCGGTATTAGCGTCAAATCTCGACCTGTATTACTCTAACTGTCATAGAGGAGAGATCTTCTAAGGATTAATAGGGCATTTGAATATTGGGAGCTACATTGCAGACAATGGAGTGCTCCCTGCTTCTACCGGCCGGTAAAGGCCCGCAGAGCAACATTCCAATGTCTTACAAAGGCCTCTCGGAGCTCAAGGGGATTTAAATCCCCTCGAGATTCGAGGAGCCTTTGTTTAATTTGTTAGAACATTTTGTCCTCCAGTGGTAGAATATTCTAATAGCCTCCGTAGCAGGGCTATACCGGCTATTAAAGTCCCAGCCCTTGATAAAGTCCCTTGTCTTCGGCCTTTAACCGGGAAGAGGGCTTTTAATAGCCAGTATAGCCCACTATGGCAGGCTAATGAGGCTATAATATGCAAACTATTAGCTATACTGCAATGTAAAGTGAACAGTGAGCCACACATGGTGAGCCATGCTTTAAACACAGGAGTGGAGGTGGATCCAAGGAGTAGATGGACCTTACAGAAGGCCAACAGTACATATTAAGTGGCTTACCATGGACTGAAAGGGTGAGCAGAAGATCCATTTCTCACAGAAAAGGGATTATATTTAGAGGCTGTAGTTCTACTGCTATGACACCAAGGGCTCTGAAGCAGTAAAAGTGCAGCAAATCATGATCTTTCCCGGTTTCTACTTAAAACCAAATATTCCCTTTGGTGGTGCTTTATTGATTGTAATCAGTTGTAGCTGAAAACTTGAAACCCTATGTATGTGCCATTTTCACTCGGTGAACGATACAACTGTTAATTCAAAATGGCCCAGACACCATTACAATGTAGGATCTTAGAATGCTAGCGCATAATCTTAATTCATTAGGACGGAGCATAAGTGCCCTCACGTTTATAAGTCAAATGGTTAGGTCACTACTCTGGCTAAAGCAAGAATGGTGAGTAAGAAAATTTGAGACCAGGAAGAGCATCTTTGGGATGCTGAGGACAGGGCAGGATATGTTAATGTTTGGTTGCCCAAAATGATGATGACTAGTGCAAAAATAATGTTGCAAAATCTTTCCGGGCCCAGTCTACTCTTATGGGTGGGTTATTGGTACACTTCTACTGGACCATGAGATTTATTATTTAAACCACAACATGATACATGAATTTTGTTATCCTATTTCCATTTTGGGTGCAATACGTTTGTGGATTAAAAATTGAAGAAATGTACAGCAAGATTTATTAGCACTTTGCTCTCTTGCAAAATCACTAAAAGTTGTAAAACCTTTGCAAAGTGTTGATTTGTTATATACTTTACAGTGCAAAACTTGCTTTGTACTGGAAACTTGCCTATTAGTAACAAAGAGCAGTGCCTGAGATATGGGCATCTGGAAATAGCATCTGCTTCAATGTTGGACCACAACAGGTAGTCGAGCTGGAAGTCATATTTTGACATGAAAGAGAGCCACTGTTGTCTAAAGATTTTCAACTTGGTTTCATTCTTCAAGTATGTTAACTGACTGCTATTAGGAAGTCAATGGTATGGAATCTAGCCGGTAGAAGTAGTTATGCATATCCGTAGTTTCTGGCCACTTCAGTGTGAAGAATTCAAGCTTTTGGACTGGATAATTCTTCTCAGACCCTGATAAAGTGCAGCTGGTACATGCTAAATGATTATCGCGTTCCCTGATCCTTGTGCTGGACAGCACCCAAACCAATCAAGCTGGTATCTTCATGGAGCAGGCAGGGCTTTGTTAGGTTGACAAATTTGAAGATCAGTGCACTGGACAAACTTATACTCTGTGTCTAAAAGTAATGGACACTATCAGTCTTCCATCTTGATTTAAGAGCTCCCAGTTCTTTTATAATGCAATTCGTGGGATCAATTGTTTGTTTCCCTTTAGGAAGCTTTGTTGGAGTAAGCACCTCTGTGGTTTCAATGAGAATATTAGTGACCATTGTGAATCCTGCCATAGAGTATGATAAATTATTGAAGAAGTAAAAATAAGCTGTACACTATCTTCAGGACACTGGAAAGGCAGAAATAACTCTTGCAGGCATACTGAGGTTTTCAGTAATCACCGCTTGTGGCCCTTCAATGTCTTTCTGTATTCAATGATATAATTTAAACAGACAATACCTACTTGGAGATGTATGTGTCCAAGAGAGTTTGCTGAGTCTTTGGAAGATGGTTGATAGTCTGTAATCTCCTTGTGGCATTTTATGAACTCATAAAAACCTAGGGGGCAGATACACGCTTTTTTCTGTTGGTGTGCTTTTTTCATTGGGAATAGTTACCGGCAACCATTGGCTCCAACTAAATCTGATAAGAGTATCATTTACTGTTCTGGGAAGCATACCATTTGGGGTTCCTGGATGATCCCAGCTGCTTTGAGGTCTTCTAGGTGTCTCTTCACATTTCCAAACATTGCAAGGCAAATTATCTGACCCTATTCTCTGAAGGTACTCTTATTCTTTAAACAGATCTTGTGCTACTGCCCTTGGTTTCTTCAACATTCTACTAGATTATGGCAAAAACATTGTCATCTTGGTCAGTTTGCGTTGCAGCCTCTCTTTGGCTCTCTCACTGAGAAAGCCCATGGGTTCACGAGGATGTTGTTGAACTTTAGCTTCTCTTGTGACAAGACAGCGGTTTGTGCAGCATTCGCTGAGCGGTAGATGTGTGCAAGCATGTTTCCCCTTGGCAGAATCATTGTATGGTACCCCTGTTTTGAGATCAGTACTGCCTTGTTTGAATCTCTGCACAAAGGGACACTGCCTGTACTCTGGATAGGAAACCTTCATCTACCAAATGTGGTGCTAGTGCTTTCCCTGGTGCACTCTTCTCCCCCCACTTTCTCTTTAAAAGGACATAGCAGTGAAAGAAGAGTCAGTAGATGGAGTACACCAGAAATATCTTTGGGTGATGCATTTGTAGGCAGAGATACCCCAAGCAGTTGCTGGTTGGATGTTTTTCTTTTGCAAGGAGTCTGAAATAGAGTTAGATAATGGGGGTGATGGCAGCACAGGCACGAGTGCCTTATTAATCATCTTGAGATTGTGTAGTTCCCATCAAGCATTGATGCTAAAGAGCGCCACTTACATTGCCGAGAGGCTTCCAACAAGAGTGTTCTAAATGGAGGTGGATTTTTGGACAGACGCCCTCTGCCCATTACACAGCCACTGTTACGTCTATCAAGTTAAGTCCTGGCATGGTTGATCCACACCCCATTTTAAAAAGGGTCCACTATAAAGACAAGCAAGTGATAGGCTCATTGCTCCACTGAATGTGGAATCAAAATGCTATGCTAAAACTCTATTGAAATAGCTAAATGTCTGGGTTAATTCACTTCAGCTGATCCTTTTTAATGATACCGGATTCCTGTCAGCAATGTGTACTTAGAAAAATGTATTAGCTTCACCTTGAATGGTTGAAACAGCAATGAACTCTTCAACTTTGATATCTGCCCTTTTTTAATTGACTCGAAAGGTCAAACAAATCATTAACTGAAGTCCACAACGTTTAAGAGCTATTCAGATGTTATATACCAACACATGGGTAAAAGTAAAAGTTTGCTCACAAAATGTTATTTCACCTACAATGCACACGAGCGACGTAATCGAAGCAAAGCTATGTAATTTATACATCACAGATTGTTACAGAAGCTTGAATTGATATCCCATTCTCCTAAAATTGGCAGACAGGTAATTATGTCTCTGAAATATACTGCTCTTAAGTAAAACTTCAATAGCAAAAGCTGATTACCTTATTTGAAGTATTCTGTGGTAAAAGTTTTATGAAAGTGAACTTTGAGAAAACCCAAGTGGGGGGCATTGGCCGCACTTTTTGAAAAAAATAACAGGTTCATGATATCTTAATGGCAGAACATTTAATATTGTCCATGTCTATAAATAAGTCGAAAAACTTTTTGATGAGAGAGGTATTTTTCATAGACCTATCTCCTCATTAAAATCAAAAGCGAACTCTGGACGCGCTTTTATTATTTTAGCCAGAAAACTCAATGTTCTATCACTAAAGCTGATTTTGAGAATGGTTAAAAGCAAATGTGTGCCCTCGTTAACTTAAGGAGTGGAAGTCATTAAAGGAAAATCCGACAATACTTTGGAGGTACTACAATGTAACGTAAATAGAATGTTATTTGATCCGCCTAATTCAACTTCACAAGCTCAGATCAGGCTGAATTTAATCTGTTCAAACAGGCTGTGGTTCAGAAATACACTTTTGTAAAAACTGCTATGAACTTAAATCTGCTCCAGATCGGTGTCCTAAATATTACACTTGGAAACACGTTCCCACCTTGCAAAATGTCACGGTCAAATTCCTGCAATAAGTATTTATAGTCCGCCCTGGAGCCATTGAATATAAACCAATATTGGAGCAAGCAAATATGAGCTCCTTCTTGTAAATCTGTTGCACATAAACTGTGCAAGTCGATAGCCTGCTTATCGGACAAAACCAATTTTAGTAAAGACATTCATGCCTGGACTGCCAAATACTCATACTAAGAATAGGAAACCGGTAGAAAATAAACAGAATGAAATATATAGATCAGGGGCAGATTTACTAAACTTTGACGCAAAGCTAAAAGGGAAGCTGCTCAGGCGTGCAACGCCCATTGGGCTCCAAGGGCTTCAACTGTACCCTGTTTTGTGTGCCAGCCTGGTCTGAGACAGCTTCCCGGGCTGGTGACCATCTTATTACCATTTACTTGTCAACGAGGCGTTGTTGTGTTTTCACACCTTCTTAGAACCCCATGCATCTCCACTCCAATCTAGTGCTGGAAAAACTATCCCCCCTGAAATTTGTATTACCCCAGCCCCCACGACAATCCCCCCCCCCAGGTATTTGGCTCTGAAGCTGCTGCATTGTGGTGATTCAAAAGAAGAAAGCAGAAATCCGCCACATCCTTTAAGACAGGGGTCTCCAAACCGGTCCTGGAGGGCCGGATCCATGCCAGATTTTTTGGATATCCTCATTGAGATACATGTAGTAATTTTAAAAATCTGGCATGGATCTGGCCCTCCAGGACCGGTTTGGAGATCCCTGCTTTAAGATATGGTGCAGTTCTGCTCTCCCATAGCGCTGGTGCACTGCTGGCTGCCAAATGACAATGCAGGCACAATTGTGGCGCGTCACATACATCTTTGTGCAAGATGGAATGCCTTCACTCACTGAGAATATTCTTAGAGGCTTATTCTTCTTTGTATGAGTGCTGCAGAATGCAGCGCCCATGCAAAGGCTAAATAACCAAGAGAAATAAATATATTTCTACTTGTTATTCCAGCCTTGGGTAGGTGCTCCATTTTGGTGCAAATGAAATATTGGTTTGTGTCAAAATACATGGGTGGATGCATCGGAAAGCCCATTGCCACGCATGTAATGCTTACCTATGCAGGGTAATGCAAGGTAGCGTGATATGCTATCTTGAATTTCTTTTTACAAACGCAATTCAAAGTCACACAATCACGCTTCAAGTAGCTTTGTAAATTCCAAAATAGATTTTGTGTTTGGCCTGCGAAATAAAAGTGACTCAACATTTAGTAAATCTGGGCCTGTTTGTTTCTGATCACTGATTTGATCCCATATCAGCTACAGAAAAATTAAGGAAAAGCTGCAGATGGTATTAGCTTGAGTGTGTTTCACACATATTAATCCCTCTCTTTTGCATGAGGTAAAACTATGGGGCATATTACCAACAACTAGCGATGATTATCGCTATGTTGGTTTAGTGGCAATATTAATATCGCCGAGCTCCGACGATTTTTATCGCTTTGGAGCCTTGCTATTATCAAGGTTTATCTCCTAAGCGATAAAAATCTGCCGAAATGCATGAATATCGCTGTAAAGTCAGCGATATTCATGCATTACGGAGCAAATGCTCTTAGCCATGTTATCCACCTACCATTGGATAACATGGCTAAGAACAGCTCTGGGCAGGCGTTAGCTTTTGGAGATAATCGCGCTTAGCGCGATTATTTCCAAAAGTTGGTAATAGGAGATAGAAATGTTAGCGACTGTTTCCAGTCGCTAACATCTTGGCACGCCCACTTTGCATGTCATTAGCGATAATCATCGCTGACATGCAAAGTGGGCACCTAAATGCCCACTATCTCCTACTAGCTGTCGCTAACTGGTGTTAGCGACAGCTAGGTAAAAGGGCGATACAATTATTGCCGCTTTAGCGGGAAAAATTCCTGCTAAAGCGGCGATAATGCCCTTGGTAATATGCCCCTATGTTTGTGGAATCCATTAAACTTTCAAAAGATCGTGCTCCTGCTGCTTGGCCAGAATTTATTTTCTCAGGTTTAATGAACCCCTAAACTAAGTATCAGGTTTGTTAATTGTAAGGGACCTGCAGGAAAGCTGTTGATAGCTGTATAATAAAAATGCATATTTTAAAATATAATGGTTTGGTCTATTAACAGCTTATAGCACAATGCTGATTTCCGACGTGGCCTAGGATTGTCATGGTGTCTTCTCTTCCGGTTAATGTATTAATACTTTTTAGGATGCATGTGTTATGCTTTTTGAAATGGTTTAAATTAACTTTGCAAACGTATTCATCATTCAAGGACATTTTTCTTGAAATATGGATGCCTGTACCATCAGTGCTTGTAAGATTATATAAGCAAGGCATTTCCTGTACGTGAGATCATTGATAATGTTAACTTGAGAACCATTGTCTACAATTGCCTTCAATAAATGTCCCTAAAGCTCTACCATAATGTCCTTTTAGGGGATTACTAGGCCCTGCAGAATTAATGTGTTTTTCTACCTTGTTTTCTCTGGTGTCCCACGTTGATGACAATAGATCTTTTCAAGGCCACCGTCAGCTTCTCAGTCGTTTTGATTGGTGCTGAACATTCTTTCTTCAAAGGTTCATTCACTCCTCACATGACTGGCTGGAAGTAGCAATCATCTTACACTTGTTGGATACTTTGATGATGTTTGCGGGGCTGGGACATGCAGGGATTTAGTAACCTTCTTCTCAATTTTTGTCACTCACCAGAGGAGACGTTTTGAAGGAGAGAGGTTTCTGTTTGCACAGCGCACTTTTGGCGGCATTTAAGGCTTCGAGGCTTCCAGCTAACGACTCGCCGCACCCGCTTCGCGGGTGCCGCTTCGCTGGGGAGCCTTACTTCCAGCATCCTTGAGGGCGGATTCCAGAGGCTGCTAGCAGGAAGGCGGTAAGGGGCGCGAGGCACCAGCGGGGCTGCGAGCGTGCAGGGACTTCATTTCCCAGAAGTCCCTGCGAGACCAAGGAAGAGCTTCCGGTCCGCTCTCCCTGCTGGCCCGCCCACCCGCCCATCTAATGACCATTTAAGCGCACCTGCAACCCTTGTACCGTGGGTCACTCACCAGAGGAGAAGTTTTGAAGGAGAGAGGTTTCTGTTTGCACAGCGCACTTTTGGCAGCATTTAAGGCTTCGAGGCTTCCAGCTAACGACTCGCCGCACCCGCTTCGCGGGTGCCGCTTCGCTGGGGAGCCTTACTTCCAGCATCCTTGAGGGCGGATTCCAGAGGCTGCTAGCAGGAAGGCGGTAAGGGGCGCGAGGCACCAGCGGGGCTGCGAGCGTGCAGGGACTTCATTTCCCAGAAGTCCCTGCGAGACCAAGGAAGAGCTTCCGGTCCGCTCTCCCTGCTGGCCCGCCCACCCGCCCATCTAATGACCATTTAAGCGCACCTGCAACCCTTGTACCGTGGGTCACTCACCAGAGGAGACGTTTTGAAGGAGAGAGGTTTCTGTTTGCACAGCGCACTTTTGGCGGCATTTAAGGCTTCGAGGCTTCCAGCTAACGACTCGCCGCACCCGCTTCGCGGGTGCCGCTTCGCTGGGGAGCCTTACTTCCAGCATCCTTGAGGGCGGATTCCAGAGGCTGCTAGCAGGAAGGCGGTAAGGGGCGCGAGGCACCAGCGGGGCTGCGAGCGTGCAGGGACTTCATTTCCCAGAAGTCCCTGCGAGACCAAGGAAGAGCTTCCGGTCCGCTCTCCCTGCTGGCCCGCCCACCCGCCCATCTAATGACCATTTAAGCGCACCTGCAACCCTTGTACCGTGGGTCACTCACCAGAGGAGAAGTTTTGAAGGAGAGAGGTTTCTGTTTGCACAGCGCACTTTTGGCAGCATTTAAGGCTTCGAGGCTTCCAGCTAACGACTCGCCGCACCCGCTTCGCGGGTGCCGCTTCGCTGGGGAGCCTTACTTCCAGCATCCTTGAGGGCGGATTCCAGAGGCTGCTAGCAGGAAGGCGGTAAGGGGCGCGAGGCACCAGCGGGGCTGCGAGCGTGCAGGGACTTCATTTCCCAGAAGTCCCTGCGAGACCAAGGAAGAGCTTCCGGTCCGCTCTCCCTGCTGGCCCGCCCACCCGCCCATCTAATGACCATTTAAGCGCACCTGCAACCCTTGTACCGTGGGTCACTCACCAGAGGAGACGTTTTGAAGGAGAGAGGTTTCTGTTTGCACAGCGCACTTTTGGCGGCATTTAAGGCTTCGAGGCTTCCAGCTAACGACTCGCCGCACCCGCTTCGCGGGTGCCGCTTCGCGGGTGCCGCTTCGCTGGGGAGCCTTACTTCCAGCATCCTTGAGGGCGGATTCCAGAGGCTGCTAGCAGGAAGGCGGTAAGGGGAGCGAGGCACCAGCGGGGCTG
This sequence comes from Lissotriton vulgaris, assembly GCF_964263255.1. NCBI lineage: Eukaryota > Metazoa > Chordata > Amphibia > Caudata > Salamandridae > Lissotriton > Lissotriton vulgaris. The sequence goes on from NC_141691.1 coordinate 933,903,868, forward strand.
CGAGCGTGCAGGGACTTCATTTCCCAGAAGTCCCTGCGAGACCAAGGAAGAGCTTCCGGTCCGCTCTCCCTGCTGGCTCGCCCACCCGCCCAAACCGCCACCTACAAAATTTCACCTCACTCCCGCAGCGCGGGACGCAGCGTGGGCGAAGACGGGGCAAAGACAGGGCCGTTTCAGGCCGTTACAGACCGATTAAGACCGGACCGGGCCATCCCCCTTGGTTGTGGTTCATCCAAAACGTAGTAAAACCTGTCTATATTATAATTTCTTAAGGGCTACACTTCCATCCTCCAACATGTCTGTTCGAGCGACACGAAGCACAACCACAAAAAACGGCAAAAAGGCTACTGGGACACTTGATGATTTTATCACACGGACTAGCCTGTCTATTGATAATGAGATTACTAAGCTCCAGCACAGAGTATCTCTAGAGCTGGAGTCTGCTAGGAAATTGTCAATAGAACTGGCACTGAAAAAGAAATCATCTTTGGGTCATATTGCAACCTCCAAAACGCCAGAGCGCGCTACCGGCCCTGTTCCCATAATCGCCTTGGCTGAAATACACTCTATCAATGAGGGGGTAGCTTCCGCTGATATCAGAGAAGTATGCAGCCAAGATGTATCTGATAGCATAGTCCCAGAAAACACCTTACCCCCTGAACCTTCTATTGAGTCTAACCAGGGGGTCAAAGTACTGGGGGGAACTGGCCCAAATGTTACTTGTGACAATGTTAAACCACCACCCAAACGCAAACGCAAAAACCTTTCAGTCTATGCTAGAAAGAAGGCCAAGGTAGCATCAAACCAATGTCTCTCGGGGGGTCTTGAACAGCCAACCATTAGCACAACTACAGGGACTGATCCTACTCCCCCTATTAACCAATGTAGCACGGACAATACAGGGCTGTCCAACCCGGTACAAAGCATGGATACACTAATAGAAGAGGGTGAGAATATCTCTACATCTAGGTATTCTACACAAGGGGACAGGGAAGAATTTTTGAAAATAGTGTGGGAAACGCTTAAAGTATTATTGAGGCCATTAGAAGTCAGGTTAGCTGGTATCGAAAACCAATTACTTGAAGTAGAGAAGAGGGTTATTACATTAGCAAGTATAAGCCTTAATGGCAATGAGGGGCCCATACATGCTCAAACTTTACCAGTGGCTGTTACCCCAAATACTAACCCATTTAGCGTTCTAAAACAAAAAGAAGGGGTAGCCAAAAATAAAAATTCTAACTTGAAAGCTACCACCCAAACAGCACCTATTTCCACAGTCTTGAATGGGCTACCGGCAAACATAACTGCATCTCAGCCCTCTGGGACTGCTCAAAGTAAAAAACCACAGCCAGTAAACACCTCTACAACTAATCCTGTGGCCACTAAATCTTCTGTTCCCCAGAAGCCAGCGGAGACAACCAGACCCCACCAGGGCTCTAACAAACCCACGCACGATAGGTCCCAAGCGCATAGAACTGACTCATATAACCATCAGACAGCTTATCCCAAAAATAACTTCAGGGGAGGATATATAGATTTGCCACCAGACGCTAGTCCATTTGTTATAGTCCTCACTGGTGTCCCCGAATTACAAAATCACAATGAAGAGAACTTTGCTTCATTAAAAAACAAGGTGATTTATTGGTTAAATTCAAACAAACCGATTCCAAATCACATGAGAAGCAAAATTCTGATGGTACGCAGAGTGCCATGGGTTGGGCAAATGACTAAGTCAGTTCCGGGCGACTGTATAGTTGTCTCGTTTGAGGAACCGCATAGTGCGGAACAAATCTGTGCATGGAAATCGTATGGAGACACATTCCCTATTACAGCTAGACCCCTTTCTTTTTTTTACCCTCCTCCTAGAATTCCAAAGCATGGCCCTGGTTGGAACACTCCTAATCTGTTTCATGGCTATGCACCAAATACAGCCAGACAAGCAGAGCTTAATGCGTGGTCTGGGGTCCCAACATTCAATAGATTTAGCTGTTTGGACGCAGTGGACTGACTGAAAACTATGCCCAACTGTATTCCTACGCTCTATGATCTGCACTGTACATTGGGAGTGGGGCAGGATCTCCATAGATCAGGAATAACAATTCCACAAAACCAACCCAGTTCTGAAGGCAACTCAGTATGTACCAGCATGCCGACAGAACGACATGGTGAAATTCCTACTTGTACAATAGGGGAAGTGGCACCCAATATTGAGAACAAAATAAACAATATACATTTAATTACTATTGCTCCTATACCATCCCTAGTAGTGCCTACAGCTAACGGTGACCCTTCTGATAAACCATTAATTCCTGAACTGAAATTTTTATCTTGGAATATTGCTGGAGTTGGGAAAAACTTGAAGGATCCTGATTGGGCGGATTATATTGATTCTGGTGAAATCTGCCTTTTGCAGGAAACATGGGCCATGGAAACCCCACATAGGATGGGCTTTAAAACTTTTGACAAAGTGGCAACTCAATCAGAGAGGGGAAGACCAGCGGGGGGTCTAATTATTTGGATTAAAATTACATTAACTATAAAAGCTGAAAGCATAGATACAGGAACTCCGGATATCCTAGCCCTAAAGATCACTACTGCAATGGGGCATCAATATTATATTATTAATATTTACAATAGACCTATAGGTCACTTTAGAGTTTCACCCACGCTGGAAATTTTGGATTCTTTCCTTAAAACAGTAGTCGGTGATGTCCCAGTAATCTTGGGGGGTGACTTGAATTGTAATTTTGAACCGATTCTCGGCATTACTGAAGCCCTCGAGGATGAAGACCATGCCTATAACATCCCCCAGCTCGAGACTGCCATACACGTCAAGTGCACTACGTTAGCAGTCCAACTTCTAAGGCTAACAGTTGAACACGGTTTACGAGCTTGTAATGGCCGCCTTCCTTCTGACCTATCCAAACAACCAACCTTTGTAAAGTCTGAAAGTAGGCTTGATTTTACTCTTGTATCATTAAGCATTTGGCACTTTATGATGGACTTTAGAGTATCTAACAGGGTTGAGAGTGATCATTTTCCCCTGGAACTCCATATTGAAGCACATATGTTTAGTGACTCTATGCCCACTGAAGTTGCAGATGTACCATGCGAATCTGTTCACATTAATAATAATAGACGTGCTCTAAAATGGCCGCATCTGTTATCAGATGGCACAACCCTTGCAGCTGTTTATTCTCTCTTTGATTCAACCTTTGGCCCCATAGCTGGCTCTCCACTCCTATCTGAGAACTATGCACATTTTGTTGAACTGCATAAAACCTTCTTTGACAAGCTCAAGATCCACATGTCTAAGATGCCAAAGAAGAACCAGCAAAATATAAGGATGGGTTGCCATGGGAAGCTATGGTTTAATCGCTCGTGTAAGATGGCCAAAAGGAGTCTTCTAACTGCAATCAAAGAGGGCTCTAAATTGGATGTCAAACTTGCAAGGGAAGAATACAAGCACGTCCTAAAAGATTCCAAAAAAACCTGGGAAGAGCTTCTTTGGGCAGATATGCTGGCTGCTGCCAAAGCAAACGACAATGTTGGCTTTTGGAGGTTGGTTGCTAATGGGGGGCATGCAGGAAGAGCAGTTAAGGACACTTTTCTGGATGAACTAACATGGGTAAACCACTTCACATCCCTGTACAAACAATATGACAGTGCTGCTGTTGAGGACACTTGGTTACCCCCACCTCCTGAATGCCTTGATTTTACCCTGGAAGAAACAACGAAGGCAATTAACGATCTAAAAAGCAGTAAAGCCCCCGGTCCGGATAAAATACCTGGCGACCTTTACAAACATGCAATCGAAGTTTGGGCTCCTTATATTAATTGTTTATTCAATGTGTTGTCTATTGATTGTTCGTTTCCTGAAAGCTGGCGTGCAGCAGAAGTTGTACTAATTTTTAAAAAGGGTAGCAAATCTGATCCCTCTAATTATAGACCCATTAGCTTAATGGACACCCTGCAGAAACTCTATGCCAAATATTTATTATTTAGAATGAACGACTGGCTGGAGGAGTCAAAAATATTTACTAAATTTCAGGCAGGCTTTAGGTCTAAGACCAGTACGCTAGACCAGGTCTTCAGATTCTGTTGTATTTACTGGAAGTACGTACATATTAGGAAGGGTCATTTGTATGTAGCGTTTGTTGACCTTAGAGCTGCATTTGATCTTGTTCCTAGAAAACTGCTCTGGAGTTCCTTAAACAAAGCCGGGATGCCAGGGTGCCTGTTAAGTCAGATAATTGAGTTACATGCTAGAAACCATGCAAACATTAGATGGGGACCAAACGGCGAACTGTCTCGCGATATTCCAATCGAGCGCGGCGTTCGTCAGGGTTGTGTCCTGGCCCCCACTCTATTTTCCATATTTGTTAATGATGTTCCTGAACATTTAAATGCCTGTAACAACGACTCACCTCAGCTAAATGGAGAGAGAGTACCTGCGTTGCTCTTCGCAGATGACACCATCCTCATCTCCCAGACTAAGAGGGGCCTCCAGATACTCTTAAACTCATTTAGTGGTTACTGTGAAAAAAAAGGCCTGGAAATAAACACTAACAAAACTAAATGTATGGCATTAAACCCTAGCAGACCAGATAGAGGGATTTTGACTCTAAATGGACAAACTCTTGGGGTCGTTGATAACTTTTCTTACCTGGGGGTGGTAATTGACTCAAAGCTAACATGGAAGGCCCAACTTGAGAAGAGTAGGGTGGTATATGCTCAAAATGTCAAACCTATAATGAGTAAATTGAATGCTAGCATAAGTAAGAGTGCAACACCTGCTCTTGAACTCTTCAAATTTAAAATCCAATCTGCCACTCTATATGGGGCTGAAATATGGGGTTCCTGGGCCAGAGAGTGTTTCCAAGGATTGGATAATAAATTTATGAGATCTATTGTAAGGGCTCCCGCTAGCACCCCCCTAACCCCCCTCCAATTTGACCTAAATTTTAACGAACTGATCATTTTACAATTTTAAGACCCTTGATGTTCTGGATTAGAGTTTGGTCCACCCCAGAATTGTTGGATTATAGAAACTGTCTTCAAGAGGTATTAAACCTCGACACTTTTAATTCCATCCCATGGTATGGGCACATACAAAAATGGTTTAGATTGCTGGGGTTGCATTCTTTATGGGAACACCCTGAGAGTCTGCCACCATCTGCAAAAACCATGGTGAAGAGAGCTTTCTGGTCCTATATGTATAACAAGGTTGTACACGAAAGTAGAACTGGCACTTTAACTAAAGAATTCCTATTGTTTAAAGTTGAACCTTGTTTTGAAACATTTCTGGACGAAATTGAGCCTCCTGTGGCCAAGACCCATTACCTGAAATTCAGATACGGGACTCTTATGCTAACCTCTAACCTTGAACGATGATCAAAGAAAAATGCTGATAGTACAATTGATAATAACAGAATATGTCCTATGTGCTCTGCCTCCTGTTTGGAGAATGAAATTCACATGCTCTTTGTATGCAATGCTTACATAAAAGCACGGAAAAAATGGTTAAAACCTATGTGTGCTCTCCTAGGAACTAGAAGTTGTCATATTGCATATAGGATTGTTAAAACGAATACTGACCAGTTTATTGTGTTCAGTATTAGCAGATTTTTAACTTCAGTTTTCTTTATTCGAAAAAAATTGGGTCAAATGTTTTGAGAATTTGTATCAGATTCTCCAAAGAGGTATACCCTGTAGTGCAATTCTGTTGCTAAACTGAATCATGTTAAATGAACTATTCTTGATTGGTGACCTTTTTTTAAGGAAAATGCTTATGCATGTTCTATATGAATTGTTAATTGTTAATTGGAATTCAAATTCTTTTTATGTATGTATATTCATGTGTCTTTTATGGCTATTTTGCTGAAATAAAGATTTTAAATAAATAATAAAATAGAAAGAGAACTACAAGGCTCATACTTTAAGAGTTTCTTTCTTGAAGTCTCTGGCCTCATGCCATCTTTTGTACTTCTGGACACCTCTGGTACAATCTGAGGAAATGCTCTTTGAAATTGACTAGAAAGGAGTAATTATTAACTAATTGTTAGGGTAGCTACCTGCTGTTGTATTTCCCTTACTGTCTTTACTAAATCTTCCTCCATATCATTTGAGGGATCGACATGCACCTTGAGCGATCCAACCAACATCAAATATGGGAAGTCCTGAGACTCCCCAGGTTTGTTCTGTTCGCAGACCTCTTGGAGGAGGTTAGTAAGGAAGGAGGCCTGTTGTTCTATTCCTTTAGCTAGAAACTGAGAAGCAGCAACTGATCTTCAAGTGTCCCTCAAACTAGCTGCTCAATGTAGGTGGCATCCAATCCAAGTGTACCTGTTTGATTGTCCTTGGGTGAGGGTTGACCGTGAAACTTCTTCAATGTGCACAATGAAATTACACAGTCATGTCAAATTTTTCTGATAGTTGGTCGTGAGCGGGATAAAACCAATCCTTTTCTTTATACTCCCATAGATGCACAGTAGAGAGGGATGTCTTTGGCTGCTCTAATATCTGAGTTGGCTTCAGAGTCCCTCTGGGACTTGAAACTCCTGGACTTCTAGCCCCTGGTACCACAGGTCCATTCTATCTCCAGTCAGTGTAACTGGTCAAGACAGACAGGAAAAGGGTACTATTCTTAAGTAATAGGCTTGCAAGCTTGCAGGATGTACCTGTGTGTATGAATTGCAATGGGGCCCACTAGATGAGGGTTTGTCCCAGTGAGGTCAAGACAGACCTGTAGTTTCAACTTATTTTTCGGGCATAGCTGTTGTGACTGATTTTTGTTCCAAAATGTGTTTCTCATTCATCTTTCCAGCTCCTGTATCTTCAAATTTGAGGATGAGCAATCAGTGCGGCAGAGATCTAAGTGGCTTTAAGGAGGAGTCGTGCTTTTATTCTAGCATTATTTGATTGACTGATGAAGGAAACAGTTTCAACAGCATTCAGGAGAGTAAAACTTTGTGTACTTCAATAAAAGTACTGTTTGAAAAGCAGAACATAAACTGCAGTATCTTCAGAGAGATAGTGAAAACATTCACTCCCCTAAAGAAGCTTGCCTGAGATATCTTACATGAATACCACCCCTACAACAAAGCATTTATTTTGGTCTATGCTTCCGAACTTAAACAGTGGCACACTTTGTTGACATTCAATCCTATCTTCCTAATAAGGGTACTGAAATAGAGAGCACATTCTCAGTAGCGAGGCAAAAAATATTGAAAATATCCATAGCACTGACAAGAAGATCTCAGCGGTACACTGTTAGACCTGTCAGACGTAGGGTGGTTTCCCCTAAATGTTTGCCTTACACCTCACTTTTTGTTAAATTAGTTTTTACTAACTTTAGGACTCTGTACACTTTACCACTGCTAACTAGTGTTAAAGTGCTTGAGCCATCTCCTTTAAAGATGGTAAAATTGGCTTACACCAAATTGGCACATTTAATTTACCTCAAATTCCCTAGTAATTTGTACTACATGTACCTCGGACATGTCAATTAAATGCTACCAGTGGATTGCGGCACTCATTGTTCAACCCACTAAAAAAGCCTTTTAAAACATGCTTCAGGCCTATCACTGACACCTGTGGTGCAGTTTTTAACTGCCAGGTCAGTTTGGCAAAATAAACCTTTTGCCAGGCTTAAACCTTCCATTTAAAACGTATATGCCATCGCTACGGTTGGACCTAGCACCTCTACGGCGAATGCATGGTATTGAAAAAGTCAGACACGTGTCTTTACGTTTTACCTGTATTGTCAGTGAGGAACTCCTAATGTACTTTTTTCCTGCTGAAAGGCATATCATTCCTGTAGAACTACCAGTAGGTTACCTCATTACAATTAATAAGTATTAACTTCAGATTGGCAGCAGAAGGAGGTATGCTGTTTACTCTCAAATGAGTTGTAATATAAAAAAATCCTCTTCAATCATGAAGTCAGATTTTTAAATTGCAGTTTTGAAAATTACACTTTTGGAAGATTAGCATTTTCTGCCAAAACTCTGCCGTCGGTGATGATTCCTACGCAAAGCTACGGTGAGACCTACTCTTCGCGTAATCAGTGACCGTCCGCGACAACTGGCAATAAGAGACCTGCACTCTGCGGAAACAGGGCCTGTGTGTATCATTTGAATGGGACTTCAACCTCTCTCAACTAATAACCTAATTTCTTACACACAGTATGGAGTTAAATGACCCTGGTAACATTACATTTAAAAGAAGCATGTGCTAAATATTGATTCTAGTGTACATTACAAACAGTACTTTTCCAAAACATACTTTAGAATATTGAATTGGTAGTATAAATATGGATATTAAAATGTTTCTGTAATAGGTCTGGTTTTTGCTGTAAGACATTTTTGAAGACTGTTTCTAACTAGAACCTGAGAAGTTGAATCTTTACATTTCAAGCTGTGTATTTTATGAAAAACTATGTAACAGCTGCTTTGTTCCTCCAAGCTCTAGGTCAATATCACCTTCCGAGATGATTGTATAATGAAAATATGGCGCAGATGTAATTAGTTTAATTAATTCAATTAATTATTTAAGAAATGTTAATAGTATTTTATTTCCGTCCAAAAAAGCTGTCACCGAAAAATTTCACTTTTCTTGTACCTTCCATCGGTGCATTTTTACACAACACGAGGGTCTCTTTAGGAGTAATTTCTATGTTCCAAGAGGCTTTTCTGATTTGTGAGTTGCAGATATATGGCCAACTAGAGAAACTGCGAATACATTTGGGATCATATCTTGTGAAGCTTCCTTAGCACCAGACAACAGATATCCTTACTCAGCCATAAAAATATTTGAGAGAAAACAGTTTTGCCCACTATGGATTATTAATCTTTCTCATGATGAATCGTCCTGGTTTGCACTTTGACCAATAAACAATGTTTTGTTTTATTTTCCAATTGCCGGTCTGTCCTTTCAGCTACCTTCAGGTGTTGCATTAAATGGCTCACTGAATGCAGAAATATTGTTTTTTTTGCTACTCCACCCCTTTTCCTTTATGGATAGGATTTTTTTACATGTTTATTGTTTAATGCATATGATTGGTCGTGTGGTTTCCTCAAATCAAAGAACCCTACAACCAAACTACTTCTTGGAGGCTATTTATTTATTTAATATTTATTTACTTTATTTATAGAGTGCACTGTCCCCTAACAGGCATCCTGGCGCTAGCAGACTCAGAGTGCAGTCTAAAGGTGTGTCCGAAACAGACAGCAAACTAGGTCTTGGGAAACAACCACGTTTTTAATCCCCATCTAAAAGGAAAGAGCTCACAGACTTGTCTCAGCTCCAATGGGAGTTTGTTCCAAAGTTTAGCAGCTGCTACACCAAATGATCTACCGCCCGATTTACATGGTGAAGATGGTGCGAGGATTTCCTTAACCTAATATATGGACTTCGTTATAAGTCTTCTGTTGGTGAAGCTTGGTTTTTTTTTCCCCTGATATCACCATAGCGTCTGCAAATATCGGAACGTTTTAACACCCTCTGTCCTACTCGTGGCCCATTGCCTTCGCTCGCTCTGAGTCTTCATTTCTCTGGTCGCACCCCGAGGGGCCTCCCCAAAGTGCCATGAACTGGTATAATCATAGGACAATGGTTCATGGTTCATGCTCTGCCACAGTTATGCATAATACCTACCACCCATGTGACCCAATTGATGAAATCCACCCATACCTCCGTAACCATTCGTGGTTTACATTCTGTCTCCAAACGGCTAGTCCACTTGGCAACTTTTAGCCACTCTTTACGATGTGGGGGGATGAGTCATTCCAGCGTTTACAGATCTCTTGCCTGGCTATAAGCAGCAAATAGAAAACCAGGCCCATTTGCTTACTGTTTAGAGTATTGCGTGTAGTTGTATCGACCCCTTGAAGAACTAAAACAGCAGTCGAAACAATGGGTTTCCCCATGATGCCACTTATAGTGATTTCAACTACCTTCCAGTATTCTTAAATCTTAGGACATGTAAAGAAGATGTGTTCATCGTTGGCTTTTAGGCAGTTTCATCGTTTACGTCTGGTGATAGGTTGCAACACAAACTTGGCCATTTTTTGAGGAGTCCAATATAGCCTACTGATGACATAGAAATGGTGTTGCTTGAGGTTTACAGGAGTGACAATAGAATATAACAAATTCAATGAGTTTTTCCAAAGGGGTGGTAAATTCTCTCCCTGGAGTACGTCTATCCAAACTACATGTGGTGCCACCAATTTCTTTTCCTCTGCCACCAAAAATTGCCAGTACAAGTTTGCTACCTATTTTCTCTTTAGACCGACATCCTGGAGGGCTTCCTCAAAATCCCACACCCCTCCTATCGCCAGTGTGACTGTTGAGCATCACGACATAAGCTGAATGCATTTAAACCTAGATAATCTATTACCCGTTTTCATGCTCAGCACCTCCCAGGGTCCTACCGACATCAAATCTCTCCACATAGACATTCCTGCCTGCTTCAGGGGAAGGCTCAACCTTCCCTTCATACACTTTGGTGACCCTGGGGATTCCCAGATTGATGCAAATTATGAGAAGTGCCTGATGTTTATCATCTTTCTCACCCCATACCAAAGTCTTAAAGCTTCCTTTAAGACCATCAACCTTGTAATTTTAAGCACTTGGGGGCTCTAAACTTATATAAAACAAAGCTGCTTGTCTGAACTCATTAATCATCTCCCACAAGAGTGGTCACCAAGTAGAAGAGTCGGGCTTTCCCAGGAGCATTCAGAAGTTTTTAAATTGGAAAGCCATACAATATAGATTATGATCTGGGATGGCCAACCCCCCATTCTTAAGGTGGCGCCTTAGCTTTTTCCAGTCATGTCTTACTCCACAGGAGACCCAGATAAAACTGGTTATTTTCCCCTGAATTTTATTGATGGCTTTCTTGAGGAACTTAAGTGGCATACGATTAAATAAATATGTCAACTAAGGGAGGATTGATATTTTTACAAGGTTCACCCTCCCATACATGGTTATAGGTATATTCTTCCATCTGGATAATGACCTATCCACCTCTTTTACAACCGTCTTCAGATTACACTGTGGGATCTCATCAATTTGATTGACTGTGACAATCCCCAAGGATTTTATCTCTGCACACATCCTCCCCGAACCTCCATGTTCCAGCACATTGCCTCTGTCTAAGAAATGTTCACTACATATACGGATACAGCCACAAATTCCATTGTCAACTGATCCACCCTATTGCTCGAGCAGGATCCGAGATATGGATTATCAGGTCGTAAGCATATAGTGCTCTTTTGCTACTGGAAGGCAGTGTGTGAATAGCGACTATCTGGTCGTCTTTCTCTAGAAGATGTACCAATGAGATGTGCCAATATGAGGCAGCCTTCCTCGAATCCTTCGCAGGTTTTAGGATCAAAACAATTGTGGCCTCCTTCCATGAATTTGGGATCCTTCCTTCCCCCTTATAGATTGAATTAAATAGTAACTCCATTTCTGGGACAATTTTGCCTGTTATTAATTTGTATTACTCAACTGGTATTGCATCTTGTCCCGCTGCTTTCCCATTCTTTATACGCAATAGCTGCTCTCTGATTTCTCCCTCAGTGCTTAGGGCATCCATACTATTCCTACCCTCTGTTGTGATCTCCAGAAGCCTTACACTACTTAGGCATTCCTTTAGTCTCCCCTCATCCACAATAGTTCAGAGAACAGGGAGACCAATTTAGCCTGCTTTTTCTCCTCCTTATACGAAATGTCGTCCTGAGGGCTGATAATGAAGTCCTTGATTTAGTTACATTTTTTTATTTTTTATGTATTTTATTAAGGCTTGACAAAATATACAAATAATACAAAGAAACAGTAAGTCGTGGCCATCCATACACAGAAAAGAAGTTTAGGCAGAAGAAACAGGCATAAATAAACGCCAGATCATGTACAGTGGAACAGGCAAAAGGGAGAAAAAAACTATTATTCGAGGACAACAGCAATAAAACAGACAGGCATGGTGCAAAAAATGCAGAAAAATGTATACTACGGCTCAAGAATACAATTCCACTTTTGAAAGCCTGAGCCACTCCTCCACTGGACCCCAGATCTTATGGCCCAGCTCACACCTCCTTCTGCCCCGCCTCCAATAAACTGACGACTCTAGATTATAGAGAGCAAGGATCCAGGATCTCCAGTTGAAAAAAGTGGGGGCTTCCGGACTAAGCCATTCTGACGTAATACACAGCCGAATTAAAGACATAGTAATATACAGAAAGGCAGAGACATGCCTCGGTCTATCAAGCGGGGCAGGGCTTTCATATCATTATCTCCGGTGAAAAATTCACCGGAATATTGAGCGTGGCATTTATAACGCACTCTACATCCGATAGGAAGACCCCAAGCTTTGGACACGAGAAAACATATGTATGTCATTAGCAGCTAGAAGCCCATATCTGGGACAGCAGTGACCCTTGCAGCCCCCATTTTGAGATTTTTGCAGGTGCATAGTAAAGATCAAATAATGCCATATAACTTTGGGTGCGTAAGCTTCCATCTACTAAAACATAGCTTGCTAGCTCAAGAGCCAGACTTATGTCCACCCCGTCTTACCTAGCTTGACCTCCCATTTGGCATTCTGTAATGTAAGATCGTCCGGGAGATAAGATAGCAGATGCTGATATACTGTCCTGATTCTAGACCTCCTTTGGATCAGTTCAACTAAGGTAATCTTATCAAACAGAATAGTGACTTGATACTGTATTTTATCTGTAAAGCTTCTAATCTGCAAATATTTGAAAAAATTGTGCGTTTTAAGATGAAAAGTATCCTTTAAAAATGAGAAAGAGGCCATTTTACCATCAAAGCCTAAGTCACCGATAACTCCCAGCCCTAATGACGACCACCTCAGCGTGATCTGATCTTGAATAATAGCCGGCAGGAGTCGAGCTGCGGTAAAGGGTGTATAAAAATTGATATTGGGGATTGACCATTTACGTCGAATCTTACGCCAGACTGAGAACATAGCCCTAATAACCTTGAACCATTTTCTTATAGTAGCTCGGTTCCAAAATCTGCATTAAAATCCCCTTGGCAGCCTCTCCCAACCCCAGTTCGTGGACGGTGGGTCTCCTGCAAATCGGGACCTCTGCCCTCTTACCCAGCAATGGCAAGCCCAGATGTTGGATCATTGCGGACCAATATTATAAAAAAGGTTTGGGATTGACCAACCGCCACGATCTCTGGAGAGACACGTCCACTTGGCTGCCCTGAGTGGACGGCAGTACCCCCAAAGAAATCTATAACAGGTCCTTTCGGCTCTGGCCAGGCTTTGTTGTGAGAACTCAAGTGGAATAGTTCTAAACAGGTACAAAAACTTTGGAAGGACCAGCATTTTAAGGACATTACACAGGGCCAAATAAAGAAAGATGTAGATTGTCCAGTTTTACTAATTTAGAATTAACTGATTCGATAACCAGAGCATATGCAAATCTGGAATATTATCGACTAGGGCGTTGACTTTGATCACTAAATATTTTGCTGCTCGAACCACTGAGGCTTGAGAGGGGCCCATAGTAGTAGTTTGAATGACCTGAGTCTTGGTGACATTGAGCTTCTAACCAGACAGCCTGCCAAAATGTTCTGCTAAGATCTTTAAAGCAGGGAAGGTAGAAGTGACATCCCTGTTTATAACTACAATGTTGTCCGCATAGGCGAGCGTCTTGTACTCTGTGACATTGACCCTTACAGGCAGAATAAACAAAGTGCCTTCGATCTTACTAAGGAAGGGGTCAATGTAGAGGGCGAAGAGTAGGGGCGAGCAGGGACATCCCTGCCTGGTACCCCTGCTGATATTGAATGTCACTACTAACACAAACTTGGCGATAAAGGGGTCACCCAGTTGGCCTCTCTTCACAAGCAATATTCAAGAATTCAAGTATTGTTATGCTCAACTCCCCACAGAGGCACCGTCCAAGCTCCCTATACAAAAACAATTGATCCAATCAGGAAGGAGCGTACTAATAATACAATGTGAATATAATAACTTCAATTCACAATAACTCTTCTCCACAAAGATGTCTTCTGTGTTTTCCAAAGTTTTCTTTATTCTTTCGACTCAACAATTTTCATAGAATCACAGTACAAATTTAACAGCCGACACGTTTCGTGCCGTGATGGGACGTCCTCAGGGCTTAAATCACTTTTTAACAGTCAATATGTGACTTGATCATGTATTTCTATCTTTTCGCAGATATTCTGAAGGCGACTCAAACTTTGAGTTTAAGTATAAGATTTAGTATAATCTCCTAATATCGTCTTTGTTTGTTTCAACCGTTGCACCAACATCAACCATCTAATATTCACCCTCATAGGATAATGCTCCTTATTACAAAATCGCTGTACTTAATCTTATTTCTTCCTTCCTTCCTTGCTTGTGATTCCCCTCATAACATCCTATTATTCCTATTTCTTTTGCTGATATCCGTACTCTGCATTATCTGATCATCTGATCACCAGCCTCGCACAAACCTAAATATTTTCCCTAGCTAGATAGTTATTCAGACAAATTAATATTGCACCAGGCTTATCATCAGTCTGGGCAGTTCTCTGCCTTTGCTTGAAAGAGAAGTGATGTGCACCCTGGACTTCGAGTTTCCAGTCCCACTGCTTAACCTCCGGAAATGCCTTGGTGAAAAGTTCCACAACAAACTGCCTGATTTCGGAGCCTTCGATCCCTTCTGGAACTCCCAGAACCCTAGGAGTATTCCTCCTAGCCCTGTTTTCAAGGTCTGTAAGTTTCCTAAGCATGTCCTCCCCATGCGTTTTGATAAGATCTGTGATACCCTTCTGAATGGCCAGGTCGTCTTCCAGAGTGGAAATCTTCTCTTCTGCCACAACAGTTCTGGACGCAATATCATAGCATGTTTTTGCCACTCTTCGAATAAAATTTTACATCCCCCAACACGCGCCCTGGGTTCCTGCACTTTCTTGCTGAGTCTCTTCTCGGTGGACCATAATGGTCTGATAGATATCCCAAAGTGTCATCTCTCCGGGAGGTGGCTGAGAGGGATTAGCCCCATTACCGCCTCCTGAATCAATGGGGTTTCACCCCAAACCAGATTGTGTGGAGAAGGAATAATCCCAGGGAAAAGAGCGCTATTCAAGCTTGACAATAAGCCCCCCTGTTCTCCGCGAGGTGAGACTTTTTACCCTAATACTTCATTAGATTGACAATCCTTATCAAAGCCAACATCCCCCTCCTCAGATGAACCAGTGTGCTCATACAGGGAGTAAAATTTGTCTCCGCCTTCAGCATTTTTTATGTTTCCATTGAGATTTGCCATAACATTGTGAAAGGCCTCTTGGCCCGCAGCACCTGCCATGATACTACTTTGTGTAGGCTTTTCAACAGTCCTTTGATCAGAGGGAACTCCAGAATCAGTACACGGCACACTTGGGACTACAACTCCCAGAGTTGCATTGGGCAGAATTGACTGATCTACAGTGTTAGGAGAGAGGTGAGCAGATTTGATGTTATTATCCACACTCAGGCCCCCGCCACCTCATTCTCGACCTTGCTCTCAGAGTCCGACCGGTGGGGGTCACACTGATGCCAGATGGAGCTGGCCCCGCAAGAGACAGGGCGACATCAGCTTTTCCTGCAGTTGGATCTCCCATAGATTTCGAGGATGCAGGTGCCAGCTGACCGCGTCTATTTTTATTCAATTGCTGCGGCGTCTTAATTTTGCCCGCCTGGGATTTAAACATAGCGGGGAGGGCCTGCCTGGTTTTTGTAGAAGCCGGTCCCGGTACCGCTGGTTCCGCGGGTGTTGACTGGCCATGAACCATGTCCCCAGCAGCAGCAGCTGCTGATCTTCCCCCTTGCATGACCGGTGAATCCCCCTCTGCGCCGGCTGACTTCAACAACCCAGCTCCACGGGCTGCAGGAGCACAACTCGCAGCAGCCGCTGGGTTCCCACCCTGTGCCTTGGGGGGCATGATGGTACGCAAAGAACCAGGCAGGTGAAACACGGAGCGGTGGCTGGAGCAGTGAGCAGAGAAGCAAAGCCACAAACAAAGAATCCTGCTGGTAGTCCATTCCATGATAGCAATAGTCCCCACACCATGACCTTTTAGAAATTTGCATTCATTAGGTCCGGTTAAGAATCACCCATCATTTTCAGCTTCAGGAGCTGTAGTACTCCGTGATCAGGCGAGTCGACCAGGAGAGAGTGTCCACCCAGCTCACTCGGCCGACTGACCGGCCGCCATCTTGCCTCCCTTGATGTAGTTTCAGGATCTCTTAAACCTCGACTTCCAAGCAAACAGTTCTCCAGCTTTCTCTCCATACTCAATTTGTTGCATATCCCCAATGACCACGGCTCTTAACATTTTGCCTCCAAGTTGATCTTGTAATTTAAACTAGCTTCCTCCAGCTGGTTCAATATATTTTCCCTATCCCGGTTGTTCCCTACCATTTGCTGTAGTTTAACCTCCAGCATCCCCACTCCTCCAATCCTTTCAACTCTGCTTTATCGGCCATGTTCTCATGAGTCACCTGACTTTGCAGGACTCCACGGACATATGCCTCAAAGGTACCCCGTATTACTTCAATGGAGGCGGAAAGAGCATTATCCAGGATGAATTCCATACTTGTTTTTTTAAAAGAATGGCCACATCTGGATCTTATATGATAGACCTTTTCAGTGTCCATCTTGTATTGTGGCTTGCACTGACTCCTGTAAGTGTAACAGAAACAGCAGCATGGTCTGAAATATGTCCTAGGGATAGAGTGACCTCTTTTATTTTTCCAGCTCTAGCTCTATCCACTAAAATATAATCTAGCCTTGAAAAGTGCTTATATGTTTTGCTATGGAATGTACATTCTCTCTTTTGCCCCCATAGGTACCTCCATGTATCCACTAAACCCATCTTGTATAACATATGCTTAAGGGCCTGCCTTATCCTCTGTACTGGAGCTTTGGTTCCCCTCCTGCTAGTGGACCTGTCAAGAATTGGATCGAATAGGGTATTAAGGTCATCCCCTATAATAATGAGGGGGATTAACCCTACTAGACTCCATTGCCGATTAACTGTTTACTGGGGGTCGTCGAAATTTAGACCATAGAAGCTGACACAGACAAACTCCATACCAGAGCATTTGAGAGTTGCTTGGACACACCTTCCTACGCTATTCATATTAGAAGAGATTAAATCAACCCCTGACCCCTCCTTATTAATATCGCAACTTTCTTACAATATTCTTATTGGTGTGAAACGGCATAGCTGTCAACCCATCTTAATTGAGTTTAAAGACCTCTGCTTTCGCTCTCTGTTAAGTGAGTTTCTTGGGCTTTACAATCAACCAGATATTTCTTCACCAATCTCTGCCTACTTTTATATCTAAGGTCATTTGCATTTCATGTTAGGATTTGTAATTTTTTATCATCCCGACCATCATTCTCAAGGTGGAAGATCTTTATGTCACCTAATAATCTAAAGTAATCTGTTACGATAATGATCCAAGGGGATATTGAGGACTTGTATTTTTTAGTTTTTTCCCTCAGCTCCCCACTCAACCCAGTGACCTACCCCCACCCTCTTTACCCCCTCTCCCTCCCATGGGAACCATCCCTTTACTATCAGTCATGAAGCCTGTAGAGCTGCCTGGTAAATGAGAAGTATTCTCAATATACTTTAAACAGTAACAGTGAGCCCCCAATCCCCACCGCATTTCATCCTCCAACACTATGCTTGCTATATCGTTGCCTTCCCATTAAGAGGTATTCTCCTCAAGATGCTCCACCCTTTTTCATAGTCTCTATCAGTCTGTTTGCTTCCTCTACTATCCTGGTTGTTCCACATGATATGGAGCATCCCCAGAAATTTCAATTGGGCCCTGGCCTGAACCTGTTCAACTCTACCATTGTCTTGCACAGCTCCCATTGCCTCTGATCAGTTGCTCTGCACACATATGACCTGATGTAGAAAGTGTAACTCTCGACTATGTATGGGCCATTCCTCAGAGCTTCTGTTAGGATAGCCTCTTTGACCACATATGAGAGAAAGTTTACAAGAACCTTCCTTGGCTTCTGTCTTTGAATATTCCTCTTAAAGGGGACCAGATGGGCAGGTTGTATCTCATGGTCCAGATTAATAACTGGCCTCTCTTTCAAGACAGACTCCTTTAGCAGTTTAATTATAAATGCCTTGATGTTAGTCCCCTCTTCGGCTTCTGGGATATTTCAAACTCTCAAATTGTGTCTTCTTGAGGGGTTATTAATCCTTTCTAGGTCCTCCCTGAGTCCTAAGTTCCCTTCGACCAGAGCTCCAGCCCTTTGATGTTTTTGGCAATGTCTTTCCTCATCAATCCTACCTCTTCCTCTAATGCACCTACATCTTCAAATGTTTGTGTGTGTGCAGTGCAAGAGGCTCATCTTTCTCTGCCAGTACACTGAAGGTATTCCTTGTTGGCATCTCAAAGGCGCCACTAACTTCTGCTCCAGTTCCATTGGCAGCTTCTACACACCCTATGCCCCCTGAGTCACGTTAACCACATTTCGGGCTCCTCCTGGGACACAATCACTTCTTTTCCACCCTCCTTCCTTAATAATGTTGGTTGGGTCAAAACTTTATAAAATGTTTTGAGGGAGGGAGTGACCTTTACCTTTTGTTGTGCCCCCTGGACTCCTTTATTGCCTACACCAGCCTTCACTCACATGCTGACGTTCAGCAACATGATTAACACTGTCCAAAGCCCCACATATGCAACTCTCTCCTTCTCCTCCTTCCTCTTGGCAGCTTGTGCTTGTGCTGGCTCTGCCATCATGTGTGAGGGCTCGCGCTACTCGAGTGCGGCCGCGCTGCACTACAGCTCTCTCTCACGCTTGTATTGCTCTTCTTGCCTCGGAGAGCACCGAATGGACCCGCGGCCCCCCACTAAGGCTACATCCAGACACACCTCACCACACAGCAGGTACACTATATTTTACCCTCTTTTGCTCTCATGCATTTCGGGAGTCACACACCAGCTCACATTCTCCTCCCGGGCGGCCCACAACCGTTTACCTCACACCCACCAGGTTCCCCATCTCGCAGTTTGTGTCCCGTTGGAGAACCTTTTTGTTGGCATAGGACAACTAAATTCAGCAGTGTTTTATTTGTCAACTCTGGTGTTAATAGGCACAATAGTGTGGAACCTGAACTAGGCCTCTATTCATTCAAGGTGGGGGGTAACTAGTTACCGTACTGATGGTGAAGCAGAACAAGAAGAATGAGATACTCCAAAGCTTTTAATTTGAAAACAAAGCTGCCTGAGTCAAAAAAGTAAATTTTAAAAGTTTCAGACTTTGTTCTGAGACCCATTCGCCATTGTGTGTTTAATAGGTTGCTGCCAGGGTTACCAGAGGTTGGAATTCCTCTGGTTTTTGCCCCTAAATAACTTTGCACCCATTTGACAAATCTCCATGAAACTTTCTAGCTGCATTGCACCCCATTCCCCACTACATTTTTTTAATGGAGTTTTATATAGCGCAAACTTGACCCAAAGGTATCGGGTATCAGAGTGCTTTACATAGTACCATTTGCGTTACATGAGGATACATTCATTGTTGTTAGACACAGGGGGCCTCATTTATGAGGCCTTGCGTAAGTTTTGCGCCGCTGGTGCTTCACTTTTTGTGACGCACCAGCGGCGTACAAAATGCGCCTTGTGGCGCCATATTTAAAAAGTGACGCATCTAGATAGATGCGTCACTTTTTAAACCCCTGCGCCACATTATACCACTGTCAGGTATAATGTATGCAGAGGGGACGTTCCCCCGCAAAAAGCCTCTTAATAGTGACGCAGTGAAATCTATGAGATTTCACTGCATCACTTTTAGGATGCTGTTGCGTCAAAATCTTGCGCCTGCCTCACAGCAGGCGTAAGACTGACGCAAGCCCTTTCACATGGGGCTTTCCCCATGTGAAAGGACGCATTGCTGGAGTTGCGTCACTTTTGTGACACACTCCAGCAATGCGTCACTTTTGCGCTTACAGATGCGTCAGAAATACTGACGTATCTGTAAGTCCTTGCAACATGATGCGTCATACATTAAATATGACGCATCATTGGTGTCGCAAGGAGTGCGCAGTGAAAAGTGACGCATCGCTGTTTTCACGCAGCGATGCGTCACTTTTAATAAATGAGGCCCAGGGAGATTAAGTGATTTTCCCAGAATGTTAAGTGTCATTGCTGGGCCTCGAACCCGGTTTCCCAGATTCAAGGACAAACTCCCTAGCCATTAGGCCAACTCATCTCCCCATTTGATGGAGGATGGAAAGTTTTGTGATGTTTAGTCAAGGGGGTGCAAAGAAAAAAAGGGTAACAAAAGCAGATTTTGACCTCAATGTATTTTATATAGCCTGTTTGTAATGGGCGTAGCAACAAAATAGATGACTGGGTTGTAGTGACGTTTCACAGCAATGCACAATAGACGATGTAGATAAACGTTTGCTATTGCAAGTGATGGTATGAAGTTGTTTGAAGTTGTAAAGGCCAATAACTCTTTCTGGCGATGCTCCATGTGATATTTGAGTACCAGAATACTACTAAAAGTAGAATGGAATCTCAAAAACCATACCAGAATGCATATATAATGATTCTGATTTACTATATGAACAACCGAAAGACCCATTTATGGTAGCATGCTAATGGAAACAAATACATAACTAACAGAATATATCTTATCTAAGTAGCTTCTTTGCATACTCTCTGCCTTATAAAATAAAATGGTGCCCAATAAGCCAAACAAAAAACATCTTCCTTAAGCATTCCAGTTCACCAAAATGGGCAAGTGACCTAGCAGTGAGCTACACAAACTACTATATGGAGTACCTAATAATTGGCCACTAGGAAAAAAATACTAATCTCAATTTTTTGTAATCAAAATCTATGATTGACTTTCATTACCTTTGGCCTTTGATGCTGGATAATACTACTAAAAGTAGCAAGGAAGTCTAAAAAATGAACTAGACTGCACATGCAAAGTTTCAGAATCACCAGACGAACAACTAAAAAACACATTTATGGTCACATGATTATGTAAACCAATAAATAAATACATACCAAATGCATTAGATTTTGTGCTGATGTATATTTTTATGGTGAATCGTCTCAGGTGTGCAAAAATTTAAGTCCCAAAAAGTGTTTTCCCACTAATGCATTTTCAATAGACTATTCTATTCGACGTAGCTCACAAACAGCTGAACAGATTTGCATGAAATATGGCAGGATTATACATTATGGTGTGCAAACAATTCTTTTTGGATACTGCATGTAAAGTTCTAAGACATTTAAACATAGTGGTATTTATGGCCTCAATACTTTTGCGGATTTTCTAGAAATTTCATGAAACACTCACATTATACGGCAATAACAAGTCATAATCTGATTGCCATTTTGTTTTCAGGCCACTTTGCCAGTATTCTGGCTTAGGGATTTAGATATGGGTAAGTATTAGGTTTCATGTTTTCTCCCTACCTATTATGACTCTAGAAAAGTGGTAATAGGTAGGGAAGAATAATGATACATTTCTATTTATTTTAAAACAAAGTTATGGAGTACTGCAATACGACTTAGGAAGTACTGCAATACTTTAAAAAAAGAATAGTTGAAAATATTGAAAAAACACTGCACATCCTATATTTTCCAAACCTTGGGGTCTATTAGAATGTTTGGCGGATCGCCACAGCCTGCATGGCGGTGGTGTTCCGCCTGACATTCTCCTCGGTCCACATTAGCATGGCGGACGGACCCCGGCGGACAGGAAAACCGTCCGCCGGTTTTCTGCCGGTCGACGAGTCGACCAGGCGGAAAAGGGCATGTATATGGTGGCGGTGTCTGCAAGACACTGCCGTCCATATTACTATACATGCGGGGAAGTGCCTTTCCATGGCGGCATGTCCATGACAAGCTTAATAGAGACTTCTGCATTGATTCGTATCTTTGGAAAGTCAAATATAAGTAGAAGCTCCCCCAGAATATCACCAAGTTATTACTTATTTAGAACGTTTTACAAAAATGCAAATAAGGCCCTAGTTAAAATGGGTATTTAACAACAAGGGGTGGTGATGGACAGAGTTTCTGAATTAAGCAGAATACTCTCACCCAGTCAAGAGATCAGGGCTAGATCCAACACCGTTTTTTAGCTCACTGCACCATCCCAGCTCAGAACCTGGCTATATGCAAATTAGTCTGTTCCTGTCCCAGTGCATGATGGGAACAGGGCAAACCAAACTACCAAGCCAATTCTTACACTGGGAAGGAAACAAGCTACCGGGGACCGGTTTCTGGCATTTCAGCCGTCATCGGCCCGGCTTGCTTGAATCCTGATGGTGCAATGAGCAAGGGACTCACATCTGGGTATACCCTTCCACGCTTAGGGTGGACAAAATATTTAACAACAAGGGGTGGTGATGGACAGAGTTTCTGAATTAAGCAGAATACTCTCACCCAGTCAAGAGATCAGGGCTAGATCCAACACCGTTTTTTAGCTCACTGCACCATCCCAGCTCAGAACCTGGCTATATGCAAATTAGTCTGTTCCTGTCCCAGTGCATGATGGGAACAGGGCAAACCAAACTACCAAGCCAATTCTTACACTGGGAAGGAAACAAGCTACCGGGGACCGGTTTCTGGCATTTCAGCCGTCGTCGGCCCGGCTTGCTTGAATCCTGATGGTGCAATGAGCAAGGGACTCACATCTGAGTATACCCTTCCACGCTTAGGGTGGACAAAATATTTAACAACAAGGGGTGGTGATGGACAGAGTTTCTGAATTAAGCAGAATACTCTCACCCAGTCAAGAGATCAGGGCTAGATCCAACACCGTTTTTTAGCTCACTGCACCATCCCAGCTCAGAACCTGGCTATATGCAAATTAGTCTGTTCCTGTCCCAGTGCATGATGGGAACAGGGCAAACCAAACTACCAAGCCAATTCTTACACTGGGAAGGAAACAAGCTACCGGGGACCGTTTTCTGGCATTTCAGCCGTCGTCGGCCCGGCTTGCTTGAATCCTGATGGTGCAATGAGCAAGGGACTCACATCTGAGTATACCCTTCCACGCTTAGGGTGGACAAAATATTTAACAACAAGGGGTGGTGATGGACAGAGTTTCTGAATTAAGCAGAATACTCTCACCCAGTCAAGAGATCAGGGCTAGATCCAACACCGTTTTTTAGCTCACTGCACCATCCCAGCTCAGAACCTGGCTATATGCAAATTAGTCTGTTCCTGTCCCAGTGCATGATGGGAACAGGGCAAACCAAATTACCAAGCCAATTCTTACACTGGGAAGGAAACAAGCTACCGGGGACCGGTTTCTGGCATTTCAGCCGTCGTCGGCCCGGCTTGCTTGAATCCTGATGGTGCAATGAGCAAGGGACTCACATCTGAGGTTAGCCTCCCCGAGTAGTGCGAGTGCGGATACGTTTTTACCGGATGAAAGAGGAACTCATAGCATCTCAATTAAATGTTTCCCTGAACTTCGAAAGGCGCAGTGCTGCCTCAGATCGCCTCAGATCGCCCGGACTTTCAGCCGTTAGAGACCGCTTTGCGGGAGAGACGCATCATACCTATAGACAAGACACATAAACGGTTTCGAAAATAACAATACAACTGTTACTCGCGTCTACAATCACGGAGAGATTGACTTCAAGCTCCAAGTTTCAGACATGGTGACAACAAGTCTATCATCGGACCCACAACAAAAAACAAGCCTTTGCACCAACAATCAGCAGAAAAACGATAATATCTGACAAAATAGGAAGTAATACAAAAATAAACCCTGAAGTCAATGCTTGTAGCTTGATAGGAATCCTTTCCCAGAACTAAAGATACCCAACCATGCAGGGGCCACAAAAATATTTGTTTATGTATGAGTATTCTGCAAGACAGGTCCTGAGGAAGGCGGTCTACACTGCCGAAACGCGTCGACCCTGCGTATTAATTTGCACTTCCACCTGCGATCCCTCAGACGCAGAATCAAGAATGAATGTAGTATGTATGACAAGTAAGGGGTGTATGTACCTGTGTGAATGTTGATTGTTTTGTAATCTGTTTTCCCTGCATGAAATAGTTTTTTACTGATGATATTACAAAATAATGAGTTTTATACTATGTGTTTTTTGATAAAATAAATTAACTGATGTGATAAATCGATAAATGAAAAAAACTTTTGTACTAAGAAATACAACTAAAGAAAAAAATAATAAAATTATAAAGTTCTAAAAAAAAATGTTCCTGTTGTTTGCCCTTATGTATTAAAATACAAAAATTAAAGTGTTGGATATATACCGTTAAAACTATAGAGGTCAAGGGGGAATATATATTTTGATATCACATCTGAGTATACCCTTCCACGCTTAGGGTGGACAAAATATTTAACAACAAGGGGTGGTGATGGACAGAGTTTCTGAATTAAGCAGAATACTCTCACCCAGTCAAGAGATCAGGGCTAGATCCAACACCGTTTTTTAGCTCACTCCACCATCCCAGCTTAGAACCTGGCTATATGCAAATTAGTCTGTTCCTGTCCCAGTGCATGATGGGAACAGGGCAAACCAAACTACCAAGCCAATTCTTACACTGGGAAGGAAACAAGCTACCGGGGACCGGTTTCTGGCATTTCAGCCGTCGTCGGCCCGGCTTGCTTGAATCCTGATGGTGCAATGAGCAAGGGACTCACATCTGAGTATACCCTTCCACGCTTAGGGTGGACAAAATATTTAACAACAAGGGGTGGTGATGGACAGAGTTTCTGAATTAAGCAGAATACTCTCACCCAGTCAATAGATCAGGGCTAGATCCAACACCGTTTTTTAGCTCAATGCACCATCCCAGCTCAGAACCTGGCTATATGCAAATTAGTCAGACATGAGTCCCTTTCTCACTGCACCATCAGGATTCAAGCAAGCCGGGCCGAAGACGGCTGAAATGCCAGAAACCGGTCCCCGGTAGCTTGTCTCCTTTCTGGTGAAGAATTGGCTTGGTAGTTTAGTCTGCCCTGTTCCCATGATGCACTGGGCCAGGGACAGACTGATTTGCATATAGACAGGTTCTGAGCTGGGATGATGCAGTGAGATAAATAACGGTGATGGATCAAGCCCTGATCTTTGGACTGGGTAAGAGTGGTCTGCTTAATTCAGACACTCTGATCATCACCACCCCCTTTTCTGAATCCTAGTTAAAATGGGAGCACCTCACAAAATGTACAGGATTTTTATAATACCATATAGAAGAATAGTAATTTTTGAGCAATGTATAGAACCCAATTTAGCACCATAACAAAATGGCGCAAAAAAGTGTGCATAAACCTTCTTGTCACAAATTGCCACCTCCAGAATCCCGTTTTCATAACAAGGAGGTTTGGAGCCAGCACTACCTTCACTTACCACCATGGACCAGAAATAGTGCCGGTCAAACACGTTTTGTGATTGTGGCCTCCATATTTTCTGATGCGCTTGCTTTCTGCAAGACTTATCTTGTTAGGTCTGCATTACAATGAAAATAAAATAGTGGAGATAGCCTGAAAATCTGTGACTGTCTGTTTTTTTCACCCTAAGTTGTTCATAGGAAATGCTATGGGAGCACATTTTGAGTACAATGAAGATCGAATGACTCATTTACCGGCATTCCGGAATGCGTCACAAATGTAGGAACGTGTACTTTTTCTCTCCAACAACATTTTATCGCAGACATAGAGATATCTACTATACTGGAATCAAAGCAGACTTGTACAATGTAATGCTCATTTATGCCACATTTGTTTTAATTTTGACCTGCAGCATCTTCTCTCCAGTCCAAGCACACTTAATGAAGCCAGCATTTACATAATGTTCCCAAAAGCTCTCGCTTATGCCCACCAGCATCTCCTAAATAGTTCTTAATACGCACGGTAGCCACAGCAAGAGATGAAATTAAAAAAAGAGGGTCTATTTAATAAAAAAAATACACTCTGCTACTCTAGAATTCGTCCATGAACACTAAGCATCGTGCCTTGCTAAGTAATGAAGATGTCCTTGGCGCGCGAAGGTGAAGGCAGGCATGTGTGCTGCTTTTATCTGCGTGCAGATTCACCTAATCCACTCACGGAGCGGGAGGACTCACGAAAAACCAGACTGATAAATCCTCTATGTATTCCCAACAACTTAATCATGCTTCAAGGATTACGTTTTAGCCTAAATGCCGCCCATAAATTCGTTCCGTGGTTGAACACGCTTTGTGCTGGAATTCTGCAGCACGTTTCCTTGAGCTGTCCAAGTTTGTCTTCTCCCTCAAGTGTGCTTGAGAAAAGCTCTGTTTTCTTGAACGCAGGCCTCGGAGCTCCTTAGGTAAAATTCTCCTTCATCTTCCAGTGATAGATAATCAAGAAAAGAGATCTGCTTTCTTGAAACTAATTTTAAACCTGACTTTGCTGTAGATGCAACTTTTCCCGGGCTGGGACCGTTGTTGGTTGGAGGCTGCATCTGTTCACCACCACCTCAAAACGGTAGTGTTTTCCTGTTAGATGTCTTGTACATATGTTTTAATTGATCTATGTGGTATATTCCTTGTATAGTTTACGTTAGCATTAAACTCAGGGACAATTTGTGAAGTATTTGTGCAACACTTCAAACAGTTCTGTAGTGAAAAAGCACCATAAAAGCATTCCAATTCAAAAAAATAAAGTACATTTTAATTAATAAAATAAGACAAAATGACAAAACTCCAATAAGTAGAACCAGAGTTATGCATTTTTAGAGGTTTTAGTGAAGATAGCACTAAAACGTCCAAAGCAACAACTATGAATATCTGGCTGTGCTGGATCGGGTCAAAGTCACAAGGTCAGACCAACCATGATGGAGCTCAGGCCTGCTTCAGCCACCAGATTAGTTCAACTGAAGTTTTACATTCTCAAATCAGCACCCAGAGTCCTGTTCATGGTGGAGGTGGCCGCAAGGAGTAGGAAGAGTGTTGCAGGAGGCTGCAAATGTAGCACTAAGAGCAGGCCAGGGTCGCAGATGGGTGTTGCTGGAGCCTTGCATTGGCAAGCTCAATGAGTAGTCTATGCTGTAGCATGAAGAGGCGGACACCGGAGCTTGCATTAAGTGGCAGGGCAGGCGGTGAGGTCTTGGCATGAACTGGCTCGTTCATGGTCAAGAAGAGCCCAAAAGCCTCAATACAACACTCTGAGGCCACACCAAAGTTCCAAGGCCCGAGGGGAACCACTAGGGGGTTAGGAACTCACTTCACCTTGGTCCAGGTGCTAGTGCAGGAGGTTGGGGAGGCTTTTATGTTCCTGAGGCTCAGATTTGGAAGCCAGCAGAATAGCCCTTGGAGTCAGTCTGGTCGCCCTGGGTTTGAGATGAAGCTGCAGGTTCAGCTTTCCTCACCCAGGCAAGAGAAAGCAACAGTCCAGCAGGGCAGCAGGGCATCAGTCCAGTATAGAAGCGTTCCTACCAGCAGCACAGCAGTCCTTCTTCCTGGCAGAGTCCACAGGTCCAGAAGTGTAATGAAGAGGGAGTGTCTGAGGTCCAGTATTTAAACACAGTTGTTACTCTGAAGTTGGGGAAACGCTTCTATGGGTGTACCTTTGATGTCCACAGGCATCCTACCTCCCCTGTCCTGGTCCAGACTATCAACAGGGAATAGGCAGCCATCTATGTTGAGGCAGTACACAGCATATGCAAGTGTAAGTAAGACTGGATTAAACCCAGATCAGTTGACTGGGGTGAGTGCTTGTATTGTCAACGCTCCGTCCATCATTTCCTTTGGTTTTTCTTTGTTTGCCATAAGTTGGCAGGGTATGCTCAGACGTGAGCCCCTTGCTCGCTTTGCCAGTGGATTCAAGCAAGCCGGGCTGAAGAAGGCTGAAATGCCAGAAACCGGTCCTCGGTAGCTTGTTTCCGGTCCAGGGAAGGCATGGCTTGGCAGTTCGGGCTGGACTGTTCCCATGAGGCACAGGGTCCGACTGATTTGCACATGGCCATGTCTGAACTGGGGTGGCAGAGTGGGCTAAAGAACGGTGATGGATTAAACCCAGATCAGTTGACTGGGGGTGAGTGCTTGTAGTGTCAATGCTCCATCCATCATTTCCTTTGGTTTTTCTAAGTTAGACTGTGCTCAGCTCTACCTTGCTATTCCTGCCAATTCTGGCCCACCCAGGCATACCTAAGCTCTCTATTGTGTGTGAATATTCAAAGCCTAACTGTCAGCTACATCTAGTCATGTGGCCCAGGGGAAGGCTAGATGCACTAAATGGGTAAGGCTGAAAAATGACAACTTTCTAAAAGTGACATCTTCAAAATTGTAATTTAAAATTCGACTTAGTTAGGATTTTTCATCACTATTCCAAAGACACCAAAAATTAACTGATTAACTGTTCCCCTTTGGCAATTTTAGCTTATCAAATGTAATAACGTGTCTCCAATGTTAGTCAATGGGAGAGGTAAGACTTGCAGTAGTAAAAAACAAATTTGAGGGCTTCCTAGCAGGTAATGTAAAGCTCTAAAGTGCATGTCTAACTTTTCAAATACTCTGTGCCCTGCCCTTTAGAAAGTCCAGGACTTACCCTTGGGGTAATTTGCATGTATTAAAAAGAAGGGTTTGGGCATAGTAAAACATTTATTTCATTCAAATCAAAAACCCTTGGTGTGACACACACATCTAATATACCATATAATACAAGGAGGCCTCCTATTATGTATTTAGGGTCGGACCGGTTCTAGTATTTATCTAGGAACAACCCCTGTGTGTATTATGTTTTATGATAAGCAGGTCCAGTACAATGGGATGAAACAAAGTGCAAGTAGAAATCTAGATAAAAAGGTAGAGGAGCTGCCCCACTTAAGCAACCACCATGGAACGTTTGGCAGTTTCTCCCCCTATTTGCACACTTTATCATCATATTCAACTTACCTATGTATAGGAAAGAGCCGACACCCAAACAAGTTTAGAAGAATGTTGTGCATGTGTATTTTTCCATCTAACTATGTTATGTGTTATGCACTTCTCAGCAACTCCTGAGTCCCTTTAGAGGAAGGCAAAAATACTTCCTCCCAAGAAAAAAGGTTAAATATGAGTTACGTAAGGCAATGAGCAAATATCTTTAATTATTAATGCCGACACTCATGATTAAAAATAACATACCATGTTTAGACCAATTTAAACAGAACGGCAGCCATGTTTCTTTGCCAATTTCTTCAGTGAAAGAGCACCACATTTCACCTAGAAGTGCACTGTACCTGTGTGTTTAAAATTAAAAAAAGGAGAACAAGCAGTATAAATGGTAAGTGTAACTCAAATTGGGTATAAAATTACCCAGATTCCTCACTCCAAGCAGGATCATTACCATATTGCTACCAAGTGAGTGCCTACCAATAGTCCAAAAGAATGGAACAGGCTATAGTTCTTGGAAACAAATTGACCACCTGAACCATAAATGGCATACATTTATTCATACCCATTTGAGGTCAGTTTTTTTTAAAGGTTGAGCCACAAAGTAATTCATCTAGTAGTGCATAAATGTGTATGTTCACAACTACCCTTCATATACATAGACATGAATGAGCCAGACCCACTATCCATACATTTGTTGGTGACCTACACATAGCCTGCTAAGGTCACCTAAGCATCTCAACCCCACATACAGGCAACCAGTCTCACACATGGTGTGTGTGCCAATCTCCTTGCTTTTAATACACAGTGGTGTGCTTCAGAATGCCCCTACTCTCAAATCACTCTCAGGTGAAACAAATCTACACACCTTGTCTATTGCGTTGTGGTTCAGGGAAAATCCAGCTTGTGATTAACTGACCCTATCATATACGTGAAGCTCACCCTTATCTATCTAGGGTGGTATCATAGTGCTGTTATGTGTGTAGCTGAGATTTAGCCGCGTATATCATGACTTTCATTTACAGAACTTTCACCCCCATATCTGGCAAGGGCCATTTCACACCTCTATGAGGAGCTGGGCTCTGCTATTGCCACACATTTTAACCAGAAAACACGAGGAAGCTGCCATACTTCAGTGCCGGTGTCATCAACACTCCGGGCCTACACTCATCCTAGCAACGTTTTATTAACCTCATTCTACATCGCTAACCAGAGGGTGTCAATATCCACTTTAACCTGCCACCCAAAAAAACCTGTACTTGAAAAAGTGTCCCACAAATAGATTATCTCTCAGGGCACTGGAGTGGAAAGATGAGTAGTGTAAAAGGGAATTCCTGTCCATTGGCTTTGATGAACAGCTGTACATGGCCTGTGAGCCTTTAGCTGCAAAGGCCAGATCAAGGTACAACAGTGAATCTCTGCTTATAGACCACGTAAAATGAAGGCAAGGGTCCACACCATTTGATTGAGAGCAGAAAGTGTATTAAAGTCTTCCCTGTACCGGACCAAATGCACCAACATCATCAATATAGCATCTCTATAAGCAATAATTCATGCAAAAAGGATTGGAGTTGTGAAAGATGCCGATCTCCTGAAACATCCCTACATAGATACAGGCCAAAGTCAGGGTGAAAGTTGCCCCCATCGAAGTCCCCGAGGTCTGTAATAAAAACTGGACTTTACAGCTGAAAACATTCCATGTGAGAGCCAATTCAATGTAGTTCAGTACAAGCAACTGTGGAGTGTCATAGAGCAACTTTTGCCCCACCAAGAACCCCAGAGGCTGCCACCAATGTAGCTTCTTAGAGGAGGCTAGTGTACAGCGACTCCATGTTAAGAGTAATAAGGAACTGTGTGGGGGGTCATATTCTATGTCTTGCTGTACGTTAAGCATATCCTATGTGTCTTGTACATAGGTGGGCTGATTGATCACCAGTTCTGTTAAAAATAAATCCCAAACTTGGATAATGGTAAAAATAATGATTAGATGCCCAAAACCAACAGGGCCGCAGGAGGCAGGCATTGGCTTTTATGTATTTTGGGCAGACTTGGGAGAAGTGTGGCATCTAGCTATTCCAGAATAGATTACTCTGCCCAATATGTCAGAACCCCTTCTTTGGTGTGCGGTGCTCCCTAATGAACCCTACAGATGTGGCTACCTGGGGGCTACAAGGAACAAACGGTTTGACAATGGCTTCCCCTTTTCTGTCCTTCACACCAACTTGTCTGCAAGAAAAAGGGAGTAGCCCTTTTGTGTGTGTCCGCCATTTGCCCTTCACAGGGGCTTCCTCTTTGAAGCGGACCATTTGGGCTCACACCCTATTTCACCTTCCTGCCAGGGAGGAGTCATACACCTCCTGCTGCAGGTCTGTTTCTGGCCCCTCCTAAGGGAAGGCTGTCTTGTGGCCAACAACCATAAGTGGTCACCTGATAACTTTGGACATTAAAGTGGCTACTTTATAAAGTTGCCTCCTGCGCAAAGTTATATTAAATACAACTTGAGCATCAAATTCAGTTTAATTGCATGATTCTTTCAGTATTGCAGTATTAAAAAAATATCCTCTACATCAATATAATGTGTGTGGTTGGCCACCCCAGCACAGAACGTACTGGCACTGAGTGTCCAAGTCTGTGTCCTACCCTAGTCTGGGTAACTTACTATGTGACCTATTAATTTATGAATGAGGATAACACCTGCTCTTTCAGGAACTGTGTCTGGGTGACTGTAACGTCTTCTATTTATAGCCTTCATTTGAAGCATGAAATTACCAAATTGTGTTTAATGTGTTCTTTTGGTGAAGTTACATTTCTTTGCATTCTGCTTCTATCACCGAGGTCTGGAATGCACCAATTCCTGCCAATGGCTTGCCGTGAGTTACTTTATGTCCACCCACCCACCAGATACTGCTCACCACTTTCAATTGTTGTTCCCTTATCCTGTCTGAGTGACAAGTTACCGCTAATGGGTGTGCATCTGACCTGAAAGTGATCCTTAGTGTTATATATCCACTGGGTTTAAATTGTGATTGTAGCTGTAAAAGTTCCACATCTTAATGTCGCTTTGAAATTCGATCCATAACTATGCAGTCATGCCTTCTCCCATCATCAAATAAGAATTCCCATCCACATATTCCAGTCCTCTTATTAACATAGGCCTGATATGACTTGTCGAGTTCTAGTAGGACATTGCCATCACTCAAAACGGTTCAACAAGCAGCCTCTTTTTCCCAGCTGTGCTAAGACACAGGTATGTTATCTAGCAAGCTAATGGATGCCAAACATCTGGTGCTACCCCTTCATTGCACTTCCAGTTCTAAGTATTCACAACTAATCAATGGCATGTAGCCTAGCACAATCTTGTGTGCCAAGGCTGTTTGCTTGCTATAGTTTTAGGATTCTTCCCCATCTGATATATGAACTACAGAAAATTGGATTAAACATCGGATTACTGCACAGCAGGCAGCTGCGTGTACAACATACATTTTATACTCATCCATTTTTTAAGGGGATGATCATACACCTTATAAAAGAACTGCTGTACAGACGAGCTCTTAGAACAGTATATAGTTCAACCTTATATATTATTGATTTTCATGATTTTGTTTTTACTTGAACAAACTTGTTTTATCTAAATGAATTTGTATTGAATTAGCCCAAAATAGGAACTGTACTGTTGAGATAGGAGTTGGGGGAACATTTTCTTTCTTAGCAGTTGTGTTGAAAAAGGGAAATTATAACTATTGCATCTAGCTGATCTGGGAGGCCACTTTAACTCATGGGATTGGAGAGTCACAATATTTAGTTTGCAGCACTCTAGTTGTTTTTAGAAGGGGATGATCATAGCTTTGAAAAGCAGGGCCTCTATGTGGATGCACCACTTGCGTGCCGAAGGCATAGAAAAGGAAAACCCATCTGCACCCAATGTGAGTCTGTCTCACATCCAGGACCAGCCATGTTGCCTATTTGAAGACTTCCCTGAATTTGAAATATAATTACTCTGCACAAGAATGACAAGATCTACTGCCTAGGACTAGTTATAACGGTGAGTCATTTGTGGAGCTTTACCCTTTTCTGCGAACAGACAATGAGTGTTCATCACAACTTCCCTGGGCAGATAATGGTGTGGGGAACTCAGCCTACCTCAGTCAACAAATGTAGCTGAGGGTGGGTCCCTCGACGAACCAGGTTACACTATTGAATGTTCGCTTACTACAAAAAAAAAGCTCTGCCCATTTTTAACCTGCTCAGTATAGAGCAAATCAACATTTTAGTCCTAACTGAGACTTGGATGAAAGAGTCTTCTGCTCCTGACATTGTTCTAACCTCACCCAAAGGTAACTACTTGGTTCATTTTGACCAAGTGGCTAGTATGGGAGGATGCCTGGCCATTGCCTTTAAAATTGTTTTAAATGATCCACTTTAACATTGATAGAACTCAAAGAAGTAGAGGTTATGTGTGTAGGAGAGTAGGATCTGCTTCTTATGGTTACCTCCACGTTTTGCTGATGTATCACTGTTTTCGACTTAGACTGACTGGGATCCTGCTATCCAGTGCCCCAGTCTATCTGCTTTCTCCTATAAATTGATTGCATGCACTTTAGGTACACTCCAAATCGGATACTGGGGTACCTTGTATATGAATCACCATGTACTCAAGGTGTAGGTTCCCCAGAGGCCTCCCAGCGGCTGCAGCATGTATTATGCCACCCCTGCGAGACCATTCAAAATGGCACCATAGGTCTGCTACTGAAGCCTGTGTAAAGTGGTGCATGCACCGCTTACTTAGATATAGGTTACCTATATCTATTCTAAATCACTGCACATATAAACGTATCAGTCACCCCAATGATAGGCCATATAAATCCTAAAGGCAGGGTGCTGGGTTTTGTGTGAGAGGGTGCCCCTGCATGAGGAGATCCCCTCTGCAGCCTTCAGTCTATTCTCCGGGGTTGTATGTGATGCAGCCAAACCATATATACTTAAGTGCAATATAACATTTCGGTAAATGCTAACTTAAAATGGCTGCTTAGAAACATGTAGTGTTTGGTGTCAAACACCTTGGAATCATACCTCCACACCAGTAACTGGTGTGGGAGGTATGATTCCTCCCTTCAAGAACCACTACTGTGGATCACCGGTCTACCAGCTTTCTCGACCTGGGCGTCACAAAATGGATGCTGCCAGCCACAGACACGAGTCAGCCCTTCTGCTGCTGAGCTGAGCTAAAGCAGGGGAAGGCTTGACAATAGGCTTCCGGTCACGGGAGGTGTGACCTCCTCCCAGACAGGCTTTAGTGTATTGGGGCTGGGTGGGTGCACTCTGAGAGTGCCTGAAAGTCTGCACTGGGGGCACACTTGTTGTCCCTGTGCATAGTCCAGCTCAAACCAATTGCAGGAGCCATTTGCTCCTGCTCTGGCACGAAACTGGACAAAGGACATGGGTGTAACCAGCCCTCTGGCCTGTCCCTCCCCTAGGATGGTCCCCAGAGCTTGTCCAACCCCTTGCTTGGGTATAAAGTAAGAAACCTAACTACAGGACTTTAGATTTTACCTGGACTAAACTCTGTAAGCAGAAACCAAGGGTAGCTTTGATTTCCTGTCGCCTACCCTGGTTGCTCAAGATGTGCCCTGACTCCCCATAGCTTGGAGAGTCTCCTAGACCTTGCCGGTCCTCACCATAACTTGTTTCCGCTGCCCACGTGGGGTGCATTTGCCAAGGCCTGTTGATGTTCAATCCGGACACTGACCCCTCAGCACTCGACATCCTTCGTGGGACAGCTCACCTCCGGACTTTGGTCATCGTCCACATCTCCTGGTCCCCGTGGATGCAGAGTCAAGCATTCAATCTTCACACCTGAAGCAGCCAATATTGGTGGGCATTCATCTACCGAGCCCCTGGTCACCCTGAAGTTACCCAGACTCTGTCCCCTCTGCTTTCAGGTTTTTCTCACTTCATATTCAGGCTTGGATTCCACCAGACACTATTCATCTTCCCAGCAGCAGCACTTCTTTGCATCATGCCACTGAAAACTACAAGGGTTTTCAACTCCACTTGACACCTATGCACGGTTGTATGACAATCCATCACCCACAATATCATCGAGGGAGTTCTCATCACAGCAATTACATTGCAAAGGCGGTCACACAAGCAATTTTCTCATCGCACGTTGTTGCGATGCAAATGCGACCATTTAGTTGGACAGCGTGTCACATCGGCGACTTTACATCCCGCCAAATGAGAATGCGATGTTTGAGCCCACATGTTTAAAATCTTTTCTGCCAATGGGTTGGTGGGGGAGAAACCATGGCTATATCTGCTAAGTTTAGGAATTATTTTGTATTATTAGGACATTTCTGTGCACAGACAGTTACCTTGGGTTTATTTTGATTTGCACGGCCGGTATAATTTTTTTATTTCTGATGTGATTGAGGACTGCTTACCTGGCTGCAGATACATGGATAAAATAGGATCCTGTCTTGAAACACCTGGATGAAACTAGGAGAAGCACAAATATACATACCTAGATGCCCGCCCTGGCAGCAGCAAGGGTACCGAGCTCCTGTTCTGCTGCACGTGGATCAGGCGTGAGGCTGCGGAAGATAGATACTTTTCCGGCATCTTAAAATGGGCGCACTTATAAAATTGGTCTTCAAGGGTTCAGGCTGTTGGTTTGAATAAGACATTGTTCTTGACCTTAAAAATGGCTATTTGGTATGGGCAAAAAAAATCAAATTCCATGTGTCTGGCATAATACCTTTACGTGTCGTATAAATGGTGGACATAGATGTATACCATGAATTAATGTAACTGCTTCCTTCAAGGGCTTAAATATACAATTTAAACTACATAAACTTCCCCTGAGTGTCTTTGCTTCAAGTTAAGGAAGGGAAGGTATAAGAAAAAAAGTGCATTATATATATGCGTATGTACACTAAGAACATCACGAAGTGTCAGAATAAGTAACTAATTGCAGAAATATAGCACATGTATCAGAAATTCCACAGTTACACAAACTATAAATAAGGCAAACTGGGAGATCACAGTTTCCTAGGATCAACACAAAATCTAACCTAATGATTATAAATGAGATTGTGAATGTTCTGCTCTCACTGTAGCAGTTAGTGGAAATCCAGGCTGATGGGGGGCATCATTAATTATTAAACTCATTATGCTCACAGCAGCATATTGGCTTCCCAACCATACCTTTGGAGGCCAAAGCAGGCTCCCTCCGTCTGTCCATCACCTGGACGCGCAGTCTCTGCCCTCTGTTCCACTTGTTTTTTGTGCCCTTCTGCCCTCTGTTTCCCTCATTTTTCGAGCCCTTCTGCCCTCTGTTTCCCTTGTTTTTTGTGCCCTTCTGCCCTCTGTTTCCCTTATTTGTTGTCCCCTTCTGCCCTCTGTTTCCCTCGTTTGTTGTGGCCTTCTGCCCTCAGTTTCACTCATTTCCCACTTGTTTTTCCTGCCCTTCAGCCCTCTGTTTCCATCGTTTTTCGTGCCCTTCTGCCCTCTGTTTCCATCGTTTTTCATGCCCTTCTGCCCTCTGTGTCCCTCGTTTTTGTGCCCTTCTGCCCTCTGTTTCCCTCGTTTGTTGTGGCCGTCTGCCCTCAGTTCCACTCGTTTCCCACTTGTTTTTCGTGCCCTTCTGCCCTCTGTTCCCCTCGTTTTTTGTGCCCTTCTGCCCTCTGTTCCACTTGTTTTTCGTTCCCTGATGCCCTCTGTTTACCTCTTTTTTCGTGCCCTTCTGCCCTATGTTTCCCTCGTTTTTTGTGCCCTTCTGCCCTCTGTTTCCCTCATTTGTTGTGGCCATCTGCCCTCAGTTTCACTCATTTGTTGTGGCCTTCTGCCCTCAGTTCCACTCGTTTCCCACTTGTTTTTCGTGCTCTTCTCCCCTCTGTTCCCCTCGATTTTTGTGCCCTTCTGCCCTCTGTTCCACTTGTTTTTCGTGCCCTTCTGCCCTCTGTTTACCTCTTTTGTTGTGGCCTTCTGCCCTCGGTTTCACTCGTTTCCCACTTGTTTTCCGTGCCCTTCTGCCCTCTGTTTCCCTCGTTTTTTGTGCCCTTCTGCCCTCTGTTTCCCTTGTTTTTGTGCCCTTCTGCCCTTTGTTTCCCTCTTTCTTCGTGCCCTTCTGCCCTCTGTTTCACTCATTTGTTGTGGCCTTCTGCCCTCAGTTTCACTTGTTTCCCACTTGTTTTCCATCGTTTTTCGTGCCCTTCTGCCCTCCGTTTCCATCGTTTTTCATGCCCTTCTGCCCTCTGTTTCCCTCGTTTTTTGTGCCCTCTGCCCTCTGTTTCCCTCGTTTGTTGTGGCCTTCTGCCCTCAGTTCCACTCATTTCCCACTTGTTTTTCGTGCCCTTCTGCTCTTTGTTCCCCTCGTTTTTTGTGCCCTTCTGCCCTCTGTTCCACTTGTTTTTCCTGCCCTTCTGCCCCCTGTTTACCTCTTTTTTTGTGCCCTTCTGCCCTATGTTTCCCTAGTTTTTTGTGCCCTTCTGCCCTCTGTTTCCCTCGTTTGTTGTGGCCTTCTGCCCTCAGTTTCACACGTTTGTTGTGGCCTTCTGCCCTCAGTTTCTCTCGTTTCCCACTTGTTTTTCGTGCCCTTCTGCCCTTTGTTTCCCTCGTTTTTGTGCCCTTCTGCCCTCTGTTTCCCTCGTTTTTTGTGCCCTTCTGCCCTCTGTTTTCCTCTTTCTTCATGCCCTTCTGCCCTCTGTTTCACTCGTTTGTTGTGGCCTTCTGCCCTCAGTTTCACTTGTTTCCCACTTGTTTTTCGTGCCCTTCTGCCCTCTGGCATCAAGCTGGCATCATTTTTTAAATTAGTCTCAGCACGTCTCAGCCCGAAGGAAAAGCCCATTTTCTGGCATCAAGCTGGCATAATTTTTTAACCCTTTCGATGCTCATGACGGAACGGTTTCGTCATGAGCATCAGTTGGGCTATGCTCATGACGGAACCGTTCCGTCATGACCACACTCATTAACATTGGGCCCCAACACCGGCTGTAAATCGGGGTAGCACGGATGACGTAAAGTAGCCGTTTCTGTCATGACAAGGAAAATCCCATTTTCTTTTGCGATGTAATGGCATTTTAACATCACATGCGTTGTAATTGCATGCAATGTTAATGCCATCGCGCTGTTGTAGCATGCGGACTAATAGGTTGGGATGTCAGCGACCATGCGATGTAAAAGTCACGGTGTGATAGCACCCCTATGTATTTACATCAATGTAATGGGTGTTTCCCCTATGCACCCGGCTCCTCTGGGATAGATAACACAGGTAACTTGGTACTCACATGGGTGCTGGCCTTACAACCTTCTATGTTCCAAAGGGTTTGCTTGAAGTCCTCTCTGAAGTGTCCTTAAACTGTAATTTTCCAACACTGACTTTCCCACAGAGTTGTTCGGAACAAGCGTCTGTGTTCTCACACTGTACCCGTCCTCCGTGGGCTCCCTGTATCACTCCTTTGGGTGGTTTCTCGGGGTCCCAGTGATTCTAGGCACTGTGTCTAGTGAGGTCGTTGTTGGTGTACCATGTTAATATATTGATTAAGTATTGTGTGCCTTGTACTCTAATCTCAAAAATAGGTTAGTAGAGAGTGTTTAGTAATAAATACATATATTTTATATAACACTTGTGTGGTTCTCCTTTCATTTGATTATTCAGGAGTTCCTGATCTGGTAAAACAACTGCTTTGCGTTCCTTCAAGACTTAGTCTGAATGCTGCTCTCCATAGCTACCACTATGATAGCTTTCATAAAGGTTATCTTTAACCTAATCACGATAAGGGTTGTTTGGACTGGTACAGGGTGCTCACTTTAATTAGTGTACAGCATATACCAGGCCAACTTCTCACAATGTGCTTTTGTATCTCCATCTCAGCACAATCATCTCTAGCTCGGGCTTTCATTTATCTGCCCCCAGGATACAATTGCCTTGTATTTGATAACATTTTCGAATGTTACCCTTCTCGGAGATTTTAACATATATTATGATATCATAGCAGATGCTCATACTGCTACTGTCCTAGAGAAGTTACATTTGCTCAATTTGAGTCAATACCTCTCTCTCCTTACGCATCAAGCAAGTGTAGTCTTGGACATCCTTTTTTACAACTCTATGGTTGAGATTCAGAAAGATAAGGCCATTCCCTGGTCTGGCCATTCTATCACCCAATTTGTTTGGAGACCACAACTAAAAGGGACACATTAAAATCTAGCTCATGTCGGATTTGGTTGAAAGCTACGTTATCTTATTAGGAAACAGTCTTAGATAATTCCAACTTTTCTCCCAGTGGGGTGGTTGAAACTGATGTTCCAGCAATTAAGTCCTGGTTTCTGGACATGGCTAATAAAAAGCCTATCTAAACAAATCCTGTAACTCTAAAAGCCAGCCATCTGCCCTCTGGCTCACTTCTGAATTGGGAGAATTAGGAAACACTGTCAGAAATGGGAGCAGATTTGGTGAAGGCAATATTCAATTTTGTATTAGGAAAGGTATAAAGAGGCCCCAAAGAAGTATCACCCAATGATTAAAAAAGCACAGTCTATCTTCTACCACTAACAACCAACGTGAAATCTTCAGAATAGTTAGGCACTTTCTCCATCCTGTGTGTCTCTCACAGCCAATAGCTGCTTCTGCTTATCGATGTAAGTAGCTATCTAGTTTTTTAAGACAAGGTACTAAAAATTGTAGCCCACCTGTAAGCCAACCATATCATCTCCAATACAGAGAGCAAGCCAATGCATATTAATAGATCCAGACCTTGCAACCTGTGTAAAATCTCCAAGATCACATTGATGGGGTCTAAACAGGCCATCCTATCCTGCAAGTCTGGTTTAACTGATGACCTTAGCCCTCCACACATTTTAATATTGATTTCCAATGCCTTTTGTATTTGCGGTTTCATATTTTTTTTTCAATGTGGTGTCTATGCAAAATGTTTCTGAATGTCAATGTGTAGGACAAAGACGCGAATATCACCATGTTTTAACTGGATTTGTTCCATTTTATCTATCTGCATCATCTGAGGGTTCTAAGTTCTCTTTTAGTGTTTGTATTATGTTACATATCTGTTCTTATTAGTATTTTAGATTAGTATATATTGTTGTTTATTGCATGGATATAAATTTGGATGTGGGGTCTGACCATGTGCTCCTAAGGACTGTTTTAATGTTGTAATGAAATGTTATTATGCATATGCACTTTAATGGTCTATTGACCAAATAAAGTTTCTTTGATGATGATGATTATTTCCAGTGCAGTAAATCCTATTTTAAACAAATATTCAATAATTCCATCAAATCTGCTATAGTGCCACT
Organism: Lissotriton vulgaris; assembly: GCF_964263255.1. NCBI lineage: Eukaryota > Metazoa > Chordata > Amphibia > Caudata > Salamandridae > Lissotriton > Lissotriton vulgaris. The sequence goes on from NC_141691.1 coordinate 933,944,066, forward strand.
GTGTTGTAAGCAAGCTAGATTGGTCCCACTGCTAAAAACCAATTGGTCAGTTTTAGGGCTATCGCTTTACTACTGGCTGCATCCAAAATGCTGGACAAATGTATCAATGTGCAATTATCTAAATCTTTGGAGCAATGTAATCTACTGCATCCCTCACAATCCGGGGTTAGGCAGTGGCATAGTACTGAGACTGCAGTGAAGTAGTCCATCAAATTGGCGCTCGGCAAGGAAAAACAGGCTGCTCGGATCTTACTTGATCTATTAGCAGCCTATGATACTGTATCCTACACCATCCTCCTCCAGCATCCGGAAAATATCGGAGTGAATGTAAATTGATATGTAAATTGATACTTGTATAGCGCACTACTCACCCGCAAGGGTCTCAAGGCGCTTGTATGAATACCGCTGTGGAACCCATCCTGGCTTTCCCTGTGAGGCTTCCACTCCTGGGCACCCCCAAGGTGGAGGCCAGGCATCCTTAGTGTTGTGGGGACCGTTGTGGAGATTAAGCAAGCTATTGCCCAGAGTTGCAGAGTGGGACTCCATGATTGGAATAGGCACCGAGGCGAGAATTACCAGGTCCGTGGAATTTTGAGCCCAAGACCCGCCGAGGCGGGGAATTGAACCCTGGTCCCAGGCTAGACCTCTGCATCAGGGTCTGCCGCTCTAATCATTGAGCCACACTTCTCACGGCTCCTGCCTTAGCTTGGCTTTGTTCTTTTTTAAAGAACAAAGGCTAAGCCGTCTGGACGGCTCCACATTCTTCGGACCTCAGCAAGGTTAATTTCGGAATCCTGCAGGGCTCAGCACTGAGCCTGACTCTCTATTCAATATCCATATGGCCCCGTAGGCTCTTTTAGTAGAATCTTCGGGGTCCAGCTAATCTTGTAGGTGGCTGGCACACAGCTTTTTCTATCAATGGAGAAGGATTTGCCCGAGGTGTATAGCATTTTTAAGACCTCCCTGGAAGTAGACTTTGAGTGGATGTAGTCCAGCAACTGTTGTATGAGGATACAACGCATGCCATTACAACACATGCTGTTACAACTCATACGTTTACCCTGACTTGCTGCGCTGGAAGTTGGAATAGTATAATTTACTATTCCAACTCCAGTGTGTGCAGCAGTAGGGAAGGTGTTGGAGGTAACTCCAACACCTTCTACCCCCTGCAACAGTCCTTTCGCATTGAAACGACAAGCGTTGTAATGGCACGTGTTGTAATGCTTCCGTTGTACAGGCTGTTTCCCTCCAGCAACAACTCCAGTGGAACACTCATAGTGTCCTCGATGAGACACTGAATGCTGACAGGAGTGAGCTGCCTTCCCATTGCCTCGGACCATCTTAGCCACTAACCTGAGAGCCAAGATCAAGCTCCAGCTGGCTATGAGCTCTCAGGTTGCTGCGCTGTTGGGCTCCTTGAAGACATTCTTACCTTTACTCCCTTTAGAGGTTCAGAAAACATCGACATATAACCGTATCACCTTGTGCTTTGAATCTCATAATTCCTTATATATAGCTTTGCCCGCCTGCTTGCTGGAAAGGTTGCAGGTGGTACAGAATGCAGCTGCTGGGCTTTTCTAAAGGTTCCTAAGCAGGGATTGAGCTCTCCATATTTGAAGGAGATTGATTGGCTACCGATCAGTGATAGAATTTGGTATAAACGTAAATCCTGGCCCACAAAGATTTCTCTAGCATGAGTCATTGGTATCTTTCAAACAGACTAATCCATTACCAGCCAGCGAGGTCCTCTGCTCTTCGGAGGCAGAGGGCTATTCCATATACCGAAAGTTAAACGCAAGAAGTGAGTAGGCTTGTTTTTTTCCTATCTTGCGACACAGGCTTGGTATCACCTCTCAACACATCAATGCAAAATTAGAACAGAAAGTCTATTCAGAAACTCACTCAAACATGGCTGCTTAAGTGGGCTATCTGATCAGCTTCGGGAACGGTGCTTGGAGGGGGGGATACCGTCTACCAGCACCAGGACACTCCTGCTGGAGTAGTTCATCGCTTTCGAAATGGTCTGGCTAACTGACTGATGGATTTCCACTATTGTCTTTTCAGTGTGTAGTTGACAACATCTCCACAATACATTCTGTTACAGACCAGTCAGTGAATTAGTTAGAAATCAACACGTTTGAGACAATTATGATTTGGTATTCAATGGTGGCAGTGTCACATTTACAAAGATTAAAAAAGAAATTAGAGTAAGTGCCTATCTGAGTCTGTTGAAGTTTAGACTACTTGTGCAGTAGTGTTAAGGTGCTCAAAGCATACTTTCTGTGCCCTCTACGCTCCATATTATCTGACACTGGACTATTCGTATTCTATGGCAAGACGCAGCTCAGATTCAGCCACCCTATGAAGGGATCCTAACTCTGGTAGAGTCAGATTCCACCACTCATACGTTCATTGGTTTCGTCAATGTACTGCAACCGAGCAAAACAAAGAAATGGAGCATGACAATACCGACAAAAAATGAATCAATTTAACAGAGATATTTTACCTGTGAACGCTGATCATATATACTTTAAGTTAGTGTGGCAGTGCAGTGACCGATGTGTATTCATCTAAAAGCAATTCTGTTTAATTTGTCTGTGAGCTCGAAAAGATTAATAACCATGATTGTGTGGGAATAGCAGAAGGAAACTCTTTGTGTATTCCTTTATTAAATTAGGCACATTCAGCGCGGTACAGCAGTGCTGTTAATGGTATTGATTGGCTGCTTTCTTTGAAAATGGCTGGTGAAAAGTTGCATTGCACCAGTTTTTAGGAAAACGAAGCATTCTTCAAATACAGGTGAAGCGCAAAATAAAACCTCTGCTGCATCGACTAAAAAAACAAAACATTACCTCCTTTGTTAGCTAGTCAAAAGAGAAAGGACAACATGAATCGGCTTTTTTGAATGAAAGCTGCTGAGCTCTCAGGTGAGCCCATGTGGAGAATGTCACAGATACACGAAAGCACAAAAGATTTGCTTGCTCCCTTACTGCCCGATCTATATGAAGGGTTCATTTCCACCGCATACCAGCCCCCCTTTTGCTCTCCATCCACATAGCACCGACCAGCACCCCCAACTACTAATCCTATCCAGCCAACAGAGAACATACAATCTCACCACTGCCCCTCCTGCATCACACACCTCTCCAAAAGAGCCACCACCTTCACGAAGCAGCATCAGACCAAACAACCACAAGCAGCTGTTTTCTACAGCCGCAAATATCCAAAGTGGCACTCCAGTTGGTGTGACAGAAGCAGGGACAAGACAGAGGCAGGGAGCATGGGGGAGAGCTGCTCTGCCTGAAGCTGGTGCTGTTTTAATTCTATCTACTCTGTTCCTGCTAGTGTGTGAGGCTCATAGGTCTCCTGTAAGCAAACTGTCTGCTTCAGTGGGTCTTCCAGACCCTTTTCTACTATCAGGGCCACGTGACTCTCTATCTCAGGTGCCCCAATCCCCAAACAGCGTCCAGTTCAGTTATGAGGCTGGGATAGTATGGGTTGGTGAAATATGGATCATTGTGCTTCAGTTTATCTGGGCTGTCCCACATAATCCACATGATGTTGTGTATGTATGAGTGCTATTTGCCAACACTCTTTGACCAAGAGGCATGAGGCAAAGCAACATTTTCATGGCTTTGAGAAACAAAGTGCATGCTAAGGTCAAGGAAGCTGGTAATAAGACAGCGGCGATCAAAGCTATTTCAACCAGTCTTAAATCTATAGATACCAAAGTGTCAGAGTTAAAACACTAATTGGAGTAGTATGTGTCAAAAGAACAAACCTGATCCTGTAATGCCACATCATGGTTGAAAGTTTTACTCTGACAGTCTGTTGATTTCTCTGGTGGTCATTGAATCCATAATGTCCAAAGTTGTTCTTTTTATGATGAGGGTGGAACCTGACTTTACTATTGTAGATGCATATTACCATTTGCGGCACTCATGAGGATGTGTACTGTGGGCAACAATGATGCACTCTGTAGAACTCATCTAACTTCAAACAACTCAGGGGCATATGCACAAGGAGCCATTGCAGAATTAACAATAATAAACTGAACAAATCCCAATACTGTTTCTTCTATATATGAACTAAATCTTCGTCTTTGAACTAAACACAACATGAATTCTAGACTCACCATTTAGTCTGAATTGTTCATTTTATTTCTTCTCATTTTTTCAAAAAGGTTTAGTTTTTGCAATTCAACACTTTTTACATTTTTTATTACAACACACTACTCCTAATGGAAAAAAAACATGTAATGAAAAACAATATATACAAAATATACAGCAAAACATTCATATCATCATTCAACCAACTCAACCACTCAAAAAACATTTTCTCTCACACAACAGCAGCAACACATATATTTACAATTGATTTCTGATTTCATATAAAGATAAACAAAGCCATAGAAATTGATGTAAACCTAAATTTGCAAACTTTTTACAAATGCAAGAAAAATATTCTTTTTTAAGATTCTTATAGCATGAGCAAAAAAACGGGTCTACGCGTTCCAAACTCCTAATCAGTGGAAAGTTCTCATCAGGACCAGAAAGCTGCGGAAAGAGCAAAAAGGAAACAAATTTAAGGCTTCTAATTCCTATAAATCATATAGTGACTCTCCACTATGCGTCATCAAACCTCCTACCTTGGGAGAACCACAAGCCTGTTATTGCAACCTCGATGCTGGACACTAAAGAAAGCAGATACCAAAAAGCTTACATTACTCCTTAATTCATTCACATAATCTAATTGGTCCGAAAAACTGTCAGCCCAAGTTGCATACTTACATCTCACACTCAAATATGTGTTATTGCGATTTTTGCATGATGTATTTGAATCTACAAACCAAGATGAATGTATGTATCAGGGCTTATCAACCAATGGACTCGTTGTTTACTAACAAAATGTCAGTTGAAAGAGAGGACTTACTTCTAATTAAGCCTTTCTTCCATTTGGATTGATTTTGGTGCTCGGGAAACAAACCTAGGATGGAAATGGACAAATCCCATCACATTCTTCAATCGATAACCTCTAATTTCAACATTTGGGCAGAGGGGAGAGGAGTCGGATCCTTACCTCTACGCTCGACTCGCGCCACGGACCGAATCTGGACGGCGTTCAGATTGTTTACTGCTACGTCTGGGTCTTGGGTTGGGAACATATTAACGGCATCACTTCCTTCAATAGAGTTTCGTGGGAAATGTAGTGTTATGCCGCTGATGGATTTTGTATTTAGAAGTCAACAAGGTCACCCTTACGAGTCAGCAAAGGACCTCGGGGAACATATTTACAAAAACAACAGTGGTCCCATGCACTATTAAAATTCAAACAGTAATCAATATAGACACACTGGATACTATATTGCTTTTGGACATGTCCAGCCGGACAGAGGTCTCAATCTTTTTACTTATTCACAAAAAATACACAAGAATTTCCTTCAACAAATCTTCGTAGCATGATGAGGAAGACACACCGACCGACTGATCCGGACTATCTTGCCAAAAAAGCAATCGAGCATACTGCAGACGCGTTTTCATCAGACTCTCCGATTCTTGGATGCTGAGTCAATTCCACTCTCTGAATATCTGTTATTGTCCTGCCCGACATCTTTAGGGTGGTTGCTATTGGCTACAAAGGTGTATATTGTTTAGGCATTATCAATGTTCTGATGATGATCCCCATGATTAGATAGTGGGATCGAAATGCCGTCGACCTTTATGTACACCATATACCTATAATGTACACCATGTGTTATATGTTTGTAATGGTGTGACTTGAATTTCTGTTGCATTTTCATCTACAGGAATCTGAAGTTCTTTTGCCTAAAAGCCTTGTGTTTTCTGTTTGCGACATTCTTCACCATGCCCATTTGTATGTGGTAGGGTACAGGCTTGTGCCCCACTACGAAGAAATGTTGAAGGAAATTATTGTGTATTTTCAGTCAATAAGTAAAAAGATTGAGACCTCTGTCCGGCTGGACATGTCCAAAACCAATATAGTATCCATTGTGTCTATATTGATTACTGTTTGAATTTAAATAATGCATGGGACCGCTGATGGATTTTGAGCATTTATGGAATAAAATATCTTATTTATGCAAAGTTTGTTTAAAATGGAAAATGTTTGGTGAATTTTACACATACGTAGATGTTTGAAACGAAAATACTTTGCCAATCAGATCCATTAAAGGGCTCGTGGGAGATGTGGTTTCTCCCGTAAAGTATAGTTTTGTTATAATTTGGGTTGCAACAATTGTGTGGTTCGGGCTAACAGACTGATCCCTACCAACCAGTGCTAACCCCTGAGGGTTGGCTCGATAAATGTAACCTTTTGGTCTAATGTTTGAAAGGGCTCTTGGGAGCTGTGGTTTCTCCTACAGAGTGTGATTGAGACAGCCAAAATTTTCATCAGACAAATAGTTTAGTCAACACCATCCTGAATGTTTTAGCATGAACATATCATATTTCTTGTGATTGTACTGAACTTACCCTCGCACACAATTGTAAAAACGGGCAATAATGCGGTTAGCCCGCAGTTACCATGGAGTGACCATGTCAGTTCTTGCAGATAGCTTCCAATTGTGGGCTGTGTTGGATGTTGCTCCACTAGGCAGTACTAAGTATGTTGTTCGATCAAGGTTATTAATTCAATTTAAAAATCTAAGACAGTTCATTTAATTCATCAACAGCGGTGTTAAATTTGACGATAAGCATCGCTTCTCTTCTTGGTCATTTTGCGTCCAAATCCCCTCCTCTTAAATCCTGTTCGACTTTTGAGATGACGTTCCACACTAAATCATTTTCTGTGTGTTTTTTTTATGCCAATGATTGACAAGTGGGGCTGTTTGAATGTTCCTTCTTTTCCTTGATTTATGCTGTTTAATCCTTGATCTTATCTCCTGATTGGTCTTGCCAATACATAGCTGATTACAAGGACATTTTATCCCATATATGACATACCGGGATTTGCAATTAGAAAAAGTGTTGTGTTTCCAATAGATGTTATTGTGTTTGAAGACTAAGCCTTCTTCGGTTGTTGAACAGCAAATACATGTACCATATTTGTGGTGTCCTTGAACCAGTGGCAGGCCTGCAAAAGCTCTTATTGATACTGCATTCTTTGGTGGTAACGCAGCCCTTACTATTTGATTTGCCACACTACAATCCTTTTTGAATGCAAAAAAAGGAACATTCTTCAATGTGGTATCCACATTTTTTACCAGGTTCCAGTTTTGAATGATCACTTTTTTTAGCATGTTGGAATTTGGACAGAACGTTAAAATGAAAACAATTCTATCTTTTCCTTTTTTAGATCTTTTTTCAAGAAGACTCTCACGGGGCGTCCACCATGCGCGTTTCATCGCTCTCTTGAGTAATTCTTTTGGGTATCCATGTTCTAGAAGGTAGTTAGTTAATCTCATGGCATGTTCTTGGTATTCATCCTTAAAGTTACAATTTCTTCGTATTCGAAGGTATTGACCGTATGGCAGGTTATCTTTGAGGCTTCGTGGATGATTGCTTGTGAAGTGAAGTTATTTATTACGATCAGTCTGCTTTTTGAACAAAGTTGTTACCAGTCCTCCATGGGACGGGTATACTTCCACATCTAAGGGTTGCATTCTGCTCTTAGAATAGTTTAGACTGAATTGTATCTCTGGAATGCGATTGTTCAACCATTCGTGGAATGTTTTGAGTTCTTCTTCACTCCCAGTCCATGTAAGGAAAATATCATCTATGTATCGGCTCCAATTGCTGATACATCCAACAAAAGGATTGTTTTGATACACATGAGTCTCTTTGAATCTATATATATTATCAGTGGTGGGATGCACACCTTTTTATCCCATGTTTAATCTGATCAGTTTAATCTACATGGAGAATTCGAGTGAGGAGTGCTGCAGAAACGAGCAGGAATTGAACTACACCTTTTCATTAAAAAGTAGATGCAAACATGTCACGATACCCCTGACGAAGGGTACATCCCGAAATGCATTGGGTATTTTATTTAAATAAAATCGTGACATGTGGAAACATTTTAGTCTCCTGTGATTTTGAAGAACTACATTGAATAATCTTAAAAATGAGTAAAATTCATTGATGAAAGCAAGCAAAAGGAGAAAAGCATATGAAATAAAAGTGGAATTATTGAAGAGTCAAATACAGAATTTATTTATTGGACTCATTTGTGACAGACATGGTTGTGCAGCTTGAGAGGGGCCAGAAGCGGTCCCTTCGTGTTCATTCTCTTTGATTCTAGCCATAAACAAACCGGCTAATTCCGGTGCGAACGGACATCCAATAGCTACTCCGCCTACTTGGAAGTAAAAATCTCCGTTAAAGTTGACATAATTTTTCTTAAGGGCAAAGCCCGCCAGTTTCAAAATGAACTCTGTTGGTACCTTTTGTGGTCTTTCACGTGTTTCCAAAAAGGATTCCAGTACGTGTAGGCCTTCTTCTTGGGGGATCTGGGTGCAAAGGAACACCCCGTCTAGTGTTACTAGGATGGGCACGTTTACTTCAAACTTTAAAGTCTTTAGTTTGTTGATGAGGTCAGTGGTGTCTCTTAAGAATGATTTGACAGTCGGCAAAAAGGGTTTCAAGAAAAAGTCCACGAATTTCGCTATGAGTTCCATGAGAGACTCACACCCAGAGACTATTCAAGTTTAACATTTGTATAGCGCACTACTCACCCAGAGGGTCTCAAGGCGCTTGAGGGAGGGGAGGTATATAACTTGTCGAATATCCAAGTTTTAAGAAGGAGAGGTGGTTCTGTGTGAGGTGGAGGTGGATGGGGAGAGAATTCCAGGTCTTGGCCGCTAAGTAGGAGAAGGATCTTCCCCCCATGGTGGATCTTTGGATGAATGGAATTGCAGCGAGGGCTTGATTGGACGATCGTAGTTGGCGGGTGGGGTTGTAAAATGACAGGCGCGTGTTGAGGCATTCGGGTCCTAGGTCGTAGAGGGCTTTGTGTGCGTGGGTGAGGAGGCGGAATGTTATTCTCTTGTTGACGGGGAGCCAGTGGAGGTCTTTCAGGTGACCAGAAATGTGAGCTTGGCGGGGGATTTCTAGGATGAGTCTGGCTGAGGCGTTTTGGATGCGTTGGAGTTTTTTCTGTAGTTTGGCTGTGGTTCCGGCGTAGAGTGTGTTTCCGTAGTCCAGTCGGATTGTGACCAGTGCATGGGTGACCGTCTTTCTTGTTTCGGTAGGGATCCAACGGAAGATTTTTTTGAGCATACGTAGGATGTTGAAGCATGATGATGAGACGGCGTTGACTTGTCTGGTCATTGAGAGGGAGGAGTCCAAGATGAAGCCCAGGTTACGTGCGTGGTCGGTTGGTGTGGGTGTGAATCCCAGGGCCGGTGGCCACCATGAGTCATCCCAAGCAGAGGGGGATGATCCTAAGATGAGGACTTCCGTTTTGTCCGAGTTAAGTTTTAAACGGCTGTTCTTCATCCATTCGGCTACTTCTTTCATCCCTTCGTGTAGGTTGGTTTTGGCGGTGTTTGGGCCTTTGGTGAGGGAGAGGATCAGCTGGGTGTCATTTGCGTAGGAGATGATGTTGAGGTTGTGTTGGCGCGCAATGGATGCGAGGGGACTCATGTAAACGTTGAAGAGGGTGGGGCTGAGTGATGATCCTTGTGGTACGCCGCAGATGACTTTGGTGGCCTCTGATCTGAAAGGGGGGAGGCGGACTCTCTGTGTTCTTCCGGAGAGGAACGAGATGATCCAGTCCAAAGCTTTTCCTTGTATTCCGACTTTGCTGAGGTGTTGTATAAGGGTGCTATGACAGACTGTATTGAAGGCTGCAGAGAGGTCAAGTAGGATGAGGGCAGCTGTTTCTCCGGTGTCCAGTAGAGTTCGAATGTCGTCTGTTGCTGCGATGAGGGCGGTCTCGGTGCTGTGTTTGGCTCGGAAGCCGGATTGCGAAGGGTCAAGGGATTTGTTGGATTCGAGGAAGGCGGCGAGTTGACTGTTGACGGCTTTCTCACTGACTTAGGCAGGGAATGGGAGTAGCAAAATGGGGCGGTAGTTCTTGAGTTCAGTGGGGTCTGCTGTGGGTTTCTTCAGGAGGGCGCTGAGTTCGGCATGTTTCCAGCTTTCCGGGAAGGTAGTGGAGTTGAGGGAGCAGTTGATTACATCTCGGAGATGGGGTGCGATAATGGAGTCTGCTTTGTTGAAAATGTGGTGAGGACATGGGTCGGTTGGCGATCCTAAGTGGATGGAGTTCATCAGACGGATGGTGTCTTCAGTGGTGATTGTGTTCGAGTCGCAAAGGTTGTTGGAGGTGGGTTTAAGTTCGGAGGTGGGTGGGGTGGACTGGTCTACGGGCTGGTCTCCAAAGCTGTTATGTATGTCAGCGATTTTGTTGTGGAAGAATGATGCTAAAGAGTCGCTGAGGTCTTGGGAGGGAGTGATGTCGTTGGTGCCGGCGGTGGGGTTGGTAAATTCTTTAACGATGTTGAATAGTTCCTTGCTGTTGTGGGCGTTGTTGTCGAGTCGATCCTTAAATGCTGATTTCTTGGTGGCCTTTCTGGTGGTGAGGTCTCATTTTTGTGTACTTTAGGTAGTACTTAAAACAGAGGAATGAGAGGACTTTTATTTTTTAGGTATTCTAATTCTTTTTTACCTACAAAATCTTGTAGACTTCCTTCATACAAAATGGAGTACAATTGGTTTTTGAATTCCATAGGATCTTTATTGATTTTCCTATAGCATTTAACAACCTTTAATTGTCTCAAAACTTCCGAGATATACATTGCCTTGTCCCATATAACAATTGAGCCGCCATTGTCTGCTTGCTTAATTATAACTGATGTATCTCTGTTGAGGTTATTTAATGCCATAGATTCTGATATTGTCATGTTAAATTTTGTCCATCTTTTTTTCTTTTCCATATCTGTAATGGCTGACAAAATGTTTTTTTCAAAGGCTATTACTTCTTACGGAACTTTGTTTGCAGGTGGACAAAACGAGGATTTTTTCTTTAAGCCTGTTGTTTCCATAGTGGTCTTGAAAGGATGTTCCGCAAAGAATGTTTTTAATCTGATTTTTCGTCAAAATTCAATTGTCTCTGTTTTTAATTTCCCAAAATCTGTCTTTTTGGATGGGACGAATGAAAGTCCTTTCTGCAGGATACTCTGTTCCTCTTTAGTTAACACTTTTGAAGACAGATTAAATACTGGAGATGTTATCAGTTTTTGTAGTTGTGTCGACGGGTTGACATCTCCCATGGTTGTGGGTTGAATCTTATCCTTCCCCGTGCTCATGTTTGGCCTCGTCCTAAAAAAGACCCCGGTTGTTGTTGGTAGGAGCCTCTTCTGTTGGTATTTCTATGTGGCTCAGTATCAATATCAATATATTTCTTTATTCGGCATTTAAAAAATACCACAAAAGTACATAAAAACTGTTAAAAAATCCCTAAAATACAATTCATTGACCCGTGGATAAACAACTGGCGAACAATACATTCAGTACCGCCCTCTTGAGTTCCTTATTCCTACAGAGATCTTAATAAAATTCATTATACAGAACAGAGTTTAGGGATCATTAGCCTTTTACAAAAGCAATAATGCTATTTTGGCGTGTTGGAACTTTGATTTTTTTTTATTCCTACTAAAAACTTGCGCCTGGGTAGCGTATAAAATGAGCATAGCAATACAAAATGAAGGGTATCCTGCGGAGACCTATTGTCGCAGCCGACGGTACCCTTCTGCTCAACCGTTAAAGTAAAACCTGGAGGATCAGCCAGTATATGGTGTAAAAGGTTGAGCCTATAACGAGTCATGTAGAATCTGTCCTGTGCATTGTGAGTGAGGGCGAGATAGGGTTCCATTCCTTCCTCTGTTTTCAATAATCTGTAAGCATCAACTGTGGGTTTTCGTTCTTCTGTGGCAGCCCTACAAGCAGCTGCCCGTTCCCCAAATTTTTTTTTACCTCTCAGTTTATCATGAGCAGTGATGTCTTCCGGATTGGTAAAGAGTTTCTTACAACCAATGCTCTTGAATGTACCTTTTACATATTTTAACCAAGGGATACTCATTCCTTTATCTCTTTTTAGGAAATCTGGGATGATATGTCTGCTTAGATCTTCCTCTGGATTAATCCAGATCTTCAGCCAGGCTATGAGAGGTCTGACCTTTATTTGGTCTTCAATATATGCCCCTCCTACCTCTTCATGTATAATGTGGGCAGGGATGCTTTGTGGGGTTTTAAGTACCATTCTAAAATATTTATTTTCCTCTGCCTGTATCTGTTGAATATTAGCAAAACCCCATACTTCTGACCCATAAACCACTTTAGTGCAGCTGATCGATCTGTACAAGTTCATGAAATGTTCAGGCGACCACCTTCCCAGCCTACGGCCATAATTCATTATTGCTCCAGTTGAGGCCACCAATTTTGAACGGTGTTTTTCCACTAAGAGTTTGAAGCTTAACAACCCGTCAAATAGCAAGACTAGGTAAGAGAAGGACTGAACCTGTTCTAGTTTGTGGGTGCCTATCTTGTAGGAGAACTTCTTGCAAGGTTTGACCCCTGTCAGCATAACATAGGATTTATCCAGATTTGCAGATAGGTCTAGTATATTCATAAAGCCGACAAACCCATCGATAAGCCTCTGGAGACCCTTAGGGGTGCGGGCTAACAGCACCGCGTCATCAGCGTAAAGCAGGACGGGGACAGAACAGGAACCTACTTGGGGGGAATCTACTCCGAGTTTACTTAATTCCCACGTAATTCCTACGTAATATCCAAATCGCCAGAAAACTCACCAGGAGCAGAGTCGCCATCCCTAACAGCGGAGCCGTCCCAGGAGCACCACCATTGCCGCCGACCTTGCTGCAGCTCCACTGTCGAGTACCTCCCCCCCCGCCGCAGCCTCACAACAACTGCGCTGCCGCTGAGTGGGGGTGAGGGAAAGACTACACTTTCCAGCAGCCTCCGCGACCGGAAGTCGCGTCGAGGCGGAGCGCGCCAGGAGGCGCTTAAAAGCAGCCTTCAATCATCAAAGCACTGGGTAATATCCAAATCGCCAGAAAACTCACCAGGAGCAGAGTCGCCATCCCTGCCAGCGGAGCCGTCCCAGGAGCACCACCATTGCCGCCGCCTTGCTGCAGCTCCACTGTCGAGTACCTCCCCCCCCGCCGCAGCCTCACAACAACTGCGCTGCCGCCGAGTGGGGGTGAGGGAAAGACTACACTTTCCAGCAGCCTCCGCGACCGGAAGTCGCGTCGAGGCGGAGCGCGCCAGGAGGCGCTTAAAAGCAGCCTTCAATCATCAAAGCACTGGGTAATATCCAAATCGCCAGAAAACTCACCAGGAGCAGAGTCGCCATCCCTGCCAGCGGAGCCGTCCCAGGAGCACCACCATTGCCGCCGACCTTGCTGCAGCTCCACTGTCGAGTACCTCCCCCCCCGCCGCAGCCTCACAACAACTGCGCTGCTGCCGAGTGGGGGTGAGGGAAAGACTACACTTTCCAGCAGCCTCCGCGACCGGAAGTCGCGTCGAGGCGGAGCGCGCCAGGAGGCGCTTAAAAGCAGCCTTCAACACCCGCGTCGCGGGAGCGCGCGGGGCAGCGCCGGGCTAAGCCCGGGCAAAGGGCGGGCCCTCTGTGGCCCTCCGGGGACCGAGGAGTCCGGGACGGGGCCACCCCCCTGAGATCTCGCCCAGCTGTCATCAACCAAGGTAAACGCCCAACGCCATTTTATAACATCTGCACTCACAAAGCTATTACCTCTTCATTTAGCAATATTGCATACAATTGAAAATAACATCGTGAGGATGAGTAAAAGTCGAAATACCCCCGTGACCACAAGATCAGCTACCAGATTGAAAGATGTCACCAACAGCCCTCTTCCCACAATAACCGCCATAGACTTAATGCTACAAAAAACGATCAACGTCGTGGCGGATGCAATTCAGGACTCCGAAAGACGCCTCTCACTTACTCCAGATTTATGTTTCCCCGACCTCTCTTTACACACCACAGGTAACATAAACATTCTGGATAACACCATAAACTCTGAGGAGTCTATTTTAACGTTGTCATTTACAGGGCTTCCTAGTCCCCAAACAAGAGACAACACGCAAACAGCCTTGCTTATCTCACCTTCAGGCAACAGTAGGAACAACAGTCCTGCACCTACCGGTGAAAACAGTAGTAGCACCCATATGTCACCTATAGCTCACTTACACCCAGCAGCCCCTTCCTCGGGTGGTTTCACATCCACAACGACAAAACCGGTTACTAAAGTCAGTCGCCTGATAAAGAGCAAAAGTAGGACTACTGGCACACGAGGTAAACCCAAGTCATCTATTGCAAAAAAACAAAAATCTCACCTCAAGGCCAAACATCTCAGCTCAGCTAAAGACATTTGGTCTACATTTAGACTGGCTAAACCTGCCCCAGAGAAGGTGACCTTATGTCCTTTCATAAGCAGTCAAAACCCAGACCTGTTCTTGAATAAAGAGACGACAGTACCCACAAACACGTCTATACACACCATAACCAGGGCTGATCATACAATGATAAATACAAAATCACTTCTGAGTGATCTCGAAAGTTTGATTAAGTCCCTTCTGTTACCTATTAGTGAGAGAGTCCTCAACATTGAGAATGCCTTAGGGAAGTTTGAAAGGGCCCAAAATGACGCAACATCCACCTTGCTAAAAACATTGAAGGTATCACAACCAATTTCTACCTTCACACCAGCCAGTAACTCCCTTACTCTGATTAGCAATAAAAATCCCAGGGTAAAAAAAGCCATAGCTAACCCTACCCTTGCTAGTAAGCAAAACCAGCCAAAGACTCCTCTAACCACCCCAGCGACAACTCAAGATAGTGGTACCATCATATCCCACCCAGTGGCAGCCATACCAAGTAGCTCTCAAACCTTACAAGATGCAGAGACAGAAGATTGTGAATGGGCCGCTGAAAGTTCCCCAATCAAAATAGTAACTACCCAGGTAGAACAAACGAGACCAACCAAAACCCCCAAACAGGGCACATCCTCAAAACAATTAGGTGCTACCACGACAAAATCGATGGTAGTAAAGAGTCCACCTCATGTTAACCTCCCGCCTGAATGTAGCCCGTACACTATTGTAATGATTGGGGTACCTAAATTAATGGGGGATAGGGTAGAAACACATGGGGACCTAAAAAATAAGGTGAGCCATTGGCTCACAACTCATAGACCGATCCCTAAACATATCAATGGTCATATTGCACAGGTAAGAAGAGTAGACTGGGTGGGAAACAGATTTAAATCGACCGAGGGTGACTGTATAGTGGTAACCTTTAGGGATAGTCGTGCTGCCAGCTTTATAAGCAGCTGGAAAAGCGGTGTGACAAGTAGCTTGATCCGTACCATGGCTTTAAGTTACTTTTATCCAAATAACCATGGTCATCGTCGTACTCAAGTGCAGTCAACCTATGGACAGGAGGGGCTGCTTGAGCCGATGGTTGATAATCAATCAGGGGCCTATACACTGCCTATTGGTCCATATACTCGAACAAATCACATTGACTATAGGCATGAACAATCATGGCAGAGCAGACCTAACAACCATCCTGGTAGATATCAGGAGAGAAGCGAGCCTTTTACCCGTCCACAGCAGCAGCTCTTCTCACATCCCCAATACTTAGACACTCAATATGGGGTACCTATTTCTAACAGGTATGATGCTTTTTATAATATCGACTATTTAGATGAGATCGATTGACAAATCGTATCTCCATCCTCCTACCCTATCCCTGTTGAGCCCACAACTAAGGCAGCTCCCCTTTACAGAGTATCAAGCATGCGTCCAGAGTGCATAAGTGTTTCCTCTCTGGAGGCCAGTGAAGCGCCTAGGGCAGCTCCTTTAGTACAACTTAAAGAAAACACATCGAATGCGAGTGGGCGCAGCCACCCAAGTTCCACTAATTTAACTCAATGCATAGTGCACAGTGGTGTAAAAAACCCTCTAACTGTTAGTAATGTATCGCAAGAACACTTAACAACGGACCATGGGGTTCAAGCAATCTCTCCTCCTGCAGATCAGGCCCTGATAGCAGGCTTGGGCCTCACTGAACAACGCTCCATACATCTTTTATCCTGGAACACAGCCGGCTTAGCCGTTAAGGTTAATGATCCTGTGTGGTTAGCCTATGTAAAAAATTATACCATTCTATGCTTCCAAGAAACCTGGTTAGCAGACGCAAATGCACACATTGAGGGCTTTCAAAGTTTTTTCATTCCAGCAACCCCATCAAATAGCGGAAGATCCAAAGGGGGCCTGGCAACTTACATAAGCCTTGCACTCAGCTGCCAGGTTACAATCAGAGCATCGGACAACAAACATATTCAAATCTTAGTGCTCAGGAATGGTAAAAAGGCACTGACACTTATCAATTTTTATAATGCTGTGTCATCAAAAAAGGAGTGTAACATTCTCAAACTACAAAACCTTTTAGAAACAAAAGCGGATAGTCTACCTCGAAACATCATTATTGCTGGAGACTTTAATGCTTATCCCTGTGGCAACCCTGAAACGACACCTATTGGCCTCTTAGGCTGCAACAGGAGGTCTGGCTTTCATTTTGATCACTCGCCCCGAGGCACCAGTATCAATAACTTAATAGATGGAAGGAATCTAACCGGCACAATGGCCACACTGGAGGACTCACACCAGTTCAACGTCCCCACGTTCAAAGGCCACGGTAAAGGCTCCTACATAGACCACATATTCCTTTCAAGAGATCTAGTTGATTTAGCCACAGACTTTGAAATTCTAACAAGCATTTTCAGCGACCATAACCCTTTGTCGATCAGGATTGGAGGTGACCTTTTTAATCAGAGGAAGCCACGACCTGATCACGGTGTTTTAAATCCCATCAACGGAAACCGTCGCCTGAAGTGGTCAAAGGTCAACAGCGATTCCTTGTATGATTCAATTACCACTAGCTGTGGTAATGACCTAGATCTTTGTGTTTCTCCATCTACTTTGCCCGAAGCGACTCTGATTGCCTTTGCTGCTGTTGTTGAGAAAATTGGCCAATTGTTGTCAGTTCCAATAAAGGGACGTCATGAACATCAACCAGGGTGGTTCGATCAAGCCTGCTCAAAGGCCGGTCGAGACTTAAAAAAAGCACTCAAGGCTACCTCAAGAGACCCTGTTCTTATTAAGTCACTGCGATCTAACTACAAGTCAGTCCTGGCAGCCCGGAAAAAAGAAGTAAAAGCCGGTGTCTGGGAGAAGCTATGTGATCCTGCAATTCTGGGTAATAGCTCCAAGTTCTGGAGCATTGTAAACAAACCTTTGTTTGACGTCCCCTTAAACTCTATTGTCGGGACCAATATACCTGAGGAAGAGTGGATGTTACATTACAGCACAATTTTTAAAAGTGATAATTTGCAAGCAGACTTTGTTTTTAAATTTTCTGACGAAAATGTATTGTGTTTCACAGTGGGGGAGGTAGAAAAGGGGATACAAGGATTAACCTGTAACAAAGCACCTGGCCCCAATGGTATACCACCCGACCTATTTAAATCAAACATTTCTTTATGGGCACCAGTCATTACCGCAGTTATAAATGCAGGTATTCTGGCTGGTTGCCCAAAAGCCTGGGGGTCCTCCACCATAGTCCCTGTTTTTAAGAAGGGTGATCGTGGTAGTGTTACATGTTATAGACCCATATCCCTGATTAACTCAGTCACAAAGGTGGTGGGGGGTATTATCCTAAACAGATTAACAGCCTGGGCCAATGATAATAACATACTGTCTCCAATACAATATGGGTTCAGACCAGGCCACTCCACGATAACCCAATGTCTGAACCTATATTTAATAAACAGTAAATACACCCTAGCAAGAAAAGGGACGATCCATATGGCCTTTATGGATTTATCGTCCGCGTTTGACTGCGTAGACAGAAGCAGGCTATGGGAGGTGCTGTTAAAAATGGGGGTGGAACAAAACCTGGTCAACCTTCTTGTTGACCTCCACTCGGACACAAGAGCAAACGTCCGTTACACCCATGACTTAAAGGTAACCAGAGATTTTAGAATAACCCGAGGTGTCAGACAAGGATGCATCCTTGCCCCTTTTCTTTTTAATCTTTATATTAATGAGTTGGAGGAGCACCTACTAAAAACTGGTACAGACTTTCCTTACATTGGCAAGAAGGGCATACCGGTCCTATTATATGCGGACGACGCCGTGTTAATATCTAGAACGGCGCTTGGTCTCCAAATCTTGCTAGATTCTTTTAATGACTTCATGAACTCCCGTGGCCTGAGCATCAATAACTCAAAATCCTTTACAATGACGACAGGCGTATCTCCAAAAAAAGTATATCCTCACTCTGTAAATGGAGATAGAATACCCACTACAAAGACCTTCTCGTACCTTGGTGTTCTTTTTGACCACAAACTAACTTGGGCACCAGCAATACAAAAGAAAAAGGGCGAGGTAGTGCGGGCCAACGCAGCAATACTGGACTTCACTAGAAAAATGGGCAATAGTCCGGTGGCTGCTGTCTTGAAGTTATATCAAGCCAAAAGCACCGCTATTGCACGTTATGGAAGTGAAATTTGGGGATCAGAATCACTAGGTGCCCTTGAAGTTACTGAGAATAACTTCTTAAAAAAGGTCCTAAGGTTACCCAGGGGGACGGCCAACTTTCCGGTACATGAGGAACTTGGCATTCCACATCTAAGTGACAAGCTGGCCGTGAATCCCTTGTTATGCTGGCTGAATAGCTGGCTTAACACAGCCATACCTCTCACCAGAAACATTCTTCAAGAGGCACTACAGTGGGATGGTAGACTTAAGATCCCATGGTTAAAATACGTAAGAACGTGGCTTTTTGAATTAGGCCATCCAGATTTATTTTTATCCCCCGAAACAATAACAAAAACTGATGTAACCTTTGTAAGGAACACTTTTATGCTGTCTAGGTGCATGACACGGGAGGAAAATGAATACAAGAAAAGCAGTGTGAGACAGTATGCCCTAACCAAGACCTGTTTATATATGGAACCCTACCTGTCCTGGCCCATGTCTGGTTATGACCGTTTTTTATTAACAAGGTTCCGATTTGACATGTTCCATTTTTTATTAGCTGTACCAAGTGGAGCGCACAGAGGACAAGTGTTGCCAGCTTGCGGCTGCGACAACAAGTCTCCGCAAGATCTGGCACACTTTTTATTTTTCTGTCAGTTTTATACACTCCCCCGAAACCTGTTTTTAAAACCTTTACTTAAGCACCTGAATTTTGTACAATACAGACCTGCACTGTGTCACCTTCAAATGCTAAACAGCGAATGTACCATGTTTGTATGTAGTTTCTTAAAACTCGCAGTTAAATATAGAAAAAGCATGGAAGGGTAACCAACTCAGCTGCTGATTGCACTCTCACTTTTAATGCATTTTATTCTTTTTAACCATATTATTGTGTATACGCTTGTGAATGTCTTGCTGTAATACTACTCTCCCTATTTTTATCATTGTATGGATTAACTTGTATGAAATGCTCTTTTATGATTGTTACATGTTAACAATCGAATAAAGATATTCTATCTATCTACTTAATTCCCTGTCTAAGTTCTTAATGTAAAGGGAGAACAGAAAAGGAGCTAAAATACAGCCCTGCCTGACCCCACTATTACATTGAAAAGGTGATGTTGTGCCTCCTTCTGAGTTAAAACGCACTGAAGCAGAGCTGTTCCAGTGCAATGCTTTAAGTATGTTAACTAGGTCGGGGTCGACCCCTAGGCTCATCAACAGGGCCAATAGCTCCTCTCTGTTAACATTATTGAAAGCGGCAGAGAGATCCATGAACCCCAAGTAAACTGCCTCGTTGCTGGCTATGGTATATTTGGCAACCAGGAGATAGAGGTTCAAACATTGACCCGTAGTTGACCTTCCCTCCCTGAACCGGTATTGTATATCAGTAATAATCTGATCTGTATCAGCCCATTCCATGAGGCGGTTGAGGACCACTCGACCCAACACTTTTGCTGTGACATCGATCAGTGATATCGGGCGGTAACATTGAGGCTTGTCCCTATCCCCTTTTTTAAAAATAGGGACTATTACTGCTGAGGACCAGGAGCGCGGCAGGCCAGTTTCGGCCACTGCGTTTAACACCCTCGTCAGGATAGGGGCCCACAGCTCCACCTGGCTTAGGTAGAGGTCAGGAGGTATGCCATCTGGGCCTGGCGCTTTATGTTTGGATAAGCCTTGAATGGCCCCTACTACTTGTTTCAGGGTGAACTCCATCTTTACAACCCACCAGGAGCCCAGCCTGACATCCTCGTTATTTTCGCCAGTATGGTTGTACAAGTTTTTTAAATGGTTATGCCATTGTTCTTGGAGAATTGTGTTACATATTTCTGGGGTATTTGCGTCCTGAAAACATGGTTTATTTATGATTTTCCAGAACTCTGTCAGATCCCTTCTGCCGCTGCCTCCCTTAGGTCCTCCCAGGCTTGCAATTGAAGGCAATATTTCCTGCTTTTTTATGCCTTTTTATATGCAAGCCTACATTGGGCGATATATAACTTATCCCGGGGTAAGGATTTCAGGCTAGATTTCAGATCTTTGTGTGCCCGCGGGCAGTCTTTGTTGAACCATCTGGGGGTGGTATTTGTTCCCACATTCTTGGTGGTCTTTAGTAATCCGTCAATGAGGTGCGCCATAACCTAAAAAACATTTACAACCGCGACATCCTCGATGGAAGGATCAAGACACACCTTAAATGCGTCTCCGCCTTTCAACATTAAAGATTTATAAAAGGTGTCCCCATCTACTTTGGAACATCTAAGTCGCCTCCTTTGGTCCGTTGCCCTCTCTATGTTGCCTACCCCTCGGGAGGTACGTTTGGTGGGTGGACCTTTTAATTCCATCACTAGGGGGTTGTGGCCACTATATATGCTCCATTCGATATCTGCCCTTTTAACCCAAACTTTAAATATGCTTGAGACCATAATGTAATCAATATAGGACCGACAACCTCTACCCTTAAATGTGGGGTTGATCTCCCCTCCGCTTCCCAATTCCACAAGATCAATGGTATGGACCAAATCATGGCTTTTCAACACCCTATCCAAATCCATCCCCTCAGGGGAATGCAGGAAGTGTGGGCCATCCTCCGCCGTGCACTGGTCTCAGGATCGGGCAAAGGTGGCAATTAAAGTCACCAGCTAGAACAAAAAATGGCGCCACCGCCCTCTTCCCTCCTACTGACGCAGCATTTAGGCGAGTGTCCAATTCTTTTATTTTGTGGCCTTTCCCATTGGCTCCCACAGCGTTATACCAATTGATCAAGGTGATATTTAACCTTTTTGAGTGTAACCCCAGGGCTTGCATGTTATGTGATGGCCAATTCAGGTCAGTCCACTCTCCTTCTACCTGCAAATCCATGTATATGGTCAGCCCCCCCATGTCTCTCCCCGATGCTGACTTCTGAGCAGGCACTGAAAAACATTTGAACCCCAACAGATGGAAAGGGTTGCAATCAATCACCCAGGTTTCCTGCAAGCATTTTACATGAAACCTGGTGATATATTGCTTCCATTCCTGGTCATCAAATTTTGCTGCGAGTCCTGCAATATTCCAGGATAGCAACTTTAACCCCTCATGCTTTTTGCAGGGGGTGTGATAAGGTTGTTGTTTACTATCCTATCACTCATCGGAGCTTCCTTAGGCTCAGGTAGGTAATGTGATTTCAGTTGCTGGGGCCATGATGGGATGCTATCCAGCCCCTTTAATTCTATTTCAGCAACAGGGCTGACTTGTGGACCCTCTATGGTCCCAGCCATCATTTCAACAAATACCTGTAATGAATTGGCCTGGCAATAATTGTAGCTTGTGCTTTATCTTGTTCAAGGATCTTTTCCCTACCGTATCTCTCCCCTCGGATTGTGTCCTTCCCTAGTCAATCCAACTCTTCCAGAGACATCAGGGGATCAAATCTGTTCTGCAGGTATGTAGCTCCTTGGTTCATAAGGGGAGCATATAGAGGTCTGCGACAACCCCCAACCAAGTTCCACTCCCTTCTACTTTGGACGACCTGATCCAACCGCGGATTATGAGTTCCTTTAGGGTAGAAGGAACTTAAGGGCATAGATCTAATATTACTCGAGTTAGTGGTCGGTCCCCACCTTAATATTTGATCAACAACTCGCTGAGTCCTAAAATTTACCACCACACAATCCCCTGCGTTATCCTTGGATCTAATCCCCACCTAGTTCACCCTGCGTACCAACAAAATTTCCCCCTGTTCGTTACCTACTAGAGGCCTATGTTTATTCAGCCAGGACATGGTTTTGTTTTTAAGCTCGTCATGGGCCTCTGTCTGATCTGGCCTCAGCTCCGGGACCCCTGTTAGAATAATTACATATGGGGCTGCGGCTGGGGGTAAGTTAATACATGGTAGAGAGTTAGTGGGTACCCTGGGGGTGGTCTTTCTCTTTGGCGCCGATTGTGGGGTAATGGTGCAGGTTGTCTATGAACAATAGCTTGATGGGTGACTTTTGACACCCCCGGAGTATTCTCACCAGTGGTAGTGGGATGACCCTTGGGAGCCTGACCTAAGTGTGAACTCTGTGTGCCTGGGGGTATGGGGGCATGTGGCACTGGTGGTTTGTTCTTTTGAGGGGCTGCTCGCTTATAGTATAGCCAGACTTAGGTGATAGACTCCCCTGCTGTGGTGTTTCTTGGAGGGGGCGGGGAAATACCACTACTCAACCCCTTTGTGTTTACCAGATTTACTACCTTGTCCGGCCTACTAAGAATTAGTTTGTCTGAGTGTTAATGAGGTGCTCCAGGTGATTCTGGAGGTCAGTGGTAATTTGGGCTACCCAGGTTGGGGGCGCTTGTGTGTATAACTCGCCTCCTCCATGGGCCCTTACCTCTGTACAGGAATTTTCAAGCAGAGCCTCAGTAGATTTAATCTTCTTCTGCCTTGTTTTTTTACTGCTGTTCTTCTTTTTCTTTCCCTTTTGTGGCATCTCCCCCCTTGTGAATGTCTGGTGTTTGTTTATGGTCCCCCTGAGCACAGGGAATGTCAGTTACCTCGGGGTCTGACAGAGCGTGTGGTGGAGTTACTGGGACTTCTATATTACAATCCTGTTGTTAGACTGTTAGGTCGATTTGGGGCATTAGTGAGAGACGTCTCTCTGTGCGTTCAATTTCGTTTGCCACTTCCCCTAAAGCTTTGTGCAACATTCTATCTATTGCTGTTGGTTTGTCAAGTGTAGGGGGAGGGATTCCTTTTGTTTTAGTGACCTGGAAAGGTCAGGTGAAATGCGCAAAGTATGCCTAGTGAACCTAGTTTAAACCATACTGGCCATTGTTTATAAGGTCTGTTGGAGTGTGGGCCTACAACAGTTACTTTTGGGTAAACATACAGTACTAATACAATGCCCACGATAGAGGCCAGTCACTACCGCCCTTGTTATTCATGCACAACAAAGCATCAACATCTCCTAGCCGAAAAACCCCAAAGCGAACTCAGATAGGCCCCTTAATACAAATATCAAGTGCCTCCCTTGTCACAAACTTCAACTGTGTGGTCCAGATTATATATTGCGGTCCGTTTCCAGGTTGTTAGGGAGGGGGCCCAGCCCAGCCTCTACCAGCCCCGGACGGTCCCAAACGGTCCCGCCCTTGTCCCGGGCGCGACCCGTGGGACGAAAGTCCAAACGGTCCTTTATGCGCCTCTTGGCGCTTACGGATGGCGTTTGCGATGTCTTTGCCGCAATCAGGGTTGCTAGGAGATGTAGTCCCAGTGTGACAGAGCCAAGTCCGGCCAAGCAAGCGGCGGAGCAAAGCCCGGCCCGAAATTCACCCCCAGGCAGGAAGCAGGATGGAGGTCTCGCAGGGGGGGACTCAGCGGAGGCAAGCCCGGCCAAGCAAAGGAGCGGAGCAAAACCCGGCCCGGAATTCACCCTCAGGCAGGAAGCAGGATGGAGGTCTCGCAGGGGCAGACTCCGCGGAGCCAAGCCCGGCCAAGCAAAGGAGCGGAGCAAAGCCCAGCCCGCAGATTCAGCCCAAACAGGATACATGTCTAAATGTTAGTCTCTGTTAATTGTTTTCAGGCTTGCCCATAATGTCACTCACAACAGCTGTGTCGCAACACAGCAAGGGATGACTGGCTTCCACAGGTCACAGTCCTGAATTCGTGTAATTTCTGCCCTAGGGGTGCTCTATCACCAGTACAGTACCTCTTCAGAGGCTCCAGTTCCACCACGCTGTCACTATGCCCCTGGGGCACCACTCCTCTTCCAGCGCGTCCTTGCCACAATTTGCTCCACCAGCGTGGCGCGGCGCCGCTTACTCCCACAGCAGGCCTCAAGCACTACGTCGCAGAGCAAGGGAGAAAGGTAGGTCCAGCTGCGCAGACAGTTCTCACCCTTCTAAGGGCTAATGCTGCAGATTGAGGCTGTCTCCCTCCTTGCTTTTGTCCTCTCGAGATTGGGGCACCAGCTCAGTATTGTCACTTTCACTCCCACTTGCCGAAGAGGAAGTGTCTGAAAAGGTTATGTAATTATTTGACGATCTACCTTGATATTCTTGCAGGTGTCTCCGTGACTCCGGTCGAGAATGAAAATCTGATTGTAAGTAAGGGTAGACTTAATCGAGGTTAAAATTCCTCTTATCCTTTTCAAATTGATTGCTTTTCTGATTGATCGTGTAGTCTTTGAATTCAGCAATTTCCTTTTCTACCTTTTCCAGGAGAGCTTTAGAATCAGTTATTTGTTGATTCACTGAGATGGCCGCTTCTAAGCTTGCAATTTCTTCAAGTTGTTGTTGTGACAGCTTTTGTGCAGTCTCTACTGTTCAGAACATCAAGTCTCGGCTACACTTGGTCTCTATATAACTGTAACCTTTCTTGTAAATAGGATCTTCTGTGAATATTACTGGCACATTTTTTATCTGCAGGCGTCCAGGGATTGTGCCTGCTTTAAGATGTTGGACAAGAAAATGTCCATGTAAATCTGTTCTTATTTGTTTTTTCTTTAGCCTGACTAATTTATCTGTCTCATTCTGGTTTTGAGCTGAGACACTTAAAGAGGCAGAAACAAAAAGTGGAGGAGCCGCTAGCAATTTTTTTATGTGCTCTTCGCTATACGCAAATGTTTCATTCTCTGACATCCTACACACACGTTAATTGGACTCTCAAACTACCTCACTGCAAAAAGACAAAGGAAACCAATTTATGCGACGCGGGACCTTATTACCGCTATATTCACACCACTTCACAACTGAAATTTGCCTAGTCACCAACGCTAAGGCAACCACACAGACCACTGTCTGCTAATATCAACAAAAACCACCACTGGGTTTGGGCTCCCAACAGGAAGGCCAAGCCACTGACCAATAATAAACTGAACAAATGCCAATACTGTTTCTTCTATATATGAACTAAATCTTCATCTTGGAACTAAACACAACATGAATTCTAAACTCACCATTTAGTCTGAATTGATCATTTTATTTCTTAGAGAAGAAAGGGCCATAGTTTCAAAACAACTTTATTGACACCGTCACTCTCAATGTGTGAGAGAACACATTTAATGTCAGGGATCTAATTATTAGTTAAAATAAAAAAGTCCAACTATCCATTTATGTAAGAGTGTCGATTAAAGAGGAAAAAATGTATAAGAAATAACGAGTGCTCAATTATGAAGGAAAATTGCACAAATTCTGCTCTTGTAAATGATGTGCGAACCAGTACCTGTGCTCTGTTTTACACATTTGTGCATATACAAAAAAGCCTGTGAGCGCGTAACGAGAAATCGAAAATTAAATGTGCCAATCCTTTACAAATAATAGTACGTGGTTCCATGTATTAATGCAAAACATATCATAGAATGCGAGTCATTACATATTTTATACATTCAACAATCCCAAACTGTGCTTGAAAGAGCGTGTCCTTAATTTACTGTGAATAGTTTGCTTCAATACAAAAAGATGTAGATCAGAAATGCTGTTTCATCAATCTGCCTACAGAATCTGAAGGTAATTTACAGGAAACACAGTAGTTCATATTGGTCATTAAGACACCCGGACTCATTGTGTCTAGAAAATGTATACAACTACAACAGGGTAAGCAGCATACGGTTGTTGAAGGGTGATACTGTGTTTGCGTATAGAACAACACAGTCTTATCATTCTCCACTTTTTACAGCCAGAGAATGAGAACGGCTCCTTCAGGGGAGACACAGTTTTGTATCAGAAACCGTTCTGATTTCTCACTCTGAGTGAGTACACTCAACAGATAACACGGGACGTCCGGGGGGGGGCGATTTCTGTTTTTACATTTTACTACCGAGCATGGCAGGGGAAAGAACACAGTACAGTATTCACAGCACTTTATTTTGAGCACAAAGTTCCGTCTTAGCACTCATGGGGCTCTCGTATTTCACACAGAATTTTCTTTTAATTCATCCTCTTTGGGCATGAATTGAATGTGCTAATCCTATATTGAAGCTTGTAAAATACCACTTAACCGCACATCAACATGGTTTATTATGTTTCAATTTTCAGAGCCATCCCTTGGAACTTCAAGTTACGAATGACCACGTATAAAATGTTTTTCGTTGAACTTTAAACCCCTGAGGAAGGGTTCAGAGGAACCCGAAATGCATTGGTTTTGTAACATTTATGTTTGCTACATTTATGTTGGTAAATATGAAGTTTGGATGTTTTAAAACAATGTTTTTTCTTTTGATATGTTTCAAACATGACTCATGCTGATAATTTGATTGAAAATACATGTATATAAAGCACGAAAATTCAGTTTTTGCTTACTTAATCACTAAGGCATTGATTTATTTTGGAATGTACATATGTTTAAGTTAGAATAGAATCACAGAAACCCTAGGGACTTTTAGGTAGAGTACTCTGCAGACCTGGACGACGTCCAGGCCTTGACAGAGTAGATTCCAAGAGACACACATGTATCAAAACAATCCTTTTGTTGGATGTATCAGCAATTGGACCCGATAAATAGATGATATTTTCCTTAAATGGACTGGGAGTGGAGAAGAAGTTAATACATTCCACAAATGGTTGAACAATCGCATTCCAGAGATACAGTTCAGTCTAAACTATTCTAAGAACAGAATGCCATTCTTAGATGTGGAAGTGTACCCGTCCCATAGAGGACTGGTCGCAACTTTGTTCAAAAAGCAGACTGATCGTAATAAATCACTTCACTTCACAACAATCATCCACCGAGCCTCAAAGAAAACCTGCCATATGGCCAATACCTTTGAATACGAAGAAATTGTCATTTTAAGGATGAATACCAAGAACATGCCATGAGATTAACTAACAACCTTCTAGAACGTGGATACCCAAAAAAAGAGAGCGATGAAACACGCATGGTGGACGCCCCGTGAGAGTCTTCTTGAAAAAAGAACTAAAAAAGAAAAAGATAGAATTGTTTGCCTTTCAACGTTCTGTCCAAATTCCAAAATGCTAAAAAAAAGTGATCATTCAAAACTGGCATCTGGTAAAACATTTGGATACCACATTGAAGAATGTTCCTTTATTTGCATTCAAAAAGGATTGTAGTGTGACAAATCAAATAGTAAGGGCTGCGTTACCACCAAAGAATGCAGTATCAGTAAGAGCTTTTGCAGGCCTACCACCAGTTCAAGGACACCACAAATGTGGTACATGTATTTGCTATTCAACAAATGAAGAAGGCTCAGTCTTCAAACATAATAAGATCTATTGGAAAGACAACACTTTTTCTAATTGAAAATTTCTGGTATGTCATATATGGGATAAAAATGTCCTTGTAATCAGCAATATATTGGCAACACCAATCAGGAGATAAGATCAAGGATTACACAGCATAAATGAAAGATAAGAAGGAACATTAAAAAAAAAAAGCACTTGTCAATCATTGGCATAAAAAAAACACACCAAAAATGATTTAGTGTGGAACGTCATCTCAAAAGTCGAACAGGATTTAAGAGGAGGGGATTTGGACGCAAAATGATCAAGAAGGGAAGCGATGCTTATCGTCAAATTTAACACCGCTGTTGATGGATTAAATTAACTGGCTGGGATTTTTAAATTGAATTAATAACCATGATCGAACAACATACTTAGTACAGCCTAGTGGAGCAACATCCAACACAGCCCACAATTGGAAGCTATCTGCAAGAACTGACATGGTTACTCCATGGTAACTGCGGGCTCACCGCATTATTGCCTGTTTTTACAATTGTGTGCGAGGGTAAGTTCAATGCAATGAAAAGAAATATGATATGTTCATGCTAAAACATTCCAGATGGTGTTGACTAAACTATTTGTCCAATGAAAATTATGGCTGTCTCAATCACACTCGGTAGGAGAAACCACAACTCCCAAGAGCCCTTGCAAACATTATACCAAAAGGTTACATTTATCGAGCCAACCCTCAGGGGTTAGCACTGGTTGGTAGCAATCAGTCTGTTAGCCCGAAGACACAAACCCCTTTTTTCATAAAAATACAATTTTATCGAGTTCGTTTTCTTTAGACCTGATGGTATTAACCACACAATTGTTGCAACCCAAATTATAACAAAACTATACTTTCCGGGAGAAACCACATCTCCCACGAGCCCTTTAATGGATCTGATCGGCAAAGTATTATTGTTTCAAACATTTTCCATTTTAAACAAACTTTGCATAAATAAGATATTTTATTCCATAAATGCTCAAAATCCATCAGCGGCACAAGACTACATTTCCCATGAACCTCCATTGAAGGAAGTGATGCCGTTAATATGTTCCAAACCCAAGACCCGGACGTAGCAGTAAACAATCTGAACGCCGTCCAGATTCAGTCTGTGGCGCGAGTCGAGCGTAGAGGTAATCCGATCCCTCTCCCTTCTGCCCAAATGTTGAAATTAGAGTTTATCGATCGAAGAATGTGATGGGATTTGTCCATTTCCATCCTAGGTTTTTTTCCCGAACTCCGACATCAATCCTAATGGAAGAAAGGCTTAATTAGAAGTAACAAGTCAATAAATAAATTCCCTTTGGGCAAGTGAACATCAATGCAAAGGTACTTACAGACAGTAGACTCACTAATACATAAGCGTAACAAAGAAGCAATGAAAATACGGAAAATTCAAACACGTGAAAACACTATAATAGGATCAAAACATTAGTACAATTTATTAACATACATTATGTTGATTAAAAATTGGGAAACAAACACAGGACGGAACAATAATAAATAAAAACATTCCAATAAAAAAGGAGCATTCACTCCTTGATGCTCAAGGAGTGAATGTGGATTAAGAAATCAAGGAAAATTCAAAATAATTGTGTTATTTGAATTTAGTCCTTTTTCCTGTAGCTCCTTTTTTATTGGAATGTTTTTATTTATTATTGTTCCATCCTGTGTTTGTTTCCCAATTTTTAATCAACATAATGTATGTTAATAAATTGTACTAATGTTTTGATCCTATTATAGTCTTTTCACGTGTTTGAATTTTCCGTATTTTCATTGCTTCCTTGTTACGCTTATGTATTAGTGAGTCTACTGTCTGTAAGTACCTTTGTATTGATGTTCACTTGCCCAAAGGGAATTTATTTTTTGACTTGTGTCTATTGTGGTACCCTATCCCTTTGGTTTAGGGGTCCCTCTCTCTTTTATTAGAGGTTAATTAGAAGTAAGTCCTCCCTTTCAACTGACATTTTGTTAGTATACAACAAATCCATTGGTTGATAAGCCCTGATTTTAATACATAAATTCATCTTGGTTTGTAGATTCAAATACATCATGCAGAAATCGCAAAAACACATATTTGAGTGTGAGATGTAAGTATGCAACTTGGGTTGACAGTTTTTCGGATCAATTAGAATATGAGAATGAATTACAGAGTAATGTAAGCTTTTTTGTACCTGCTTTCTTTAGTGTCCAGCGTCGAGGTTGCAATAACAGACTTGAGGTTCTCCCAATGTAAAAGGTTTGATGAAGCATAGTGGAGAGTCACTATATGATTTTGTAGGAGCTAGAAGCCTTAAATTTGTTTCCTTTTTGCTCTTTCCGCAGCTTTCTGGGCGTGATGAGAACTCCGCACTGATTAGGAGTTTGAAACGCGTAGACCCTTTTTTTGCTCATGCCATAAGAATCTTAAAAAAGAATATTTTTCTTGCATTTGTAAAAAGTTTGCAAATTTAGGTTTAAATCAATTTCTATGGCTTTGTTTATCTTTATATGAAATCAGAAATCAATTGTAAATATATGTGTTGCTGCTGTTGTGTGAGAGAAAGTGGTTTTTGAGTGGTTGAATGATGATATGAATGTTATGCTGTATATTTTGTATATATTGTTTTTCATTACATGTATTTTTTCCATTAGGAGTAGTGTGTTGTAATATAAAATATAAAAAGTGTTGAATTGCAAAAACTAAACTTTTTTGAAAAAATGAGAAGAAATAAAATGATCAATTCAGACTAAATGGTGAGTCTAGAATTCATGTTGTGTTTAGTTCCAAGATGAAGATTTAGTTCATATATAGAAGAAACAGAATTGGCATTTGTTCAGTTTTTTAATGGTCAGTGGCTTGGCCTTACTGTTGGGAGCCCAAACCCAGTGGTGGTTTGCAGAATTAACAGCACTTTATCGCAGCCAAAGTCATGAAAAATATCTCCCACCTTTCACAAGCAGGTGCGAACAGCCCACAGCACCAGCTTTTCCTGTGATAGCAGCCGCAAAAAATATCACCACAGAGGACCCCTGCAATTATCGCTAATGAGATGCAGAGTAGGAGTTCCCGTGCACAAAGAAGTGACAACACCACATCTCAACATTCACAACGACCAGACAGATCGGCGATAAGACAACAAAACACGCAATAAGGCACGTTAGCAGTAGGAAATGTACACCTGCTCTCACCTGGTGTAAAGTCGGATGGCAGCCCGCACCACAAAAGGGAGCCCAGCCGAAGGCATCATCGGAAGGGCAACAGATGCCATGGAGCCACTCATCATGCAGCCCGGACACCCAGAAGGGCCACAACACCCACCCAGCACCCCCCCCAGACCACCACAGAGGCAGCGCAGATAAAGACAGCGGCCCCCCAGGAAATGCACCTGCCTCACAGGCCCAACATCTGACAATGTCACTGTCCACTACAGGCTTAAATGGACAACTATCCTACACATCCTGGCCATCATCGCCTAACAGGCCAACGGCACCAACACAGCTGACAACCAACATCCCACACCAAGCTGCTGGCTGTGCTGCGCCTGTTGGCCCCTGGCACACCTCAACCAACACCTGCCAGAGTCGGTGGAGTCTCACAGCCAGCCACATCCAAGTCCCCCACACCTGTCCTGAACATCACCATCACCCTGGCACCCCAAGCCCCGTACGCCCAACACAATGCGCAGGAACCGCTGGAGAGCAAACAAGGACCATATGCCATAGCCGGATCCATGCACGTGTTGGGGACAATCCACTGCACACATGTCCCACCTGTGCCCCTGTTGCACAGCACACAATCAGAGCAACAGGAAGCACATGTTACACATCAATGTGCAAGCAATATCAAAACCCCACGGGACCTACTACAATGTCGCCTCCAAATGCACAGCTAGAGTGCATGATCCTTTGACCCTCCCTCCAACAGTTATTCAGCAACCAGCCTTTCCCAGGATGACACCAAGGGAAATGCACTGCCCCTTGGCAAGTTCTTAATTAACACCCCACTCACCTGAACTCCACAACCATGCAATCCACAACTCTGGCAATGCACACGTCACAAGTTCACAACCAACATGCACACCAACATGCCCACCCACCATATATGATAGAACAACTTACAATGGTAACCTGGGCAAGCCGTGAACCTGACCAGTCAACGGCATGGCACCTCAGCCAAACAAAAGACAAATGTGGAGAGAGGAGGCAACCAGGCATGTGTGAAGGATGCAGTAGAACCATGATTGGGAATGTACACAATGCCAAGAGTGTCGCAAAGTGTTAGACAGACCGCAGTATGCAGAACACACCCATTTCCTCGGCGGCATGCACCTCTGGTGT
Organism: Lissotriton vulgaris; assembly: GCF_964263255.1. Classification (NCBI taxonomy): domain Eukaryota; kingdom Metazoa; phylum Chordata; class Amphibia; order Caudata; family Salamandridae; genus Lissotriton; species Lissotriton vulgaris. Next base: position 933,976,115 of record NC_141691.1, read on the forward strand.
ATGGAGTATAGTGGACAGTGGACGCAACCATATCACCCCAGCCAAAGGGGGTCCTCGCGGAAATGTTGCCTGTTAAAGCCCCTGTAAGCGTGAGCAGAGATGGATGGCCCAGCGTACGCTAGGCCAGCATAGAGTTGTGAATCAAAAGCACATAGCCCTGGGCGTGGTCCTCTTCTGGAAAGCCCAATGTCTCTGCCAGGGCGCTGCCTCCCATCCCACCACGAGACAGATGCCATCCTCATTATCAGAGTTGCCTGAGATCCTGCGCGCTTGCCCTACCCCGCCTAGCTGGGCCCCGAACCTGTCAGGCCCGACCCTACGCAGCCAGGCCACACTGATCAGCATCCGACACCGGCGTGTGTCAAGGAGAGCCCACTACATGCCTGCCTAACCTCCAAGCCCGAGGCCCACGACCCAGCCAGCCGTTCAGACCACTGCTGTCCCACCAACGCTGGCCCACATTACTCCTTCCTCGTTAACATATTCTACCGGCATCCGCTGCGGCCCAGTGGGTCCCACATGTGAAACATTTTCCTGGCACCTGAATGGCAATGACTCCAACTCCGGGCCAGCAGCCAAGGCACCAGACCCCCTTCGATCCGTGAGACATAGTTCCATATGCCTAACTTGCGACATGTGGTGGCACTAACCCTGTCCAATGCCAGCCGGCGAGACGTGCTGACACAAACCCTGTCCAATGCCAGGTGGTAACACGTGCTACCACAAACCCTGTTCAAAGCCAGCCATTGACACGTGCTGCCACAAACCCTGTTAAACGACAGCCAGTGACACGTGGATGAGGGACCAGGACTACCCTGCGCACCAGTAGGTCTCACATCCAGCACCTAGTTGCAATTCAAGAATGGCAGAGTCCACACCAGGGGCCACACGGAGAGGAGTAAGAGAAAGATGCAACTCAGTCTGGACAAAAGCCGGGTTGCAGTCACGGAGGTGACCGAACACGTGGTGCCACTGAACCTGAACTATGCAGGTCGGGGGGACCAACAACCTATGCCGTGACACTCAGTGAATGGCCTGCGATGACTGCTGACTCTTGCCTACACTGCTCTCGGCCTAGGCTGCGCTCGAGTAGGTCACAGGTTGGGAACTGAACATCGAATATGCAAAGGCAGATAACATATCATTGCACGCAAGGAGAGACGTAAGAGGTTGATGCCTTGCATCGTGGCAAGGAGAAAAGGATCATCGTTATGGAGGTGTTCGTACACTACCAACAACTGCCTTGGTGTCACTTACTCAGTGCATAGCGTGCCAAAGACACATGGCTGTGGGCCACTGCTGACCGCTGCCTCTGGCCTACACTGCAGTCCAGTAGGTCAGAGTCATGATTAAGCCTGGGCGTAGTTCGCAAAGTAGCACTATCCGTAGCTACACGAAGTGCACTACACGCGCTACGCATAGCACTAACAGAACTGCGTAGTGCGGTAGGAAATGCTGTTCGCACTGATTGTACAGTGCCAGTTACTTGTCCGCACTGTGCAATCACTGCAAACGACATCTTGCACAGTGCAAGCGGTCGTTTTCTGCTGTTCGAGTAGATTTCTACTCAAGCGGCAGCTTTCTCAACGCGGACTGCTAGTTTCTCATCGCGAGCGGTCACGAGCATACGCGACCTCAAGCAATGAGAAACCTCACCTCCCCGTGTTGAGAACCTCGCTGGGAGGTTTAGTTTCCACGTTCGCGATCAGCAACTTGATGTTGCAGATCGCGAACGAGGAAAAGTTTCAACGGGATGTCATTTTGCTCGCTCGCAGTAGCCAACTTGTCGTTGTGGACAGCGAAGAAGCAAAAAATGACCGCTGCACTACTCTACGCTACGCGTGTTTGCACTGTGCTACGTGCAATTCGCGTAGTGCGAAGTAGCACAAACTTCGCAAACTATGCAAGCGTAGCGTAGTGCTTTGCCCAGGGTTAGTCATGATTGGGCAATGGCGGAGTTCATATCAGTGTACTGGCAACATCGCAGACTGCATCCCCACTCAGCCCCGGTGCCACTAAGTCTCTTCCCCGACATTCATGGACACTCTCTGGTCGAACTGTGGTGGCGTTTGAGCCTAAGGACTAGGGGGCAGTTTTCCTCCTCATGTAGCGGATTCAGAGTTGGTGGTGGCAACGAGGCTGTCGCATTCCACTCCTCCATTAGCTGCTTCCAGATAAAATCAAACCTTTCGGCGTCTTGCCCTGAAGGACACCTTCCACTGTCCCTGAAACACTCCGAAACATACACCTCGGACATTGAAGTGACCCGCTCAGGTCGCATGGCCCATCTGACTGCACCGCAAGTCACCGTCCCGTGACTTTGTGCCTGTGCCGGCCTCATTGCATCCGGGGCCACTAACTCTGTGCTGGTCCTGTCCAAGACCCCTTCTCTGGAGACATTGGCTAGCCCCTGAGGCATAGGCCTTGGGGTCATCAAGGCCATTACTCTGTGGCCATGCGCACTATGCAGCCTCCAGGCCCAAATGTGTTCCACCAGGGCTCACACACCAAAGCGAGTCCAGAGAGGCCCGGATGACACATCACCGCAGGAGGCACATGCCACCACCACAAGGACCACCTCTAAACGCCATCTGCCAGAGTTGAAGCAGGCATCTTGACAGACTTACAGAGTTGCTCAGGCCTGTCGTGGATGCCATCATCGGCCTCATACCCTGATCAGCAACCCAGGTGCCAGTGACTCAGTGCACCACAGGCCATTGTCCTTTGCTGATTGTGATTGCGTATTTCACCTCTAACAGTGTGGGGGCCCTGAGACGTTGATGAGAAAGATGGTGCAGGTCTAACACACCCCACTGCAACTGCATCAGGGATATATCGAAGAGACGCAATCCGAGGCTTTTTCTTCACATGAGCGCGCTCATCTCTAGTGTCCAAAGCCCAGTGCACTGCAACTCACGGACACTTCTGTTTGCATGTTGGCTGTCCTCTGGACTTTCTCCGGCTCACTTCATGTTGCTCAGCAGTTGACTCTGTATTGCATTTGTTTTCAGTTTCCGTTGCACTGGTGTCCAATGTTCAAGTGGTTGCCAGCACCAGACATTCCGTGCTGAATGGATTACACTCACCCCACACACATCCACCACAGGCATTTATTTATTTATTTATTTATCGCAATTTTTAGAGCGCATCAATTACCCATACGGGTGTCTCGGCGCTAATGTTACAGAACTTCACTTCAGTTGGGGTAGAATTTATGAGGTAAACAGCCAGGTTTTGAGGCTTTTTCTAAATTTTAGTAGCGTAGGGGCAGTTTTAATGTGGAGTGGCAGAGTGTTCCATAGTTTGGCAGTTGCGATGGTGAAGCATCTGTCTCCCCAGTTGGTTTTTTTTGTCCGAGGGACTTTTAACAGATGGGCTGATGCTGACCGTAATGTTCTCTGATGTTCCACTGGGCAGAGGGCTTTTTTTAGGAACAATGGTCCGGGACTGTTCAAAGTTTTGTAGGCTATACAGAGTGCCTTAAACTTTATTCGGCTCCTGATGGGGAGCCAGTGTAATTTTTTGATGTAAGGGGAGGTAGGGGTGAATTTGGGGATGGATAGGAGAATTCTGGCTGCGGCATTTTGTACCGTCTGGAGCTTATTAAGTACCTTTTCCTGAGCATTCAGAAATAAGGAGTTGCAATAATCTGTTCTGGAGAACACTAGGGTACTGATCAATGTTTTACCGGCGGATTGTGGCAGATAGGGGAGGAGTTTCTTTATTCTTTTTAGGATGAAGAAAGCAGAGGATACCACAGAATTGGCGTGGTGGAGGAACGTCAATTTGTTATCAAAAGTGACTCCCAAATTTCGTACCTTGACTACTGGCTGGGGGGGCGAGCCCATCTGTGATGGCCACCACTGTGGGGACCAGGCCGGCTGCAAGCTCCCGAATGTCATCACCTCTGTTTTGTTGGAGTTCAGCTTGAGGCAGTTAGATGACATCCAGGAGCTTATCGCTTTCATCCCTTCTTGAAAATTTGCTGCGACCAATGTTCCGTCATTGTGCACTGATAGCACTAATTGGGTGTCGTCAGCATACGTTGTGAGGGCAATGCCATGGGATTTTATTACTCTCGCCAAGTCCGACACGTAGATATTAAAAAGTGTCGGACTTAGCGAGGAACCCTGTGGAACTCCGCAGGGGAGGGAGAAGGTCTGGGAGGTGAAGTTGCCCATCTTGACTGTTTGTGGGCGGTTAGCTAAAAATGAGGCGATACGGTCTTTGGCCTTGTCTCTTATGCCTAAAGCTGAGACACGGTCGATCAGAGTGACATGGTCGACCGTGTCAAATGCAGCGGAAAGGTCCAGTAGTATTAGGACCGCCGCGCCTCCTTTGTCCATAGCTGTTCTGATCTCATCTGCTGCCTTGAGCAGTGCAGTTTCCGTTCCATGGCCCTGCCTGAAACCGAACTGAGTGTCGTCTAAAAGATCGTTGTCGTTGATATATTTGGAGAGTTGGGTATTCATTACCTTCTCGAAGATCTTAGCTGGGAAGGGAAGGCAGGCGATGGGTCTATAACTAGCAGGGAGAAGAGGGTCCAATGTTGGTTTCTTGAGGAGAGGTTTAATGATTGCCTCTTTCCAGACCGATGGATAGATGCCTGTAGAAAACATGGCGTTACAGATAGTGGATAACGCGGGGGAGATGGATTCTGGGATAAGATTCAGAATAGCTGGAGGGCATGGGTCTAGGGGAGATCCCGATTTAGTGCTAGTTACCAGATGTTGGATTTGTTCTTGATTAGTCGGATGAAAAGATATGAAGCTGACATTATTGGTTATAGGAGGTGATGTCAGGGGGGGGAGAGAGGATGAATGGGAGAAAGTTGAAAAAATGGAGCTAACCTTATCCTCAAAGAAGCTAGCCAAATCGTCTGCTAGGGATTGTGAGCCTTCTAGTCGTGGGGCAGGTGGATTAGACAGATGGGTAACCACCTGAAACAGTTCTCCTGCTGAGTTTTTTGCCTGGTTGATTTGGGCGATGTAGTAGCGACTTTTTTCTGAGTTTATAAGTTTTTTGTAGATGGAAAGAGCGTTTTTGTAGTTTGTTTTGTCAATGGGGTTGTATTGCCGGCGCCACTTCCTTTCGAGGTTCCTACAATGCTGTCTCTGAATTCGAAGGGGCTCTGTAAACCATTGTGCTGATGGTAATTTCCTGTTTCGGCGTGAGTTTTTAGTCGGGGCTAGTTTGTTGCATGCCAAGATTAAATTGTTCATATAGTTAGAGGAAGCCATGGTAGGGTCTTGTTCATTAGGGATGTGGGTTTCTTGCATTATCTCAGATAACTGAGATAGGTTGATATGTTTCCAGTCTCTATAAGTGGATTCTGAGACGGATGTGGGCGGGGATTTAGTAGGGCTCACTTCGATGGAGAAGCAGATCTGTACATGTGGCCCTGCCAATAAAAGGGCCGGGCTCATGTGCCCGTAGCCAGTTCAACATGATATCTGCTTGTGTCCATGTGGTCTTGTGGTATGCATGTGGGCCCTGGGCCCTACGACATTACATTGTGTTGTGTACAACGGATGCAGACATATCACTCCGGGCAGCGGGTTGGAGCTTGAACATGTAGCTTTGTCATCACCCACTCAATTTGTAAGGGGAGTGGCCAGGGCCATCGTACGCACAGCCAACATGCTTGTGTGACTGCTATTTGAGCGCCCCTGGGCATTGTTCTGTGCTGTGAATGTGCATCTACATGTTGTCTCTAGGGCAGTGTCGGTCTCCTTACTGGGGTGTGGGTGGGCCATGAAGGGTGATAGACCCCTATGTATGTGTCCTGGTTCGCATTCCATGGGTTCGCCCCCCACCCACACCTGTTGGCCACTTCCTTTTGGTGTGCTGACACATGGCATTGGGGTACCATGTGTGGTTGGGTGAAGTGTCGTGAGCTAGCTGTGCTTGTGGTGCTTCCTGCTGTGTTGTCTGTTCCAGGCTCGGTGTTCCCCCCTGAATGGCTTGGCTGGCTGGGTCCTGGAGGGGGGCTGCGTGGGATATCCAGGGGCTGTTGCAGTGCATCAGAGTCGATGATGTGGTGGACCATTCCGGCATCACTGATGTGTTGTGTTCTGTGCTCTGCTGAAGGTGTTGTGTGCCCCTCTGCGATGTGAAGGGGAGGTGCGTGTATACTTTGTGTTGACATATGTGTTGGCGCATTGTGCTGGTTTGCATGCAGACTGTATGGCAATGTACATTGTGACTGGGGGTTCAGGATTCTCCTGTGGGACAGTGTACATTTGGACAGCATGACAGATGTGAGGTTGTACGCATACATTTCCATTACACTGTTTCCAGCACTGTCAGATGTAGTGGGCATGTTTCTATGCATGTGTGGAGCCAGTTGTGTCCTCTGTTCTGCAGTGTTGGCTATGTGCATTGTTCCACGTTGCCGTCAATGTTGGTGTGCTGTTCGTGCTAAGTGTGTGTGTGCTGCAGTGTGCCCAAGGGATCTGGGACATGATCCTGGATGTTTGTGGGTGTGCAGTGTGCTACGCCTCCTTGTGCATGTATGTCATTGTGCCCATCTCCCCCCGTCCCCCCAGTCCCCCCAGTCCCTGTTTGTTGTACTCCCTGTTGATGTTGTGTCAGGTCCTCTAGCTGTGTACGTACTCCCTACTCCTTGCACCATCTCCACACTGATGACTGGCCTGGGTTTGCTCCAAGTCCTCCAGGGGCACTGGGCTGCCACCTCCTGTCACCGTTGCTGCCTTCCTGTTAAAAGCGGGTTGGTGCCTGGTTTTGGTAGTCATGCCATGCCTGCACCTATTGGCCTCCTGGATTGGCCTCTTCGGCACTCCGACTGCAATCCAGGTGGTATGCTAGAGGGTCGTTGCTGGTATTGTTCTGTCACCTCCGTGGCGCTGGTCTTGTTTTCCTGCAGTCTGCACCCCATCTTCCTCTCCCTCTTCTCCTTGGCCTTCCCCAACCCGATGTTCCTTGCTGGTAGTCTGTGGGGGTTGTGGGGTTCGAATTGGCATCTGCGCTGGATCAGGGTGCATCCATGTTGCTACGTACTTTTGGCTTGTTTCTGGTGTATATTTTCTGTGGTTTTTATGGTGCATTGTCCCGCTAGACGCGTGGAGTTTGCAGGCCTGTGGCTGAATTTTGCTACTTTTTGTACCGTGTTTGGCCTCAGCCCATGTTTTTTTGGCATTCGTGTATCACATTTTAGCATTGTGGCCTTGTTGTGAATTCCACGTTGACACGGGGTTATTTTCCCGCTGTGATGTTGAAAGTTGCGTTACACTCTTGCAGTAATTATCATACGTTCTTGTAAATTTACCCCTCAGATGTTGTGCCCTGTGAGGAGCATGATTTAGGGAGAATGAATGCCAAGCTGCAATATCCAATATGCATAGTCTATGCTACCTGTCCCAGTGCAATTCTCTTCATGTTGAATGCAGGTGGTTAGCACATAAAATAGAAACAATCAGCTGCCTCTTTGAAAAAATAGTCACAACGGTGGTTACAAATTACACTTTTGATTCATCTCTGCATGTACTTGAAAACTGGGAAGATGGTGACTTTAGCCCAACAAACCGTTTGTTAATGGAATTTTATAAAGAAAGAGCACTTTCTCCCTATTCCCCCTCCCCCTAAAAAATCAAAATGTGGCTATATTTTGGCTATTTTCTCTTTCCCCTTCAGAGAAATCCACATATTCTGGCTAAATTTAGAATACCCCGTATTTATTTCTAAAAAGGACGCAAATTTGGTGTGGATATGCAGACCTCAGCACAAAGTATCCCAAATAGCCAAAAAAAGGCATAGCACTTGCGGGGAAAGGCCTAGCAGCAAAAGGGTTAAAAAATATTACTAGTAAAATCACCACATCAGTGATTGTCTTTTTTGATTTTTGATTTTGTTTTGCAAGCATGTGCAGCCACATTTAAGTAGCAGCATGTTTGTATTTTTCATTTATTTTGGTGGCATACGAAAAACATTGCTCTTGCTCGCAAAGGCCAGAGCTATTGACTTTGTTAATTCTTGTTTTATAACCATGATAGATAGTCTTCTATCACAGGAGCACAATCTTTTACTGAACTATCAATAATAGCTCAAGTAAAACACTTCGCGACCAGCATATATGTCTTTACCCTCTGCAGTCCCACAAGACATGAAGCCTGCAATTATTAAATATCAACTATATGAAGAGCTGTGAGTTGGGGAATATTTTAAATCAGCTTCAAATTATAGATTTAGCTTGAATATTTTTGTGTATGTGCTAAGGAGTGGAACATTCAACATGTACTGAAAGAGATCAGCCTAAATAAAAATATATTTATAAAAAAATGAGCATCAGTTTCTAGAAAAACAAAATATCCATATTTTGTCAGTGTTGTCGCCTAACTTGTGAAGTAAATATCAGGCCACCGCCTCACGTTTATAAAGCATACAAAATTGACAATGCAGTGGGCCACGTTGCCGAGTAGTATTTTCTCTCGGAGTTCCTGCCCTGCCTCTCAAAACGTCCTCAAGAAATCATTAAAATGATTTTTGAAAAGACTCATTGTTTTGTTGTTTTGCTGTAATCCACGCCATCTCCAGCTAGCTAGGTCAATGAGGCATGGGCTTTGATAAAGGCAAGAAGGGCCTTGAAGAAAATCGATGCAGCACAAGAGGCTTTCACGAGGCGTGCTGAAAAAGCTGTTTGTTCGACTGGCGGCTGGTGGAAACTTCACTCAATCGGATCTCTCATCCTTGCTGTGGCCTGGAGTGACGAACACAGATAATACTGCACAGTCTCAGAGTGGGCGGCACCGCCTCAAGCAACCAATGCCTGTGATTATGTCAAACACGGAGAACATACGGCATCTGAGAAAAAAAAATCTTACTACAGTGCTCTGCGTGAGTTTTTAAGATCGTAGCAAACAGGCAAAAGTAGGAGGAAATGTTTGCATTCCGTTCTTTTTAGTCTGGTTTTTAAACACAAAGCTACATGGTACACAATATGGCAGGCGCGCAACACCCATTGGCCTCACCGGGCTTCAGCCCCCCCGCCCCCCTAGTGTCTGGCAGCCTAGGATGAGACAGATCCCGGGTACACACAGAGCCGCACCCAAACGTTTCACAGGTCTTTAGAAGACCATTTGAATGTTATTTAGGCCTTGCAGTTGTTTCACCCCTTCTAAGAGCCCCTGCAGCTCCACTCTGCCTACAGAGCATGGAGTTTAAAATGTCGACATACACAAATATCGAGTTTTAAATATTGCAATACAGAAAAATCGACAGGAACAATATCATGGCCAAGAATATCGACTTGCAGGTAATAAATATCGTTTTTGGAAATATCAAAGTTGTGAATATCATTTGCAAAAATATAGTTGTTTAAAATATCGATGTTTTAATTAGCGTTATGTACTTTAGTATATATTTTAAAAGTATGCGATCTATTTTTTATATAAGAATTTGTTTTGTTTTTTAATATCTGTATAACATTTTTAGTAGTTATTAATTTTATCTTAATTACATTTTGCGTTTTTAAGTTGTGTAGTTGGTTGTGGATTTATAGGGGAATAGGGTGGGAAATAATTCAATTAAAATAAATTAATGATTAATTCTTTATGTATTAGTATTTATTTAATTTAGATTTTATAGTGTTAAGTGTGGGAATTAATTTATAATTAATTATTTATTATTTGCTTAAGTATTTTTAACTATTTAATTGGCAATTATGTTAATTGTGTCATTATTTTGCGCGGCGGGTTGTGGGTTTATAGGGAAATTGGGTGGGAAGTAATTTAATGATAATAAAATAATTATAAGTTGTTATGTATTAGTATTTATTTAATTTAGATTTGTCAGTGGTAACTGTGGGAATTAATGTATTATTAATTATTTATTATTTGGCTGTCAACTAATTTTGGTTGATGAATTGGCAATTGTGGTAATTGTGTCTTTTTTAGGAACAAGATGTGAGTTCATAGGGGAATATGGTGGGAAGTAAGTTAATTATAATACATTTATTATTATTTATTATGTATTAATATGTATTTAATTTATATTTTATATTGGTAATTGTCGGAGTTATTTATTATTAAAAATGTATTAATTAGTTGTTAGTTATTATTCATTATTAATTAATTCATTTGTAAATAATTATGTTTATTGTGTCATTGTTTTAGGAGTGGGTGGGGTATTTATAGGAGAATAGGATGGGAAGTAATTTATTTATAATCAATAATTGTTTGTTAATTAATGCTAATTAATTAATTACAATTAAAATATGGCAATTGTGTAATTAATTATTTATGTAAGTTGTGAGGTTTATAGTGGTAAAGGGTGGCAAGCAAATTCTTTTAAATAAATTAATAAGTTGTTGTCAAGTGATAATAATTTATTAATGTAAAATAAGTTATGGAAATTGTGTAATTATTTTTAGGTGTGGTTTGTGGTGTTTATTGGAGTAGAGGGTGGAATTTATGTTTATTTATTAATAATTAGTTGATTAATAATATCAATTTAGCAATTGATAAATATTTATGGTAAGTGTTTATTGTTATTTTGTGTGTGTTTTGGTTGTATAGGGGTAACGTTTGGGGAGTAAATTAATTTGTATTTGTTTAAAAAATATGATATTTGTTTAATTGATCATTATTATGTTAATTATGGAGGTAAATTTAAATACAAATTAAATGTGGGTTGTGAATTGTGTGGTGTTAAAGGGTAGGAAATAAAAAATATGACATTTATGTATTAATTCATGTTTTGTTTATAAACATTTTCTATAAAAATATTTGTTTAAATATTTTAAATTTTTTTAAGTAACCTTTCCAGATATTTGTTAGATCTTTTTAACATTTCCATCTTTTGTAATATTTAAATCCTTTATTTATACTTTATGTTTTTGTTTATTAAAATCTTTTGTTAATTTGTTTGTTTTGTAATTTTGAAATGACTCCAGTGGAAATATAAATTTTTACGCCTCAGCTATCCAACACTTTCTCTACTGCTGCACAAACTAGAGTGAGAATAATAATTTTCACCCCTCCACTATCAAACATTTTCCCTATTGTTGCACCCACTGGAGTGGGAATAGTAATTTTTACCCCTCTGTTATCCAACACTTACCCTACTGTTGCACCCACTGGAGTGGGAATAGTAATATTACCCCTCCGCTATCCAATATTTTCCCTACTGTTGCACCCACTGGAGTGGGAGTATTAAGTTTTACCCCTCCGCTATCCAACACTTTTCCCTACTGTTGCACTCATTGGAGTGGGAATAGGAATTTTTACCCCTCCACTATCCAACACTTTCCCTACTGTTGCACCCACTGGAGTGGGAATAGTAAATGTTACCCCTCCACTATACAACACTTTCCCTACTGTTGCACTCAATGAAGTGCAAAATTAAATTTTAAAGACTATTCTATATTTTGATGTTTTTTTATTAGATTTTGTGTTATAAGTGTATGTAAATATATATACATATATTTGTAATTCTATATATATTTATAAAATAAATTAAAATAATATTTTATTAACTATTTTAAAGTAAATATATATATATATATATATATATATATATATATATATATATATATATATATATATATATATATATATATATATATAGAGAGAGATAGATATATAGATTACATTTTATATATGCATGTTTAAATTACATTTATTTTATTATATGTTTTAAAATGTATATTAAATGTAAATCATTTTTGTAAGTTAATTTTATTTTTCAATATATTTAACATTAATATTCATTTAATTAGACAAATTGATATTTTGTGCATCTATATTTTTTACATCAATATTTGTGTTTCAATATTTTCGTACTTACAATTTTAAATATAGGATGTCGCTATTTTGTACATCAATATTTTTGCATCAATATTTCTGTATTGGGATATTTTGGGCATCGATATTCTATCAGTGAACCGTGCAGCATGGTAGCTTGAAATTCAGACATAGGGCCCCATTACAATAGTGGTCTGACTTTGTCCGCCCGCCACTCTATCGGAAAACGGGACCAACCGCCAGTGTTGCGGCGGTCCTGTGATGCCAATTAGGACGCAACCGCCACCCTGGCAGTCGCATCCAGCATCTTTATCATTGCGGTGGTTGGTGCTGTGAGCAGCACCCGCCGCAATGTTAAAGTGGCATGTTGGGCATTGCCATGCACAACGTGACAGGCACTGCGCAGTGCCTGCCACCTTGTGCGTGGCAACGCATAGGTACCCCCAAGGGCAGCCACCCACCCCACCAGGGGCCCGCAACGGGCCCCCCAAAGTGATTTACTGTATGCATTTATATGGCGGAGTCTCCGCCACTGAAAGGCATACCCACTTACAGTATCATAATATGGATGGCAGTGCCTCCAAGGCACCACCACCATATTGTGGGCCCTTCTCCGCCTGGCCGGCAATCGTGCGCATTGCCGACCGGTGGAAAAGTGGCAGACGGAATTTCTGTCCGCTGCGTTACCTCTGCTGTGGTACTATGGCGGGGGTAAATATCGTGTGCGGATCACCACCGCCGGTCGGCGGTGGCGATCCGCCCACCATCATAATGCCCCCATAGAGTTGAGTGTGTTTTCAATGGGGAATATTAATTGCAGGTCATTTGCATAATTAAATGTGCTTACGTTTCTATCTCTCAAGGACAGGATCAAAGGGAGTAAGTACAGGTTGAACAAATGCGCGGATAATGAGGATCCCTGTGGTAATCTGCACGTTGATTTCATAATAGGTGCGGTAAAGTGGGATAGGCAAACAGACTGGGAACGGTCTTCCAGGAAATATGTATTCCAGTTGATAGCCGAACCCTGGAGTCCTTTTTCCTTGACACGGTCCACTAAGATGCAATCAAAGTTTTATTAGAATGTGATATTTTTCTTTTCACATATATTCTTGAAGTTTCACTTTTTCTCTTGGTAAAAGCCCTTTCCTTTTGGCTTTCTGTTCTCCTTAACTCTTTTTTCCATTACATTTCTCCTTTTTGGACCACCTTGTAGAATATAGTGGTATAGTGGATGGTTGTATGGTTTGGGATTTGTTTTTTGACAATATTGCTATGCGGGTTTTAAATTTGGATTATGGACGGCAGTTTATTTAAGATAGTGTATTCAATTATGGGCATGAATATGATGTTAATTTTTGGTCCCTTGTTTCTTTCTTGTTTGCTACGTATATTGTAAGCATTTAAGCCGATGGTTAAATGCATCAGAGCGGAATATTCACCATGCTAAGATGGTGCCTATTATGGTGATTACTATGAAGTGGAGTCCGTCATTGATATTGTTACTGTGTCAGTAAAATAAATAGGTTTACAGTGTCATACTCATTGACATACCTATACAGAAAATCTCACACCCTTTCACATACCTATACAAACCTGTTTTATTCCAATTCACACTCATACAGACAGCATCACACCCATTTAAACACCCCTACAGAGACTCTCACACTCTCTCACACATCCAGACAGACACCCTTATACCTATTAACATACCCATACAGAGACTCCCACACCCTTTCACATACCCATACTATCACATACTCATACAGGCACCCTTATACACATTCACATACCTATGCAGATACTCTCACACCCTCTCAAATACCCATACAGGCACCCTTATACCCTAGACTCACTGGAGGTAATAGGACAGGTAGTTCGCCCCCAAGGTTGTCCTTGGGGGCCAACTACCCATCTTGTTACCTCCAGTAAGTCCCACACAGTGGGATTGCTAAGAGGTCTTTGGGGGTAACACTCCCCATTATCCACCACTCTGCAAATAATCCTCCTAGCAAAGCACTGGTTTGGGGATGAAGTTCACTTTACTCCTAAGAGACTATGGGGATAAGAATCCCTCCTGGTACCTCGTGTATGTCTTATGCAGCGGAATTCCTGCTCTCTGGTCAGAGGCCCAGCCCCCTTTCTCCACCACTCTGCAAATGATAAAAGAACTAAAGTTAAAGAAGCATTTGCAATGTAATAGGTCTCGCATTTGCGAGAGTTAGAGGTATTGGCGTTGTAAATGTAAATGTTTTTTTACTAATGTTTTTTCGAGTGGAGTAGATATATGTCGTATGTAGTGGAATTATGTAGTATGTTGTGCAGTGAAATTATGTGGATAGAAAGTATGTGGTATTTAATGTAAAGGAATTAAGAAGAGTGGGATTATGTGTTATGGAGAGTAACTATGTGATATGGTAGTCTGTGTTGTAGAGTGGTAACCTCAGGTTTAGTCTTCCTCGCTTCCATAGAAGCTAAAAAATACACTCAATGAGACAAAAAGAAGAAACCATTGAGGAGCACTTCTGGAACTAGTCATATGTATGAGCAAGACCACTGGAATTATGCGACTGTTTGTCTGCACCGACTTTCGCACAAATATACATTTTCCGCATTTGCCACATAATCCATCATCTGCTGCATAATCTGTAGATTTGAACAAAAAAACCTTCTTTCTAGCTCAAACGGCTCAAATGTTACAATAAATGCAGCAATAAGTGGTATAGCATGGTGGAAGGCCCTTTGCAAACCTAGAAGGGACACCTCTTACTTTTTGCTAAATGTGGGTGTTGGATTGGTGCTAATGGTGTGCAAACCACCCTTGCTTGTGACTGCGACTCTCTTGCCTCTTTTTGCATTTCTCTTGCTTATTTCTATACCTTTCTTTTTTTTCTGTAACTCTATTGCCACTTTCTGTACCTCTGTTGCTTCTTTCTGCACTTCTATTGCTTCTTTCCCTACCTCTCCTGCTTCTTTCTGCACTTCTCTAGCCTCTTTTAGCACCCCTCTTGCTTTTTTTCTTTACCTCTTTTACTTCTTTATGGACTTTTCTTGCCTCTTTCTGTATCTCTCTTGCTTCTTTCTGCACTATTGTCGCTTTCAGCAGTTCTCCAGCCTCTTTCTGCACCTCTCCTGCTTCTTCCTGCATCCCTCTTGTCTATTTATGTACCTCATTTGTGTCTTTTTGCAGCTCTCTTGCCTCTTTCTTGACCTGTCTTGCATTTTTTCTGTACCTCACTTGCCTCTTTCTGCACTTCTCTTGCTTTTTGTCTGCACCTCTTGTTTCTTTCTGTGACTCTCTTGTCTGTTTCATCACTTCTCTTGCTTCTTTCTTCACCTTTGTTGCTTCTTTCAGCACTTCTCTTGCTTCATTTTATGCTTCGCTTGCCTGGTTCTGTACCCCTCTTAGCTCTTTTTGAACCTCTGTTGCTTCGTTCTTTACCCCTATTGCCTCTTTCTGTACCCCTCTTGTCTCTTTCTCCCTCCTGTTCCTTCTTTCTGCACATCTCTTGCCGGTTTCTGCAACCCTCTTGCCTGTTTCTACAGTTCTCTTGCCTTTATCTGTACCTCTGTTGCTTCTTTCTTCACTTCTCTCACCTCTTTCTACACCCTTCTTGCCTCTTTCTGAACCTCTCTTGGTTGTTTCTGTACTACTCCTGTTTCTTTCTGCACCTGTCTTGCAAATTTCCACACCCCTCTTGCCTCTTTCTGTGCCTCTGTCTGTAACTCTCTTGCCTCTGTTTGCACCTCTTGTGCTTCTTTCTGCACCCATCTTGCCTCTTTCTGTACCCCTCCTCCATCTTTCTGCACCTTTCTTGACTCTCTCTGCATCCCTGTTACCTTTTTTTGTACCTCTCTTGCCTGTTTCTGCAACTCTCTTGCCTCTGTCTACAATTTTCTTGCCTCCTGCACCACTGTTCTGTACGCCTCTTGCTGCTTTTTGTACCCCTCTAACCTCTTTCTGCACCTCCATTGGTTCTTTCTTCACTGCTCTTGCTTCTTTCTGCACCTGTCTTGCACATTCCTGTACCTCTCTTGCCTTTGTCTACATCTTTGTTCCCTCTTTCTGTACATCCTTTAACTGTTTCTGCAACGTTCATGTTTCTTTCTGAACTTCTTTCGCCTAATTCTGTACTCAAATAGGAAATGCCAGCTGTCAAGTTTAAAGGTCTGTGTGCGCTTGTGACTGAGGTATATGTCTACTTGTATATGTATTCTTAAATATGTTATGCATCTGAAGATGTTATCTTACAAAACGGGTAACTTCTCCTATAGGGAGTTACATCTTCTCAGTTCTGCTCTGTCATTTGTTTGCACAGGCAGACATTTCTTGTGTGTACATGTGTTATACAGCCCCTCAAAAATACTATTGAATACCTATGTGCCTGTATTGTGAGCAGAAAGAAGTGCATACACATTTTTGTACACAAATTCACAGAGTACACTGTTTGAACACAGATATTCAAGTATTTGTATGTTTATTTTCATTTAACATGTCACTAGGTAAAAGCATTGCCATGCATGCATACCTTTACAAACTTGGTCAGACTTACCATAGTGATATGCTTAGGATTGCTGTTTTATATTTGGTAGGCTTAACATTCTGATCAGTCGATTAAGAGTGAACCTTCAAGAGCAAATTGAGGTTTAAGACATCTTGGGAGATGGATTAGTGATTAGGCTACTTTGTATGAGTCTGTTTAGAAGGTACCGTCAAAGTAGGTCTCTTTCTGCACCTTTGTTGGTTCCTTCTTCTTATCTCTTGCTTCTTTCTGCACCTTTCTTCCCCTTTCTGGACTTCTGTTGCCTCTTTCTGCATTTCTCTTGTACCTTTCTTCCTTTTGCTGGACTTCTGTTGCCTCTTTCTGCATTTCTCTTGCCTTTTATGCACCTTTCTTACTTTTTCTGCACATGTCCTACCTATGTAGGTATAGTTAGAAATTAGCATTTAAAAAACCTTAGAAATTCACTGAGGAAACCAGAGGTTTTAGGGATGTTATAGTTAGGAATTAGCATTTAAAAAGCCTTAGAAGTTGTGCTTTCAGGGACGTTATAGTTAGGATGATATTTCACTCGTACAAAAGATTCGGCCGAGCTAACTAAAACTTGCGCCACATCATGTTGCACCACATCACGTCACATATTACATCACTCATGACATAGTCAGTGACATCACCCATACAGTCACTAATTCATGCAGTCACTCATCTATAGAGCCACTGATATATGCAATCATACACCCATACAGACACTCACACACTGCCGCTCACCCATACAGTTACTCACAAACCTAGTCAGTCATGCAAAGAATCAATCATATTGCCATTTACTCACCTATACAGTTATACGTACACCACCTCACTTATTCACTTATTCATACAGATACTAACACATCATTTCTTATACAATCACTTTCACAAGCACACACTCATCCATACAGTCACTCTCACATATAGTCACTTATATACTTCAACACTTACAAATACTGCCTTTCACATATGTAGTTACTCACACATATGCAAAAACAACAGTTGATTGACAGAATCCAGAACAATGTCATACATTCACCCCAGTAGGAGATCTAAGCCTAAATCCATCATTTTATTTGCTCACCATGCCATTCCTGTTTGAACCCAGCCATATGCAAATCAGTCTTGACCCTGTGCCTCATGGGACCAATCCAGCCTGAACTGCCAAGCCAGGTCCTTCCTGGACTGGAAACAAGCATCCTAGGACCGGCCTGGATAGCTTTATTCCAGTGGCATGAAGAGCACAGGACCGACGTCTAGGCAGACCCATCCCACTCGGGGTGACAAATGCAAACACAACAGTTGATGGACTTGGCAGTTCGGGCTTGAGATGTCATCAGTGATGCCACTGACTATGTATTATGTGACATCATCGGCAGTGCATTGTGGGGGCAAGAGTTATAGTTAGGTGAACTAACTGTAAAGGGGGAATTTCTATTGGTTTGTACTTGAGAAATGTACAACTAACTATAACGTCCCTGAAACCTCTGTTTTTTTCTGTGAATTTCAGTGGATTTCATATGTTTTTTAAATTGCTAATTTCTAACTATAACGTGCCTGATACATATGTTTTGTTCAGTGAATTTCAATGGTTTTCCTAAATGCTCATTTCAAATTATAATGTTCATTAAACCTATGTTCTTTTCAGTAAATTAGATTTTTTTTGTGAGATTTTGTAACTTTAACCCCTCCCCTGCTGATAACGGAACCGCTCCGTCATCAGCTACGGTTGGGCTGTGCTGATGACGGAGCGGTACCGTCATGGCCCGGCCGCCGCGCCTGCGCGGCACTGATTTCGCGCCTGCGCGGCAGTTTTAATGAGCGGGGCGGGTCATGACGGAACCGCTCCGTCACCAGCACAGCTCAACCGCGGCTGGTGACGGAGCGGTTCTGTCACCAGCATGCGGCCGCCGAGCGGCCGCCCCGCCCACGTAGCGCTGCGGAGGAATAGCCGCCGCAGCGAAAGGGTTAATACCCTAAAACTTGTTTTTGTATTTTTTTGTTTGTTATTAAAATAATATGATGTCTTCTGTTTTCTTAAATATTAATATATATATATATATCCTATTTTGTAAATATACACTAACTACTATTTAAAAATTTTGTATACACTTTTTACTACCTAATGTTATTTAATCAGCATGTATTTTACACTGGGTGTTTTTAGTCATAATGAATTTTACATATTGTAGTTTTAATACCAGTATCAAATGTTTTTACAGTTTTTAATATGAGATATAGTAAAGGACAATGTCCTATCTCTAACTGTTAAACTGCATTTCTGCATTGAAGACACATGGTACTTTTGTGCAATATGTTGGCTCAGCACTTTATTCCCATCCTCCTTATTCCCTCATGCACTTTAATATACTCCACTTGACGCAGGCTCAGAACCGGTCTAATTCAAATATATTCACACTTATACATTAGTCCGCTAGTCACTTTAAAGATTTTATACATATGAAATATTTGGTCTTTTTTAAGGGATTCATCCTGAAAATATGAAATTCCTATCAACTATGTGTGTGGGATCATATGACATTATCATTGCATTTGTTTATATTTTATGGTATGTTACTTTAAAGAATGTCTTTTTACACATACTCTTTTTGCAATAATGTATAAAGGCCATATGTAACAACTGATTCGATGTATATATAAAAGTATGTCTTTTATGTCTATCAGACTGCAACATCACGTGTCTGGGCGGGCTAATTGTGTCACACTGCATTATAAAATTAAAAAAATCTAACTGGTTCACTTGCATGTGAACAAGGGCTCTTGAAGCCCGAAACGCGTAGTGCCCTCTTGATACCAACTATAATGCAAATAAAAAACCTGTGTAGCGCATCAGCTGGTCCGTCTCCTCTGTTCCTGCGCCGACCTGACCTCCGGTCTGACTCGGAAGTGGTGTGTGGAGTTTTGTGCATACATATATATATATACATATATATATATATATATATATATATATATATATATATATATATATATATATTTATATATATATATATATATATATATATATATATATATATATATATATATATATATATATATTGTTAAGGAAAAAGTGGAGTCGCGCACTCATCGTGTACCTATCACGGTGGGTGTGCGGGTTCAAACCGCCATATTGCTAAAGTTCTGAAGGATGCGCATTTCAGCCAACCCACTCCTCTTTTGCTTACATGGAGGGAACTACAACACTACATGTCCCAGGTCTTCCCTGTACAGATCTGCTGATTATATGTCTAGTTGTCAGCATGCCACAGCCACTCCCTAATGGCTGGTTTACACCCACATCACACCCATGCAGCACATGCGTAACAGGACATGTGACCCTGCCAATAAAAAGGGCTGGGCGCATGTGTTCAATGCCATTTCTACTGTTTATCTAGGTGTAGCCATGTGCGGATGTTGTTGGTGGCATCCGAGGCACTTTCGCCGACACGGACCTCCTGCAACATGGCGATGACTTGAGGTGCACAGAGTTGGTGGCAGCCGAAGCACTTTGACGGACAATGGCCTACTGCCACATGGTGATGACTTGAGATGCACAGAGTTGGTGGAAGTCCATGCATTTTCGCCAAAATGGGCCTCCTGCCACATGGCGATGACTTGAGGTGCACTGAGCTAGTGCCGCCAGAGCTAAGCGGGTATGCAGCCTGCGATGATGTGTGGGCCTTGTTACATCATCCTGGTAATCAAGACCCGATCTGAAGTGTGAGCTCAGCTGGACCAGGTGTACGCCAACGGCAGCTGGCTGTGCAGACATGACTCCTCGGCGGGGTGCAGCAGGATGAGCTGGGGGCCTGTGCCGTGGAACCCAGCGACGAATGAGGAATTTGCTCCGGCACATGGTGGGCCCTCTTAGACACACGCCGGTGGTGGCAGGTGAGCATTGAAGTCTGGATGCACAGTGTCGGGCAGTCATCGCTGGGCAGAGGACTGGTCTGGGAACCAGGGGTGGGATGTTTGCGAAAGATGTAGGAATAATGCACACTGCCTGAGAAGTTTGCAACTACATTAGTGCACAGGCCCAGATCGTTCTGTTTTGCGTGCCCATTGTGGGAATGCATGTGGTTTCTGTTGTGGTGATTGTGTGCAGTGTCAACAGGTGGCACAAGTAGAACATGTGTACAGTCAATTGCCCCCAACACATGCAGGAAGCCTGCTATGGCGTAGTTCCCTTACTAGTTCTCCAGCTGTTCCTACGCAGTGTGGGTGTAGTGAACATGTAGGTGTATCAAGCTCGAACTAACCGTGATTCTTACAGGTGTGATAAATCATGCATAATAACACCGTAACAGAAGTTTGTGCGGTTGTAAGGTTCCTTTTGTTTCCTACGAAGGTTATGACCACACCAACCTCTGTTACTGTCATGATTTGCAGGATTGATTATACCTGTAAGCATTCCGGTGTATCCAAGTGCACTACACTGTACCATATTAGTTTGTGACCATACTAACTCTTGACCATTGTCTTCATTTATCCAACAAGTTTCTGAATATGGAGTTTTCAGATTTTTCGGACGATCTACAGTTATTTTGATCCACAAGATGATGTTCCCTCTAGACAATTGCACTCCTTGTTTGACGTTTGTGTGTTGTTATTTTATGTTTTTCTAATAAAGTACTGTTTTTCCAATACTGTTGACTACTAGACTTCATGACCTGGCGAACCCCCATTTCAGTGACTACAATCATGGATCTGGAGCACAGAGGCGTCAATCAATGGTTGGGTTTGGGGTTGGTTGTGCAGGAATACTACGAATTGGGACAAGTGGGTGGTGCGGATACAGGGGCCTTACTTTTGTATGTGTTATCAAAAGAGACTAGCTTAAATATGACCAATATTGTTAGGACTCTGATTAGATTTGTCATGTGCACCTCGTTGGTGAGTTCATGAAGCCCTCACCCTCCAACCTGGTTGGTGGCATGCTTCATCATCGGGCCCACCCAGTGACATCTAATGTCTCCCGGGTGTGCTGCGACGCCTGATTACAGCGGAGCTGGTATTTTACTGAGAGTGCAGTGTGAGGTGTAAAGTGAAGTGTGAGTTAAAACGGCTTGGCGAGGGTCCCAGTACACAAGGGTAAATTAAATTTTAATAACTGGGTCCCCGCCAGCGGTTAACATAAGGCTTGGGGATGTTTAGGGGAGGTGAGTTACTACCTCCTACATCCATCAGTTTGTCGACATGTTTCAGCCAGTGCCTTAAACTAAATCTGGCATTCCTCAGGACCTTTTTAAAATAGAGTGTAGTGCAGGTTAAAAAGGAGTGTAATCCAGGCTATGTGTTACACTCACTAAGGTGCTTCTCTAAGTGTGAGAGGGGATTCCCTTCTCATATATGCGCTTAGAGTTTGCAGCCAATGCTTCCAGGAGTGAAGCGGTAAGGGGTTGACCAGCTTTTCTGGTCAGAGCCTGCCTTGTACCTGTTGCACTGTCCTCGTACTCCGACAGTAGGCAACAGATATTGCTACCAGCGCGGCTCGCCCGGACCACGCATCATCGCTGGCAGCGCACACGCTGAGTGCTTCAGGTACACCTAACTCTGTGCTGCTCAAGTCAACCCCACATGGCTGTGGGCCCTTGCTGACCGCTGCTTCTGGCCTACACTGCAGTCAGCAGGGCACACAATTCAAGATTAGTTCCAATGCAAATTGTGTAGGAGACTATAATCGGTTAAGAAGACCAAATGCTCCCAATCTTTGCAGCTCAAGTCAATACCACGTCACTGGGGGCCCTTGCTGGCCACTGCCTCTGGCCTACACTGCGTTCAGCGGGGCTCACAATTCAAATTCAGTCTTGATTCATTAATTGCAAAGTCCAGCAGGCAACAGACATTGCATCCAGGGCGGCCCGCCCGGACGAAGCATCATCACTGACTGCACACATGCTTAGTGCTTCAGGTGTCAGTAACTCTGTGCAGGTCAAGTCAACATAACTAGGCCTAGGTGGTAAATTCCGTTCCACTCGCGGAATGTGTGGAATTTGGGTAATTTTGTGTTCCACTGACAACACAGAATTGCCCAAAATTCCACTATCCGCTGCTTCGCAGAATTTTTTGCTGGTTCGTGCTTTAAAAATGCACGTTTGTGAGATATTTCTCCCCGACCACGTAAACAGCATTTGTGAACTGGAAAAATGCATTGCAAATGGGTGAAAAAAACAATTCCACATGTTCGCTGAACTTTTGTATGCTCCCTGAGACTTTTACCATTTCGCAGAGATTTGCGTGGCGTGACTACCCACATTTCACACACCCCTAAAAGTCAGGTGGCTGTGCGCTCTAGCTGACCGCTGCCTCCGGCCTACACTGCAGTCATCAGGGCTCACAATTAAAATTGAGTCTTGATTCATAAATTGAAGAGACCAGTAAGCAACAGACATTGCTCCCAGTGCGGCCCGCTCGGACAACCCATCATCGCTGGCTGTGCACACGCTGAGCTCTTCAGTTGCCACTAATTGTGCAGCTCAACTCAATGCCATGTGCCTCTGGGCCCTTGCTGACCGCTGCCTCCGGCCTACACTGTGGTTAGCAAGGCCCACAATTCAAATTCAGTCTTGTTTCATTAATTTCAGAGTCCAGTTGGCAACTAACTATAACATCCCTGAAATCTACATATTTCAACAATGTATTCTATACATATTACATCTTTGGTTCCATACGCCTCCACTGGGTTCAGCAGGGCTCACACTTCTAATTCATTCTTGATTTGTTAATGGCAGAGTGAATTGTACTTTATGTCCTCGGATTTTGTCAAGCGGGAGTGACAAAAAGCATTCTCGATGTCCGTGCTAACTTGCCTTCCATCTACACTGTGGACAGAAGGACTCACAATTCAGATTGAGTCACGATTGCAGATGACACAGTCTAGAAGGCAACAGACATTGCTTCCAGTGCCGCCCGCCCGCACCACGCATCATCACTGGCTGCACACACACTGAATGCTTCTGATGCCACTAACTCAGTGCACCACAAGTCATCGTCACGTGTCCTTATTGAGGCAGAAATCCTTAGGCAAAAGACATTGCTTCCAGTGCGGCCTGCCCGAACCACCTATCATGGCCGGCTGCGCACAAGCTGAGCACCACTGTTGCCACTAACTCAGTGCACTGCAAGTCAACACCACATCATTGTAGGCCCTTGCTGACCGCTGCCTCCAGCCTACACTGCAGTCTCACACATATCCAATCCAATACTGACCTGCAAGGACATGCCATCATAGCTGGCTGCGCACAGGCTGAGCTCTTCAGGTGCCACTAACTCTGTGCATCACAACTCATGGACCCTTTATGATTTACTTTCGTGCTGTATACACCGGACGCAACAATGTCACCTCAGACAGCAGGAATATCCTGAAAGGGACATTAACAATTTCTTCACATGAGCAAACTCATCTCTGGTACCCCAACCTTAGTGCACCACAAGTCATGGACCCTTTACAATACAATCTTTCGTGTGTGATTTAAGATCTGGTGGCCCTACTTTAGTGCACCCCGTCATGCACCCTTTATGATAGAATCTCTATGTGTGATCTGATGATCAATGTTGTAGTTGTTGCCAGCACCAACCATTCCCTGAGGGCTGGTTTACACTCACCCCACACGCATCCAGCACAGGCGTCACTGGACATGTGACCCTGGTTATAAAAAGGGGCCAGTGCACGTGCCCATAGCCAGTTCCACTGTCTGTCTAACTGTGTCCCTGTGTTTATTATGTATGCATGATGGCCCTGGACCCTACCACATTAAATTGTGCTATTGACTACGCACACAACCATGTTACCTCTGGCAGTGAGGAAGACCACGGTTATGTAACTTCGTCTGGGTCATTCTATGAGTACATGGGCAGAGACTGGGTGATTAGAGTACTGCCAGGAGAGTGTATGGTGAATTTATATGTGCTTGGGGATTGGCGGAGTGAATGGATAAGTACATATGTTTGCGGAGCCTAACCCATGAGCACGATCTTGGCTATAATTGGCTGCCAAACAGTGGCAACCCTGGCAGAGCATCAGGATTGCAAACCAAGCCTCAGGAGACCGCGCTGGTTCCCGAGGCACCCGCCTTCTTTGCTACGGGATCCCCACAGCCTTTGCTCTAGTACCCTGGGTTCCCGCCCACTAAAATCTGGGCCACTGGCTAGCGGGAATACCGCACGGATGCCTGTAAAACCAAGTCCAGGAGCTTGCAATTCTCATTGTGGTATACTCTATTCTCATTAAGTGGATACCCTCCCGGGTTGTTGATCTCTGGATTAAGGAATTCTGACTGTTGGAGTCCCTTCCACTGGACCCCCTAAAGTGAGCTGCTGGGTCCATGGAGTACCGGTAATAAAAGGCCCAGAATCCTGTGTGCAAGATATTCCTAGCCCCGCTGCTGGATCATTGACAAAAGGCAGATAGAATCTATGGAATTCTGTAAGCGTAAGCGGAGTGAGCAGAGCCAGTGTACACCAGTCAGGAGCGCAACTAGAGCCACATTTCAGGGGAGGCTGATAAAAATTTGGGGGGGGGCTAATTCTTCCAGTCATAGGCAGAGTGGAGATGCAGGGGCTCTAAGAAGGAGTGAAAACACAACAAAGCCTCAGTAACAGGTAAATGGTCTTTTAAAAACCTGTGGAGTACTCAAGTGCCATGCTGAGACCCTCGCACCCAGCGCGTTCACACTAGAAGGGTCACGCTGAGAGACGTGCACCCAGCGTATTCACACTAGGGGGCCGTGCTGATCGCCACTCCCAACTTTTGACACAGCGTCCAGCACCAGCGTCCAGTGCTCAGCACACAGCTGAGCAGAGCAGCAGGACGGCGGGTAAAGCAGTGCGAGAGGCACCAGCGCTACCCGGCCCCACCCCCCTTTTAGCGGATATTGCCAGCATCCCCTTCTGGCCCGCGGGACGCGGGCGGGCAGCTCCGGGCTAAGCCCGGGCAAAGGGCATGCCGTCTGTGGCCTTCCGAGGACATAGGAGGACGGGCTTGGCCACCGCTTTGACATCTGAGAGCAGCAATGGGTAAGAGAAAAAACCAATGCCCTGGGGTACATGAGGGGAATCAAGCGAAGGTGGGTAGAAAATCACAATCCATCATTACATATTTGACATCTGTGGTGGGGGTGCTATCCAAGGAGATTGCTAATGCCGAGAGAGAACTGGGCTTGGACATCACAAATTCTTTGCCTGGGTTAGCACAGAATCAGATCAATGCTTTACCCTTGGAGCCGAACATTGTGATTATACATGACCCCACAGTGGTGGAGCCTCTCGTAAGTCAGTCAGATACATCAGTGGGGCCAGAGGCCCAGGAGGCCCAGGAGGACATAAGACATAATGGCCCTGCTACAAAACCACCCACTAAGCATAGGGCTACGAAAAAATCTGTAAGAAGGCATAAACCTGTAGGTGTGATCGCCTGTTCAGACACTAGCTCCAGGGAATATCTTGGGAATTTGGTGGAGGATGTGTTCATAGTGCGATTGGAACCTGCCTTGGTGGCCATCGCTAAAGACATTGTGGACACCCTCAATACATGTGTGGCAGGTCTGCTAAAAAAAAGTGATAACATTGATCTGTTTATTAAAGAGCACACAGGCCAGGGGGAGCGTTCTTCTCAGCCTCAAGTCATTAGCAGGAATAGGGACAGGATCGACAAACCGATTAGGGAGACTCAGGCTCTAAGGGAGAAAAGTACAGAAAAGTTAAATGGAAGTTTGTTGTCTGTAAGGAGGGGCGGGGGAGCTCCAATCCTGTAGAGTGTATTACCAGGAGACCTGCTCTAGATAGAAAGAGGCCGATTATCCAGCAGGGCTTGACCCTGGAGTTACCACCAGAGGCCACGTCTTTGGTGGCTGTCTTCACAGGGGTTCCCCCATTAAGGTATAGCATTAATTAATCAACCCACGATCTCATAAAACTAGCCAGTCATTGGTGCGCAAAACACAGTTGTGGAGGCACCGACATTACAGGATCTATCATTATGGCGAGAAGGGTCAGTTGGGTTGGGCATGGCCCAAAAAATATCTTGGGGGATTGTGTGGTGGTCAATTTTAATAGCCAGGCATTGTGCGGAAAGATTATTCTGGGATGCCTCAGAGGTTGTTCATAAGGGCATTAGACCATTTCCCTTGGGTTATTTCTATCTCCCTGCGAAGCATCATGTACAGCATCCGACTTTATCTTGGGCATGGTCTAGCCATTGTAGTCCACTTATGACCTCATATCCAAGCGATGATACTAAACAGCCTAGACCAATAAGGGGGTTGCCTCAGAGGGTTGAAAGGGTTCTCACATCGATAACATCTGCCTCCCCCCCCACAGAATCAGATAAACGCAGAATTGGCTCTTTCTAGTAATTTCTCCCCGCTGTCACACATGGAGTCTAATGATTGACCATCCGCTAGTACTCTAGGGCAAGGTGTCACAGCTGGAGGGCCTAACCAAACAGCTGCATGCAAGATTTTGAGCAGGAATATGTCAGGCAATAGAGCTAAAAGAACTGATGTTATCTGGGTGGATTTTGTTAGACAGCATGATATTATTGCCATGCAGGAAACTTGGGACCCCGCAAGCAATTTTAGCTTGGATGGGTATGTAAGTTTCGTTATTCCAGCAGTTGCAGGGAATGTGGGGAGACCAAAGAGGGGTCTTCTATCCCTCTTTTCGCTTAACCTTTCAGGCGTTTTCCAAAAACTAGATGCAGATTCTAACAATATTTTGATAGTTGAATGGAGTGGTTTTGACCTCCAGAAATACTTAATAATTAATTTTTAAAGTTCTAATGATGGTGCACAGCACAATGAGCATTTCAGTGCTTTGGACCAGTTTTTGTCAGATTTTAAACTTAAACAGAATTATGTACCAGAAGTGATCCTTCTGGGCGACTTCAACATACATCCAGGTAAATGGGACTGTTTGTCTGTTTAACCGTTTGGGGCCCTAAGTGATGGGGTGCCTCACTTTGAGCACAGTAGGCAGGGAGAGGCTCTCAAGGAACTTTTGTCTAATATGAATCTATTTGAACCCAGCATTGAAAAAGGAGAGGAGCGGGTACCCACTTTTATAGGGCGGGGAGATTCTCAGTCATCCATTACTTTTTTTTTATCCCCCGCAGTTTTGGCCAAGACTAAGGCCTACAAAGTGGTGATTTCAACCTTTAGTGACTACAATCCTGTCCTGCTGGAGGTAGATTTAGAGAACTTTAGTGGCCCTAAGGTAAATAGGAAGGAAGATCGGGGAACATCCTTTACAACACAACTTTTACCACGCAGTGCTGTTACAACACAGGTTTTACTACGCATACCATTACAACGCATTACACTGGGGGCGCTCTAGGATAAGGAATACGTTTAATTTACTATCCAACACCTTACCTAGTGTCCACGGGGACTGGAGTTGGAATAGTAAATTAAACTATTCACTATCCAGCACCCCAAAGTGTAATGAGTTGTAATGGTATGCGTAGTAAAACCTGCGTTGTAACAGCATGGTGGTAAAAGCATGCGTTGTAACGTCATACATCCTGGAAGATCACAGGAGTTTATCCATAAAAGATCAAGGGAGACAAATCAAATGGGATAAGGTGGTCCCGGAAGCTTTCTTTGAAGACCTCATAACCAAGGCTGAGGCAAATTTTGCAATTTGCCTCAATGGTGCGGCCTCAGGCTTTGAGATTTTAGGTGCTTATACGGCTATATATGTTATGTTATGTTATGTTCTTTAGTGATTTATATAGCGCACGGCTACTCGGGCAGAGTGTCCCGGCGCTGTACAGATCTGTAGGGCGAGACAGAGCAGAGACCGCGCACACCAAAGGCTGAAAAGCCTGGTCTTTAGGCCCTTCCTGAAAGACAGGAGATTATCAGCTTTTCTAAGTCAGAGGGGGAGCTTATTCCAAAGCTGCGGAGCACAGGCTCTGTAAGAACGACCTCCAATGCGCGAGTGCTTTACAGATGGAACGACAGCTAACTTGAGTAGCTGAACGTAGCAGTTTTCCCCCAAACTGCCTTTGTATATTCTAACATATGGCAAAGGCAGAAATAGAACTGGTCAAATCAATTTTGTCTACAGATTGAGATAGCTAGGAAACATGTCAATAAATATGTTTCTGCTTTTCTCCAAGATCATGAAATGGGGTCCATTTACCACAACAATCTGCATTTCAATATGGATGGCATCTATAGGACAGATGGTGTACATTTTACAGATGAGGGTAATAGAGTCATCCTCTTGAACTTTAGACTCTGCATAGGTACTTAGTTGTAAGTTCCAACATTCTCTCAATAAACACAAGGGCCTTTTTAGAGCCACCCAAAATCTAAAGACATAAGCTTCATGTTTATCTGATAAGTATTACTTTTTTTCCCTTGGAGTCGTGCACTTGACAGGTTAGAGTTGCGCACACAACGCGTGTACACCAGGGAGCCATAGCAAACAGAAATGGCAGGCCCTGGGACTTGAGGGACCTTTGAGCCCCCTCAACAATTTTTGAAAAAGCCCCAGGGGGTAGCGGGCCTTTAAGCCCCCCAACCCATCTATTTTACTGGTGGGTTGGCGGTTGAGCTACCCCCACCACCCATTAATGTTTTAGCCCCGGAGGGTGGCGATCCCCGGTGCTATGAAGCCCCTCTGGGACCTCAGAAAATGTAAAACTTTTGCCCCCGGAAATTGGCCCCCCGGTAGCTAATTATTAAAGCCTGCTCTTCCTTTTTTTATGTTTGTTTATGCCATGATCTACAAACCCTAAGCGTACTTTGCCATTTTTCGAAAAAAAATGTGACCCTGGGAGTTGTTGTTGAACCCTCTAAGCAGGTATAGAGGGTCAAGATATTTCTACCCTACCCCCTTTATACGTTTTCCACACTTCTTCCACTGACTTCTTCAACCTCGCTTCTATCAAGGCACAACATGGCTGCCAACACTTCCTGGTTTCGAATGTTGACAACCACTTGACAGCCATTAAGCATTCTGTGCGTGATCAGGACGGTGCGCTTAGAGTGCGCGCAAGATGCACGGATCCACCGAAGTCATGGATATATATATGTACTTTTAATTGTAATTTTCTCAGAAACTAATGAACAGATTTACACCATATAAGCAAAAGGCACGAGTCTGAACCAAGGACTACAACTTTGCCAAATTTGGTGTAATTCCGATCAGCCATTCGCGCTGTAGCCGCGATGAACGGTACCTATGGAAAATTGCATGTGGAAAACATGTTTGGGACCTCCCTTTTTTCTCAGCCCCTGCTTCACGAATCACCTCAAGACTTTCATGATAGGAGCGGACCGGAGCGCCCCACCAGTTTTAGACATTTTGTGAAGATTCATCAACCAGCACCAAAGTTATTCCAAATAGAATGTTGCAGATTTCCTAAGAAAAATAGGTCCTAACTATAACTACCTACTGACCGCCAGTAGGTATATATATATATATATATATATATATATATATATATATATATATATATATATATATATATATATATATATATATATATATATATTCACTGAAAAAACCATAGGTTATAGACCATATATAGTTAGGGATTAGCATTTACAAAACCTTATTTTATTCGCACAAAACCATTGAAATTCCATATATAGTTAGTTGCACTAACTATATATCGTGCACCCGCAATCCACTGCTGATGATGTCACATATTACATCATTCATGACATGGTCAGTGACATCACTGATGACATCACTGATGACATCTCAAATGACATCACTGATGACATCACTGATGACAACATCCAGTGACTGTATGTTTCTGTAAAGTTAAAATATGTCTTACATATTGAAGAATGAGTGGATGTATAAGTGTCTGGATGAAGGATTTATTAGGTGTATGACTGACTGTATGAGTGAGTGATTAAATGTGTCTCACTGAGTGCATGGGTTAGTGATTAAACTGTCTTAATTTGTGCATCATTATGTCTGTTGTTCTATAAACTGTTGCATGTGTTGATCAGTAGCTATATGAGTAACTATATGGGTTATTGATTGGTTGCCCAAGTATTTGTATGGGAGATTGAGTGTGTGTGTGGGTGGCTGGGAGGTGTATGACTCTTTGCATTGATGTGTGAGCAGTTGATTCACTAGATGTATGGGTTCAAAAGTGCATGTGGAAACAGCTGTATGAGCGGTTGACTGTGTGCATGAGTGTATTGGTGAGTGAATGGATATCTCAGTGCTACATGTTAAAGTAAGTACATATGTAAAACACAGTACATGTAAGAGTTGACATATATAAATAACTGTGCATAAGAGCCAGTGAATGTGTGAGTGGCTGTATGGATCATTGTGAACTTGTATCAGGGATTGTATAAGAGAGTAAATATGTGTTAGTATATGTTTGAATAAGTAAGGTGCGTATAACTGTATAGTTGAGGAAATGGAGGTGTGATTGATTCTTTGCATCACTGACTAGGTGTGTGAGTAACTCCATGGATGAGTGACAGTCTATGAGTGTCTGTTTACACTGATTGTTTCTAAGGTTATAATAGAGTCTGAAGAGGTTCATTGTATTATCACATGAATGATATCATCAGTGATGTGATCAGTAATGTCAAATGAGATGTCATCAGTGATGTCATCAGTGATGTCATTTGAGATGTCATCAGTGATGTCATCAGTGATGTCATTTGAGATGTTGTCAGTGATGTCATCAGTGATGTCACTGACCATGTCATGAATGATGTAATATGTGACATCATCAGCAGTGGATTGTGGGTGCGCGATATATAGTTAGTGCAACTAACTATATATGGAATTTCAATGGTTTTGTGCGAATAAAATAAGGTTTTGTAAATGCTAATCCCTAACTATATATGGTCTATAACCTATGGTTTTTTCAGTGAATTTTCAAGGTTTTGTAAATGCAAATTCCTAACTATATATGGTCTTTAACCTATGGTTTTTTCATTGAATTTCAATGGTTTTTTAAAAGCTAATATCTGTAGCTGTAAAATGTATTCTTCTTTAAATCTTAAACATTTTTTTACATGTTTTTTAGACAATTTAAAAAAAAAAAATGTTTATGTTTCGCTCCCAGTCCGCGAACCGGTCTGCTTCCCGTTAGCTCAATTTAAAGCCGCGGCTCGGTCCGCGAACCAGTAAACGTTCCTTTAGCGTAACTGTTACGTTAGCATGACGTTTTACGTTGTCGCGTAATACGTCATTGGACGCGCCAAGTTAGCGGACCCGGAAACGGACCAGAAAGCGGCGCAAAGCGCAAAACGTAAACCCAGCAGGTCATGTGACTCGGTAATAACACTTTTCATTGGTTCATTTCACTTTTGGTTTCCTAATGATGTAATACTACGTCATGTGATCTAAAATTAACACTTTTCATTGGTTTAGAACTTTTGCTTTTCCCAAATGATGAAAACCCCTCCTTCTTTCCTCACTCTGACTTTCATCTTGGTGAGAGAAAGACCCTTTTTCATTGTTGAGAAATGGCTTCAATAGTTGCTTCAGCTAGTGTTCCCCCACCACCCCCTCCACCTCCTCAAGGGAAGAAAGGACCACCTGCTCAAGCAATCTTTGAAGAAGAGGAAGATCAAGAAGAGGAGGAAGAGGAGGAAGAGCCTGAGTTTTTGCCAGAGGAGCCCAGGAGATACAACAGTAAAGAAAACTATATCTGGCAATTTTTTAAATTTCCAGCAGGGCAAAAAAAAAGTCAATGCCAGATATGTCTTTTGCCGTATTTGCGACGATCGACTTTCAAGGGGGACTGACAAGAAATATAGCTTCGGAAATTACACGATGCACAGGCATATGAGTAGGTGGCACCCAAACAATTATAGTGCTGCCCAGCTTCGTGATGAACAGCAAAATCCCCTGGCAATGGCGAGAAGATCTGTCGTCCAAGAAGTATCGGGACCAGAGGCGAGGGAGGTGGTCCCGAACATTCAAATGGACATGGGGGAAGTAAAGCAAGTGTGCGTGCGGTGCAACCAATTAATATGCTACCGAGAAAGTAGCATTACTCTTATAGTGAAAGCTATCAATAATCATGTTTGCCCGAAACGCCCCAAAAAATAAATTCTTCTTTTTTTCGTTGCTCCTGTTGAGCCCTTTTCATTGAATCATTTTTGTTTCCCCCCTCCCCCCAAAAAACAAAAAAATTACAAAATGTTCAGAAAAAACAAAAAAAATATAAAAAATGTTCAGAAAAATAATTAAAAATATTTTAAACAACAAAAACCAAAAAAAAAGTTCTTTTCAGAACTACCTCCCCATTATAAAAAAAAATGGTAGAATTTTTTAAACTCTGCCAACCTCTATTTCTTTTAGTTCGCTCCCATTTCGCACTCCGGTACGCGAACCAGGAGCGAACCAAAACATTTTTTAAAAAAAAGAACAGTAAGTATAAGGGAAGGAAACAGACAGTTATGTTACAAGAAAGACAGCTATAGGGAGTAAAGAAAAGATACTGTTACCCGCAATCCACTTCTGATCATGTCACATATTACATCATTCTTGACATGGTCAGTGACATCATCAGCAGTGGATTGCGAGTAACAGTATCTTTTGTTTACTTCCTATAGCTGTCTTTCTTGTAACATAAATGTCTGTTTCCTATCCTTATACTTACTGTTCTTGTTTTAAAAAAATTTTTGAGTTCATTCAGAAACAGTAACATTAATAGAGACAGAATGAGTGAATAAGAATGAAGAAGTATGAGAAGAGAGGGACTGAGAAAAATACTGGAAGGAGTAGAATAATTAAGTAATAGAGAAAGGAATGAGGGAAGTAGCAAACGCAGGAAAGTAAGGATTAAAGAAATGAAGCAGTAGAACTAATAGATGTTAAATGTGATAGATTAAATGATTGATTCAGGATGACGATAAGGTGTGTCCTCTCCAAAAGTTTGTTTAAGGTGAGGCCTACTCAAGGTTGCATATCAAATTTATGCTTGTTGAAGAATACAGAGGAGATAATACATGTGAAGGCCTACCATTGAAGTAAAACATGTCCACTTCACTCTTGAACAACGGCCAGACCTCTTCTGTGTCCATAGACAGACCTAAAGTTCATCTGCACAATGTCATTCGTAAACTTAGAAAACACAAGTAATGTAATTGAAAAACGTGGAGTTTCTTTTGCTCATTTCACAATCACATCACCTGTGTTGCCTTTGCTTAGGTATCTCATAGTGCAGATGTAGTCCAGCATATGAAACAGTACGCAGAAGTGCAGCAGTGTATGCATTAATACATGTGAAGGCCTACCAATGAAGTAAGTCATGTCCACTTATTACATCATTCATGACATAGTCAGTGACATCATCAGCAGTGGATTGCGGGTTAAAAGAGTAGAAAACATTTACCTTATAATTCTTGTTAACTTTTTCAAATATTTTTTCATACTTTCAATCTGTAAAAGAGAGAAGAAACATTTCAAAAATATTAAAACATGTATTTAAAAATTTGAAAAGACAAGGGAAAAGGTTCAAGAAGAAACAGTTTTTCAACAACTTTGACATTTACAGAAGCCTCTGCTGCTCTACGTCCCCTACACAATCCTAAAGATATATATTTTAAACAAACAGTATCTTGATGCTGATGAAGTGAGGCCTATTTTGGAACATGGTGCATCTTTTGCACTGCTGATGTCTCACAATAGTGATGCAATAGCAGCGCAAAAAAGATGTAAAGCCATCATAAAATTGTGTCTAACATTTTAAATGATTGTTTCAGGATGCAAATAAGATGTGTCCTTTCAAGAGGTTTCTTTAAGGTGAGGCCTATTCAGTTTTAAAAAAAAACAGTACCCAGAAGTGCAGCACTGTAAGCATTAACTTTGACACTTACAGAAGCCTCAGTTTCTCCATATCTACCTCACATTTCTAAATGTATATCATAAGTACAAAAAGTAGAACATTAATTATACATGTTAAATGGTTTATTTTTGCTGTTCTCAGAATGTATCAAATTTCACTTAAATCAGTGACTTGAAGGTATTCATCATGTAACAGCGGGGAAAAAAAAACATTTTGATTGTGTTTAAAAAACCCATACAACCTAAGAAATCTGAATTCAAAACTCCTTAAAATTAACTTACTTTCCATAACGTCGAAGGATGTCCTATGAACAGCGTCCACTCTGTTGTGCTATAAATATTTTCAGCCCGCCACTTTCTGAAAGAAAACCTCCATCGTTTTGAAAAATATGTTACATACAATAAAAGACTTCTCACATTCTACCACATGTTTCCACTTGGCCAAATCATGTTGCAGCGTTTTTCAACTCTTGTAATTCTTCTAATGAAATCCCCTCATTTTCTATTTTCGCAACTTTCAAAAAGAAAACATTTAAGATTGCTTTCACAATCCTGGACTACTAATATCTTACCCTTCTTTCTCACTCATGTTCTCCTTTTCCTATGACACTGATACTGCTTACTATGAAGCAGACTTACTTGCATCAGGTTTATATAGTTGGATTTTTAAATTGACATTATAATTAAATGTTTTGGACCAATAATCTAGATAGCATTGCAGACTTACATTCCCTCTACTTCATGAACCTTTTGCAATTCCTCAGAGGAAATCCCGAGATTCTTTCCTTAAAATTTTGGTTTTAAAAACACCAGGTAAGAATTTTTAAGGTCAAACGGCAATTTTTTTTTGAAAGTTACAACAGAATCGTTGCAGAATGACCAGCCGTTTCGAGACTTTAAATAAGCTGTGTAATGTCCTGATGTTGTTGAAGGACCATCGTGATAAATAATTGCTACAGTTACAAAAGTCCTTCCTGATATTGACAGCTGAGAAGCAACACATTTTTTTATTAAAGTTGACAATTTTGATCCATCAGGCCTACATCGTTGGATCATTAAAATGACATACTGGCCATATCTTCGTATAAATAATGTTGACATCATTTCAGATTTACATTGGCTACACTCCATGTTGTGATCCGCTGCATTTACTAGCTTATTAAAGGAGACTGATTTACTGTCTGGCAAAGTTAAATATATAAATCTTTCTGAGTGTACACTAGTAGTACTTGATACCATACAGTTCTCGCAGTCATGCTGCCATTGATAAGAAAGCCCAAACAGGTGATCTACATCTACACCCTCATCTTGCAATACATCAAGCATATACATTAAAAACTCCTGACAATCCTGCTGAATATTTTCAGAGAAGTCTGTTTGACCTGAACATTCATCTAACAGATAACGAACTTCAGACACACTTTCTACTTTTGTTCGATCAGTGCTACATTTCTCTAACACAGAATTCAACAAGCAGCATAAACTTTGTTCCGAATTGAACACAATCTGTTCTTTTAAAGTCTCTAGTGAAAAGAGAACATTAACCACTACATTTGCATAGCAGTTGACACCAGAACTGTTTTCAAATTGGAAACCGACAACATCTTCAACAGAATCCACTTTCTTTCTGCTTACAATTTTCGGTTCATCGACTTTTGGGCTTTTTGCTACAACCTCCCTACTATTACTGATATTTCTTCGTTTCCGGCCTACCACACGTTTCTCAAACAAAGGATATTGAGGCAAATGTGGCGCATACTCTTTTCTTAACCTATTGTATTCCTTAACACAATCTAGATCCGCACAAATGTTTGTGACATCACAGTCAATCAGGTACAATCCCGATAAAGTTCTAACTCGTGACAATGCCACATATGCCATACCCTCCTTGAACACAGAACTGCCAATATTCACCAATGCAGTATCTGCACTTAAACCTTGCGATTTATGGATTGTCACCGCATATGCCAAGCAAACAGGAAACTGTTTACGGCGAACATATAAATCTTTAACAAGCAAAAACCTAGCAGAACAACGACCAATTAGCTGTACTTCCTCAATGCCATCAAATTTAATTTTTATAAATTCAATACCATCTCTACTTCTGTATTTCTCAAAATCAACAACATTACCCATTGATCCATTTACCAGACCTCTTTCAACATGTAAATTCCTTCTCAACATGATTAGGCAATTTAAACACACATTCAAAGTCTTTTCAAAACCCGCTGTTTTAGATATAGTCTTCTCTAATGAATCCAATTTTGATTTCAAATTCTCAGACAAAATAATTGTTGATCCCATATGCTCTATTTTGTCAATAGCTTCAAGTTTCACAATCTCTTGCTTTTCTAAATTCAACATTTTGTTGTTGAAGATGGCACATTCTGCAAGAGTTGGCATCAAACATATTCCGGATTTCTTCTCAGTAATTTTCTGAAAAATATTCTCAGGCACAATGTCTTGTTCGGGATATAAATTTGACAGTAATCGTGCATTTAAAGCTTCTTTCCCATGCTCGGTCACTTTTCCAATTCTTGTAGAATATTCTTGTAATCTTCATCGTTCGCCTGACGCATATTTTCATGCAGTTCAGCATAATTGAAATTTAACCATATATTGACGTTGCCAATGCTCCCTAGGCACTTCCTGGTATCTTCATGCGTGAGTATTTTGAACACAGGTTGTCCTTTTACTGGTGTCAGCTGCAGAAGATCTCCAAAAACAATGATGTGTTTGCCACCAAATAACACATCATATTCAGTTTTAAGAACTTCTTGCATTCTCAAATGCACAAAGGCAAGCATGACATTGGAAACCATGCTTACTTCGTCAATGATAAGAAGTTTCATTTTCCTCAAGACTCTTGAAACTTCACAACAAGCATCCCCAGATAACTTGTGGTATTGTAATTTGTTGTCATGCTCCACCGGCAGCATCAGTAGACGATGCAAAGTAATCCCTTTAATGTTATGTGCAGCCAATCCAGTAGGAGCGGTAACAACACAAGACAACGATGTCTCAGTCCTTTTCTGCAAATAACATGAAATTGCTTTAATGAGGAAACTTTTTCCAGTTCCCGCTTCTCCACTCACGTACAGTCGGACAGGCTTCAACGATGTACATGAGCACTCTTTCTTCTCATGAGTTAATCCATGCTCAATTTGCTTGGTAACTTCATCATATAGTTTCCTCTGCTCAACGTTGAGTTGTTTTTCCAAGTCTTCTAAGTTAACTGCATCCTCCTGAGCATGTGCCATGGCTCTTTCCACTTCATTCATAGCAGTGGCAGCTTCATTTTCGATAATAGGTCCTCCTAGTGGATCCTGACTCAATGAAACAGAACTCTGACTGTCCTGAGAACTGTCTCTGGCAATCTCGGCTGCAATCGTTGCTTCCTGCTCAATTTCCAAAGTCAACATTTCTTGATATTTGGGAAAAGCAGGACATTCTATGGTCTCCTTAGCAGCAGTGAAAGAGTCTTCGTAACAGAGGAAATCTCCAAGCAGTTCCTCTTCTGCACGCCAAGGCTTGAAAAGTTGCAAAAGTGCTAAATAGAAAAACTCCTTTTTTTCTGGAGATTCGCCACTCAATTTTCAATGGTTTACTAATTGGCATTTTCTTTGCTTGACCAGACATCCCTCACTTCCAATTACAGCATACACTCCTTTCTCAATATCTTCTTTGATGTTCCTCTTGAATATATAATTTTGTAGAACCTCATATAGACAAACATTCTCAAGGTGACTGCTTCGATTTGGATAATATGTATCCAACATGTTGGTCTTCAAAATGTCGGTACTGTTTGGTTCCTTTTCTGCCAAATACTCAATTTCCCGGACAGGTTTTAGAACTCGATTTCGCGTTGCAGCAAGACCAAGACTCGCCCAAATGATACTCCTGGATTTGGCATAGAGACTTGCTGAAGACAACCGGTCACAACATTCGTAAGCTCCCATTTCTCGATGCGACAACATCTTCAGACTGAAAGGGTACAACTTCTTGCTGAGGCTCTTTTCATGGGAAATGTCCTCCCACATATCCTTCAATTCTGTCTTTTCTTTTTTGGTGATGTAAGATGTCACATACCGAGCCACAGCCATACAGTTGTCAGCCACAAACTGTATATCCATGTTAGCATTCCACATGGACAAAATCACTGGGTTGTAGTCGTTGATGTACTTGGACTCTTCGTTCCTTTTCAAATTGTATGTATTTTTGGGTGATTTCCTCGTCACATTATGTCGCAGCGAAGACATCAAACTGTTCACTCTTCCTTTAGAAATCACCGGTCGTGGAAAGTTGAAACGACATTTGGTGTAGAACTTGTCCTTGTTTCTGAATTTACGACGACAGTACTTTCCACAACGATGGCTTTGGAAACGTAGAACTTGTTCTCTTAGGCTTTTCTTCTCCGTTGTGTTTGGAACAGCACACGTAGAATACTGTTCTATGAAATTCATCACTAAGTCATCCGGATCTGTTCCAAATTTAGGTGCATCCTTGATCCACAACAACATATGTATATGAGGAGCACCTCTTGCTTGGTACTCCTTTCTCCAGAAGAAATCCAACACCTCTCCAAGAGGTGGATTCTTCTTATTTGTGATGAAAGACATCATAGCTTCAAATCTATGATTGAAGTACCTGCATACATTCACTGGATCCAAAGAACACAGTTCTCCAGGTGTCTTGAATTCAATGTTTTCAATATTTCCATTTGCCTCTCGTAGAAATTCAAGTAAGTCTTCCCAGCCATACCCGGCACAGTAAGGAACCATTTTGGAGTTCCTAAGTTCCTCAGCATACATTTTAAATCACCATGACGACGGTACCAGTACTCATTAGTACCACGCTGACACGCCATGAGATTAATTAGGTGAGAATCCAAAATACTGTCTTGGACATTGACTTTATGCATAAAGTCACTTGCCGAGATGTTTCACATCTGTATACCACTTTTTAAGATGTGGTTCACTGCATATGACATTCCAGACAGATCGCTTTCAAACAGGAGATGAAACAAATAGGGAATACATTGACGAAACCTAGGATCTTCTGCATACAATCGTAAAGTCCGGTATTCAGACGCAGGAATTTGATGAGGTCGCTCATCATATCTTCCTCCTCGACCTGTGGGAAATAGCTGTGGGAAACACTGAGCTTCCAAACTTTCCTCCCAAACACTAATGGGACTCCCTTTGGCTTGTTTCATTTGAAACAACTCAATTGCATTCCCCATGACTTCCTTGGAATGCAAAGGATGAACACTATAATGTTCATATATTTCTTCACTTTTAGAGGCCTCTACTTTCTCAATTTGGCCAGCACATAAATCGCTATCCTCTTCATCACTTTCTTCCTCTTCTGCAACATATACATTTAATATAGTACTTATTATTTTTCTTCAAATACAATGTTGCCTTTTTGACTTTCCTAACATCCACTAAATCTTGCCATATTTTCTTATTCTTTGTCGGAACCCCATTAACCAAGATAACCAGAGGTTCCTCTTCAACTTTTTCTACTCCAATTGTGTTAATGTTTTTGTTCAAATCTAGAGGCAAATAAACAACTCTTCCCTTTAATCCTCTCTGTAAATCTGATGGAGGCAACTTCCCTGTCTTTGGCTCCATTCTTACAATAGCCTGAAAGGGATGGATACTTTGAATCAAAATAGATTCATAAGTATTTAAATCCTTCAATTCAGAAGGAACCTCAACCAATTCAAGATTATTATGAACCGCCCTAGCAGGCATCTGGTTTTGGTTTAATTTGTTACAACAATAAGTACACACACGTTGATCCGATTCCAAATCAAAACAATTTTCTACCATCAAGTATGTGGCGAAATCCTTCCATTCACTATTATTTTCCCTTTCACTTTTTGCATATAAATCCACTAACTTAGTCTGATTCTTATAATAAGTGCGTCGACAACACACACAAGTGAAATTAGGCCTCTCACTTGATTTCATCTGAAACGTGGCAATTTCCTTCTGAAATTTATCTGTACTAGAAACCTGTACATTATCTTCAACATTACCTTCTACTTCTGGGTCAATTTGAACATTCTCATCTTTACTACCAAAGTAACAAAACTCAATTTCTTCACAAATATTCTTGACATCTATTTCAGAACCATGCAAAAGAGCAGCACATAATTGTTTAAGCATAATTGCTGGACTCTTAGCATAATACAACATTCTCACTAATTTTCTCACTTTATTATGATGCACTGCTAGCATCCGGAAATGATGAAAAACACTCTGGCATACTCTCCTGGAAAGACAAGCCAGTGAATGGCCACGCTAACCTGTCATTTGTCTCACTCTGCAAGGATCTAAATCTTGCAACAACTTCATTTTCTGCTTCAAACTTTTCTTACTAAAAGTCCGTATAAAATCACAAAGCAAATTGATGGAAACCTGTCGCACACTGCAAATAGAACTACACTTCCAAATGTACACAGGACCCTTAGGACGTCTTCCTAAAACATCATTACCTAACACCTCGTCTGTCTCTGTTGTCACAAGTTTTTCTTTTTCAACTGGACAACCATCCTTCACTTCATAAGCTCGACCACTGGTGTCAACTGCGAACACCAAATCAT
The DNA here is from genome assembly GCF_964263255.1 of Lissotriton vulgaris. NCBI lineage: Eukaryota > Metazoa > Chordata > Amphibia > Caudata > Salamandridae > Lissotriton > Lissotriton vulgaris. The sequence goes on from NC_141691.1 coordinate 934,016,803, forward strand.
TATCCTGAAAATAACTCTCCTCATTAAAAAATGCCTCACAACTTGAACTATGCATCCATTCTCCGGAAAAAACTTCACAAAAGTTACTACGATTTACTACTCTCTTCCATCTACTATTTGATTTGAAATCAGAAATTACCTTGCTTAGTTTCCTAATTCTATTGATTACCAAAATAAACAACTTTCGCTTAATTTCAAAAGCATGATCAATAATTTTCTCTACATTTTTCTTCTTCTAATAAAATGCCACTTTCTGATGGCCTTTCTTAATATTTTTTAATAAATTAACTATTATCCTGTTGCGGAACATTCGTTTTCGAATGTCCCTAAACTGTTGTTTCCTTCTACTATCATGCACAGAGTTATCTCTTGCTCTACCAGTAACATTTTTGATTGGGCTTTCCTTTCCATTTAAATTGCTTTTCTTTTTCTGGACTGAAACATTTTTTGGAGAAATACTTTTTTTACTACAAATATTTCTTAAGAATGATTTCGTGCTCTTACCCGGAGCTTTCTTGGTGATTTCACAAGTATTTTGGGGAGAGGACTGCTGCAATAATACATGATCTTGCTGTCTTTGACGCTTTCTAGCCTTTCTAATTCGATTCTTAGTTGGCATTTTTCAAATTTTGAAATGATCTGCAGTTGAATCTGTGGAAAAATATAATAAAAAATGTTATTAACCACTATTACCAAACAGTAAATGAATAACAGTCATCAAAAACTTAACACCCTACTTTTTATTTAACATAGCAAATCTTTTGCACCAGCACTGCGTCACAAAAATGACACACAGTGGTACAAAACAGGCATACAACAATCATAAATCTCTCCCTAACATTTTAAATGAATAATTCAGGTTGACGATAAGGTGTGGCCTATCTAAAGGTTTGTTTGGGCCCAGATCTTTGGACTGGGGTGAATGTGTGTCATTGATCCACATTCGGTCCATCACCTGTTTTGTTTCTTTGAGGTGAGGCCAACACATGGTTGCAGATGAGATTTTCACTTGTTGAAGAAAACAAAGGAGATAATACATGTGAAGGCCTACCAATGAAGTAAGTCATGTCCACTTCACTGTTGAACAAAGGGCAGACCTCTTTTGAATCTGTGGTCACACCTAAACTTCATCTGCACAATGTCATTCATAAACTTAGGAAACACTAGTGATGTAATTGAAAAATGTGGAGTTTCTTTTCCTCATTTCAGAATTACATCACCTGTGTTTCCTCATTGACTTAAAATGTCCTTAAGACACATGAAAGCGTTTTTTTAGATTGCCCTGGCACCATTTTTGGGACATTTTTAACATGACTATGTAACTCCCATAATCAAAATCTAAATTTGCCAAGCACAGGTGGGAGCGTATTTACAAGAAACTTGCCCCATGAAGAACGCTTTCCATTTAAAAAGGGAAAAATAACATCATAGACACTCAAATGCTTTATAAATATGACCCAAACAACCTATGAAGCTCTAGCAGTACATATCCAGAAATGTAATTGATTTCAAAAAATCGTTTTTAAACACAGCAAATAAATCAATTGTATACCTACATTCAAGAGGAAATGACTAAAAATGTCCTTGAAACACATGAAAGCGTTTTTAGGAATGCCCTTGCACCATTTTTGGGACATTATTAACATGGCTATTTAACTCCCATAATCAAAATCTAAATTTGCCAACCACAGGTGGAAGCGTATTTACAAGAAACTTGGCCCATGAGGAACGCTTTCCATTTAAAAAGGGAAAAAAACATCATAGACACTCAAATGCCTTATAAATATGACCCAAAACAACCTATGAAGCTCTAGCAGTACATATCCAGAAATGTAATTGATTTCAAAAAATCGTTTTTAAACACAGCATATAAATCAATTGTATACCTACATTCAAGAGGAAATGACTGAAAATGTCCTTGAGACACATGAAAGCGTTTTTTTGAATGCCCTTGCACCATTTTTGGGACATTATTAACATGGCTATGTAACTCCCATAATCAAAATCTAAATTTGCCAACCACAGGTGGGAGCGTATTTACAAGAAACTTGCCCCATGAGGAACGCTTTCCATTTAAAAAGGGAAAAATAACATCATAGACACTCAAATGCCTTATAAATATGACCCAAAACAACCTATGAAGCTCTAGCAGTACATATCCAGAAATGTAATTGATTTCAAAAAATCGTTTTTAAACACAGCATATAAATCAATTGTATACCTGCATTCAAGAGGAAATGACTGAAAATGTCCTTGAGACACATGAAAGCGTTTTATTGAATGCCCTTGCACCATTTTTGGGACATTATTAACATGGCTATGTAACTCTCATAATCAAAATCTAAATTTGCCAAGCACAGGTGGGAGCGTATTTACAACAAACTTGCCCCATGAAGAACGCTTTCCATTTAAAAAGGGAAAAATAACATCATAGACACTCAAATGCCTTATAAATATGACCCAAACAACCTATGAAGCTCTAGCAGTACATATCCAGAAATGTAATTGTTTTCAAAAATCGTTTTTAAAAACAACATATCTGTTTCAGCTTACATGAGAGACCATGGAATGGGCTCCATGTACAACAATAACTTGTGTTACTGCATGCCAGAATGCTACACCGAATATGCAATTACAATTTCTCCCAAAAAACAAAATCTATTTGTATATCACTTGAGACAAAGCCACATTTTAAAAACACAGCTTTCTTCATCATTTTCTCCTTAAATCATACTATTCTCTATCTAAATTAAATAAATCTTTTCTCACCTTAGCAAATACTTTTTGAGTTTCAAAACAGTCTCAGAAATACTCCAAATTGTCTTCAGCAGAACAAAGAGGATGCACTCCAGAGGCTGCAGCTATTGAAAGCACACAAATACAGATATTCATTACACATATCTCTCATATTAGCCAATCATAACTCTTCCCTCACTTTTTTCAAATCAAAACCCTTCCCCCCTCTGCCCTCTCTGCCTTTTTTGCTTAGCAACCACCTCCTGAAAGACCTCTCATGTTTGCAAATTCACACAACAATGTTTCAATTGAACTCTGAACTCTCAGTGCACCTGCGTATCCAGTGCAATCTTTCATTAAATGTTTCTTCCTTGACCATTCAAATTACATCTTTCAAAGAACACATCCATGCACCCTAACTTTCTGTTTTCAGAAATGGAAATGCACCAATCACTGCTAATGAATCATTAGCACTGGAAATCCACAGTTTTTTTTCTTTACAAACTCCTACTGTTTCAACTGCCCTTTCATTACCACACTTCATCTGACTGCAGCACAACCTTCTCCCACCATGTTTAATGTCTGGATTGTTGGACATAGTTACATCTACTGGGCTCAAAGGTATGCTGAGAACAGAAATTTACCTAACCTCAATTTAAAAGATGTGGAAATTAAGTGGTTGGGCCAACGAGGATTGAAATGTCACCAATTGATACCATTGGTGAAAACCTTTATGCATTTGCCAAAACCTGACCTGTTAATAGTACACTGTGGAGGTAATGATTTGGGCACTTTGACTGGGGTAGGTCTGGAAATGCTTTTAAAGGACACCTTTGAGCAATTAATGGCACTTTTTCCTCAAACTGCCTTGGTATATTCCAATATATGCCAAAGACAGAAATGGAGGTGGTCCAACCAATTTTGTCCACAAATTGAGAAAGCGAGGAAGCATGTAAACAAATCTGTTTCAGCTTACATGAGAGACCATGGAATGGGCTCCTTGTACAACAATAACTTGCGTTACTACATGCAAGATATCTACAGAGGAGATGGAGTTCACTTCTCAGATGAGGGCAACAGAATTTAAATTTTTAATTTAAGACTGTGCATTGGTACCTACTTATAAGTACCAAAATGTACCATAAACCCAAAAGCTCTTCTCAGAGCTACCCTACATCTGATCATTCACAATTATTATTTTTCTCTAACTTTTTTCTGTAATTTTCAACAAACTACGCTCAAAGAGCGCTACCCGGTACGCGAACTGGAAGCTAACCGCGCAAAATTTAAAAAAAAAAATGTTTTTTCCCTGCACATATGGTCCTCCTCAGCCACCCTCAGAAAACCTAGGGGGTCAAAATACTTGTACCGTGCCCCCTTCTACCCATTCTGAACATTATTTGCCCTCCATTTTATATCTTAATTCGACCGAAACACAAAATGGTGGACTCCCGTTACGCTCCTAGTTCGCGGACCGGACCGCTACCCGGAAAGCGGTCCAAAAAAAAGGTGGGAAAGGAATTCACAGAAAAACGACTGGAGACACTCTCACCAAATATAGATTAGCTCATACTACATAACAATCCCTTTTATTTTCACAAATTTGATTGAAATTCCATTTAGCCATTAGGCCTGTAGACCTCTCTAAATATCGTGAGGTAAATTACTTCACAAAACACATCTGAAGTGTTGGAATTGACAACCAATGAAAATATTACTTTCATTTTCTACTTATATTACCTGACATTTGATTGGTTATATACCTGAATATATATAAAGGAAGAGAAGAAAACACAGCCATTTTGACTGCTACTTCTTGTTGTACATCACATTTGAATAGCTACCAAACACTTCAACTTGTTTGTGAAGGTAAGTTGTTATTTTTAAAACTGAAGTATATTGTGCACTATAACTTAATATGGTAGACTTTTTCTGATAGATATATACTATCCCTCTGTAGTAGTTATGGATTTAGATAGACTTCTCTGTTATAGTTATGAATGGAGTTAGGCTTGTCTTGGTTAAATCACATACACTTTTTTATAGTCCTATTTCCACTCTGATACTATACACTGCCAAAAGATAAATTCACTGATAAAAACTGCCTATCTAAAATTAATCCCAACAGTGCCCTATCTCTACTAATATATATTTTTTTAATCAAAATTTCAGGCAAAATGGAAGTCGAGCAACAAGTTCAATTTACAATTGTACTGGAAGAGAGCAGCCAAGGAAAAATTGATGATTTTATGGATCAAAGTAGAGACCAGGAACTACTACAATGTGTTGAAGCAGTGGATAACCTGCTTAAAAATGAGGACATGTTACACTCTATATTCAATTTTGAAATTTCTGACAATGAAATGTTAGAAAGTTTAATGAATTATGAAACACAATCAAAATAAAAAAAAATACTTTAAAAATAAAGAAAACAAAAAAAAACAACAAAAACAACAAACAATTAACATACAGTATTAGAAAAGTCTATCATTCTTTTATCCTTATAGTACGCTGCCCAGAACGCTTTCCGGTTCGCGTACTAGGCGCTCACCACGCAAAAAAAAAAAAATTTTTTTTTTTTGGCCCTGCTGGGACCTTTTAAAACCTCCACATAAAACCTAGGGGGTCAACGAGGATCTACTATGCCCCCTTATGGTAATTTCCCCCTTTATTTTGGCCTCCTCTTGTCTCTCGATCCTACCGAGAGACAAGATGGCGGCCGCTCCGGACTTTTTAGAATGTTGACAGACACCGGAAAGCCAATCAGCTTCGCATCGCAAAGTTCCGTTACGCGAAAAGTACGCGAACCGGATCGCTACCCGGAGCGCTGTTACAGATATATATCTTACTTTGAACGTTAATTTCTCAAAATCCACTGGAGCACATATATTGAGACCTAGCAAAGGCACATCGGGCTAACAGTCCCTACAATTTTGCCAAGTTTCGTGCAAATCCATTCAGCCGTTCGAGCTAAAAGTGAGGCCAACCGCCCTATGGAAATTAACATGGGAAAAACGCGTTTTGGGACCCCCATTTTTTCTCGGCCCCCCTTGCCGAACACCCCCCAAATTTTCAGGGGCTGCTCAGAAACAAAATGTGCCATTTTCCTGAAAATTTCAGCCAAGAGAGAGAGAGAGAGAGTTTTCGCCAAATAACATCCAGTCTGAAAGGAAATGACAAAAAGGTACCCTCAATTCGGTGCTTTAGGATTTTATTTTATGTGCCCCATACCACCGCCACAACGCGTTTTGACTTTCCAGAAGTCTTGTTCACATTACACACAAACAAAGTGCCATACATTAAAGGGGATAAGGCAATCACTTGTGACCTGTCACATGATTTATGTACATAGAAGAAATATATACATTTGTTGCTTTTTGTCGGTCGTAATCATGTTAATAGCATCCATAATTGAATATTTAGCGTAGGATACACAAACAACAGGCATAAATTGATTTAAAAAAACGTAAAAACATATATATATGCAAACAAGGTTATGCCTAAAATTTTCATTTAAAAATCGCCTCAATTTGCGTATTCTTAAAACAAAATCAATATCTAGCAGACAAGTAAAAAATCATCAATAATATCTTGTTAATACATTGGTACTGATTGTAAACTTTGTAAAACTTGATCTATAATAAGATGTAAGGTGACTTCTGCTTGATATTGCTACACAGTATTGGACACCCATTTGCATGAATCTCATTTTCCTGAAAGCTTAATAGAGCCCTAAGTGGGCATCAACCAAAATCTTCTATTCAATCTTATAAAGTGCTAGTTCTGTGCAATACTCTCTTACAGTGCCAGCATACTAAAGTGCAACGTGCAACATATTCACAGGCGAAAAAATTGAAGAAGCAGAAAGAACTTAGAGCGGAAAACAATTCATAAATATATTACATATATGACAGGCAAGTGTAAAAGTCTTCACTAGAATTCATCCCCAATGGTGCTTTAGTATCAAGTTCTAAAATATATCTGGTCCCTAATAAACAGAGAAGCGCCTCATGGTTGTCTCCCCTTCTCAATGGTAAGACAGTATCTACCACAAAATATTTTAGAAATGCTGGATTTTTACTGTGCGCATCTTTGAAATGCCTCGCGACGGGGTACGAGGGATGACAGTAGTTGATTGCCCTGATGTGCTGGAGTATCCTCTTGTGGATCTGCAGCTTAGTGCTACCCACATAGCGCAGGCCACAGGGAAATTCCAGCACATAAACTGCATACTCCGTTTTGCATGTAAGTAATTTGGTTATAGGTATAACCTCTGTTCTAAAGGGACTAGTGCATGATGTTGTACTAGTCACATGTCTGCTTGCCTTGCACAATGAACATTTCACAAATCCCTTATGGGATGATAACCAAGTTTTAGACATTATCACCACTGGGCTACCTTTTACTAGCATGTTACTCATTGATTGTGGCTTACTGAATGTTATATCTGGGGTTTTAGATATTAAATCTCCCAATACCGGGTCATTACACACCAACACCCAGTTCTTCTTTAGTATTTTTAGAATTTGCCGGTGCTGTGTGTTGTATGTGAGAATCATTCGCTTTGCAGAGTCTGTAGACTTCATGCCCTCGCACTGAGTAATACACTTCACTACAAGGGTGTCCTCTCTTGCAATATTGTTAGTCTTGGCAATGATGGCATCTACATCTTGAAGGTATAGCCCCTAGCAAGGATCCTATCCCTGCTCTCTTGTTGAGCCAAGTAACACTCATGGGACGTGTTCATGGGAAGTGCTGCAAATACGTTTAATACGCAACATCTCTCCATAAGTTATACTTTTGATAAGGTGTCTGGGATGATGGCTGGTGGCGTGCAATACTGTATTGTCAGCAGTAGGTTTCTTGTGCAATTTAGATTCAACTCTTCCTTCCCTGATAAAGACCTCAACATCTAGGAAATATACCTGTTTCTCTGCTCATAGCAGCAGTGAAGTGTAGGTTGAGATTATTAGAATTAACCGGCTCTATGAAATGGAGTGCCAGATCTTCAGGGCCCCTTCAAATCAAGAACAGATCATCTATATATCTATACCAGTTACTTACTGGTTGGCTCATGACTTCTAGATTGTGCTTTTTGTTAAATGGTGTAAATCCGTTCAGTAGTTTCTGAGAAAATTGCTAGTAAAATCATAGAGATATCTAGAGATGGAGTTCAGCACGCGTACGGAAATCCGTTCAATTACGAGGGCGAGCTGCATGCTGATTGGCTGTGAACTGTCTGTCACCACTCGAAACCAGGAAGTGTTGGCGGCCATCTTGTGCCTCTGTAGAACCGAGACACAAGAAAACAGTAAAAAAAGTTGAGAAATAAAGGAACGGGTAGGCTAGAAACAATCTGACCCTTTACACTTGCACAGTGGGTCGTACATGGATGTTTAGGCTCTATTTTTCTTTTTTTAAAGAAAAATCGCGGCGTACGCGTAGAGAAATACGTACAATTACAAGCAGGAACTGCATGCTGATTGGCTGTGAACTGTCTGTCAACACTCGAAACCAGGAAGTGTTAGCAGCCATCTTGTTCATAGCTAGAACCGAGTCACAAGAAAACAGTAAACAAAGTTGAGAAATAAGGAAAGGAGGCAGGGTAGAACCATCATGACCTTGTAGTCTTTGTCAGGGGTTAGGTTTAGAATTTTAAGGCTAACTTTTTTTATTTTATTTTGAATAGAAAAATCGCGGAGTACGCGTATTTACGAGCATGAGCTGCATGCTGATTGGTTGTCAACTGTCTGTCGACACTCCAAACCAGGAAGTGTTGGCAGCTGTGTTGTTGGTCGCTAGAACAGAGTCACAAGAAAACAGTAAAAAAAAAAAGTTGAGAAATAAGGAAAGGGGGCATGGTAGAAACATCCTGATCCTGTAGGCTTGATCAGGGGGTAGTTCATGGATTTTTAAGCTCTATATATTTTTTTTATTTAAAATGGAAAAATTGCGGCCTACGCGGACAGAAATGCGTACAATCACGAGTTGCATGTACATTGGCTGTCAACGCTTCAAGCTAGGAAGTGTTAGCAGCCATGTTTTATTTTGAAGTGTGGCCGAGGGGGGCCTCATGGCCCTTATACATGCCACCTTCCTGGGGCAGTAATATTTAAAATAGGGCGGCCGTGAGGGCAGGGACCTCCTAGCTCCGGGGGTTACCACTTTTCGGGGCTTTTTAATGTTGGGAGGGGATTGCGCTGCCTCCGTCCTGGAGCTCTTGATTGTTCTGGGGAGCACCATTCGTACATGCCCCGGGGACCACCACATTCCTCGGGCAGTAATATTTAAAGTAGGGGGGTCTGTGACGGCATGGACCTCCCGGCCCCGGCGATTACCACTTTTCAGGGCATTTTATTGTTGGAAGGGGGTCGCGCGGCCTCCGTCCTGGAGCTCTTGATTGTTCTGGGGACCACCATGTCTCAGGGCTGACTCCTGCAGTGTCCCGGGGTGTCTACCCTGAAATACTGCTGTTTGGTATGGTAGGGCTGGAGCTTTGCGGCTCCCACATTAGCACAGCAAAACGGTTTCCTATTTGAAAGAGAGAGCAAGTTAAGCTGCTGTGTCTTTCAAGTAGGAAAGCAGATTGCTTTTCGTTAGAGAGCAGCATATAAAATGCTCTCTCTGACAAAGCAATGCCGGCTCCCGAAGGATGCGGGGAACAGGATGGGCCGTGCGGGCATTGGTGTTCCCCACACGGTTCCTAATGATATTTTTTTAATCCTGTGGAATAGGTTCCTTTGCAGCTCCTTAAACATTCGTACATATAATGTTTGCAAAATCCTTTTTTGTGTTGGGGAACAGAGTATTACTCCAGTGACTTTGTCATCCATGTATGTTTTTTTCTTTTTCTTTACTTGTATTCCGTTTTCTTTACAGTATGTTTCTACCTCTCTTCAGAATGAGTCACACAGCGTAGCATCAGTTGCACTGTTGTTAGCTTTTTTGTTCTTTTGCCTACTTATCAGTTTGTTTTCAAAATTCGGTGTGCTATTTGTATTGCTTTCTTTTGTGTATCCTTTGTGCATCCTTCTTTTGTTTAAAAAACCTTGCAAATTCATTGAAAAAAACATAGGATTCACAAATGTTATAGTTAGCTGAACATTTCTCTCATACAAAATCTGTGAAATTCCCCCGTTATAGTTAGTTCAGCTAAATACAATTTGCGCGCCCGCAATCCACTGCTGATGATGTCACATATTACATCATTCATGACATGGTAAGTGACATCACTGATGACATCACTGATGATATCTCAAATGACATCACTGATGACATCAACGAGTGAATTTGGTTTGCTTTGATATTTAAATATGTATTATAAATAAACTACTTTGCATCTATGAATGAGTGGATATATAAATATAAATGTGTGAATGGTGGATTTAGTAACAATGTCATTGATTGTTTCCTTGACTAAATTGTGGAGTTTCATTATATATAATGTGTAGTTACTAAACTGCGTGAAAGCCTTTATTGCTTTGTCTTAATTGTTATGTTAAAGACTATCTTTGTTATTGGTTTCTTAACTGAGTATTTGTATGGGTAAATGAATGTCTATGTGGTTTGGTAGGGGGTGTGTGATGGCCCCTAGTAGTTCATTCAGTAGGTATATGAGGTTAAGACTACATGTTATAACAATTTTTTCATTGAGTGTATTAGTTTATGGGTGTGGTGGTGATGAAATATTTCTCTCAATGGTACATCTCCATTAAACTTGAAAAAAAGGCAGTATATGTGACAGTTATATCTAATTAAGTGTGCTTAAGAGTTAGTGATTGTATGAGTCACTATATGGATAACTGTATACTTTTAATAGTGATTTTATAACACACTAAGTGTGAGTTACTATATATATAAATAGATGAAGTGGTGTTTGTATAAGTGTATAGATGAGTAAATGTAAGTATAATGAATTGTTTGCATAAGTCAGAAGGATGTCTTTAGAGTGAATACAATGTGTGCTGGGGTGGAATGTTGAAATAGGCGTAAAAGTATATTTGATAGTGTTCTGTTGGTTATTCACTGCATATAACACTGAATCTGTAGGTAAGTTATTAAATGTGTGTATAGTTCTATGAATAACTGAGTGGGTGTTTCGAAATTTCTATTGGTGTGTCAAAGGTTTCAAATATGGCACTTTCTATTTTACCGTGAGTGATGAAAGATTATACTAGTTTGTGATGAGGTGTATTTGATTGGCACATGGATGATGTCATCAGTGATGTCATCAGTGATGTCATCAGTGATGTCACTGACCATATCATGAATGATGTAATATGTGACATCATCAGCAGTGGATTGCGGGCGCGCGAGTTGTAGTGAGTACAACTAACTATAACGGGGGAATTTCAATGGTTTTGTATGAGTAAAATGTATTTTTTCTGTGAATTTCAAAGGTATTTTAAATGCTAATTCCTAACTATAACGTGCGTGAAACCTCTGTTTTTTTAAGTGAATATATATATATATATATATATATATATATATATATATATATATATATATATATATATATATATATATATATATAAATATATACAACACAACCTCCCTCCAAAGAGAAAGACGAGACCACAGCAGGGGAGCCGTTTGGAGCCAGCTTTTATTGAGGAACACCGCCGTACAGACGAATGCATTTCGGCATAATGACAGCCTTCTTCAGCGCCTGGGGTATTCTGCAACAGAGAAGGCGTTTATGTGTCGGTATAAATACCCGCCTCCCCCTTGCTGTTTGGTGCTTGCTCCGCCCCTTCCAGGTACAGTCCATATGCATATGCCTCCCGTTTGGTGCTAAATTGTTATCTCCTACAAGTCCCAGAATGCAGTAGAAAAATGGGTAGGCAATGCGGGGATAGGAGCAAGTACGGGCTATGATGTTATGGAGTATACCCCAAAGTACGAGTGTCCCAAGATTCAGCGAGCTTCTCTGGTCCCCTAAATTGCAGCGCCCCTCAAGCCAATGGGGTTCTTGTAGCAGGGGCCAAGCGGGAAATCCGCCCCGTCCAAAGAGCAGTCGAATGGCTGCTACACCGCACCACATTATCCACGGCTCGAGGGTGGGCCCAGGGTAAATCCAGTAACCTGGAGACAACGAAGATTCCGCCGGAGCAGAGACCAGTGAGACCCGGACCATCTTGATGCTGCATGGGTCTCGTAGACGCGACACTGGACATCGCGTTATTAAATCCAACACGACCTCCCTCCAAAGAGAAAGATGAGACCACAGCAGGGGCACCGTCTGAAGCCAGCTTTTATTGAGGAACACCTCCGTATAGACGAATGCATTTTGGCATAATGACAGCCTTCTTCAGCGCCTGGGGTATTCTGCAACAGAGAAGGCGTTTATGTGTCAGTACAAATACCCACCTCCCCCTTGCTGTTCTGTGCTTGCTCCCTCCCTTCCAGGTACAGTCCATATGCATATGGCTCCCGTTTGGTGCTAAATTGTTATCGCCTACAGGTCCCAGAGTGCAATAGAAAAGTGGGTAGGCATTGCGTGGATAGGAGCAAGTACGGGCTATGATGTTATGAAGTATACCCCAAAGTACGAGTGTCTCAAGATTCAGCGAGCTCCTCTGGTCCCCTAAATCGCAGTGCCCCTCAAGCCAATTGGGTTCTTGTAGCGGGGGCCAAGCGGGAAATCCGACCCGTCCAACAAACAGTCGAATGGTTGCTACACCGCACCACATTATCCACGGCTCGAGGGTGGGCCCAGGGTAAATCCAGTAACCTGGAGACAACGAAGATTCCGCCAGAGCAAAGACCAATGAGACCCGGACCATCTTGATGCTGCGTGGGTCTCGTAGACGCGACACTGGACATCGCATTATTAAACCCAACACGACCTCCCTCCAAAGAGAAAGACGAGACTACAGCAGGGGAACCGTTTGGAGCCAGCTTTTATTGAGGGACACCTCCGTACAGACGAATGCATTTTGACATAATGACAGCCTTCTTCAGCGCCTGGGGTATTCTGCAACAGAGAAGGCGTTTATGTGTCGGTATAAATACCCTCCTCCCCCTTGCTGTTCTGTGCTTGCTCCGTCCCTTCCAGGTACAGTCCATATGCATATGCCTCCCGTTTGGCGCTAAATTGTTATCACCCACAAGTCACTGGATGCAATAGAAAAGTGGGTAGGCATTGCGGGGATAGGAGCAAGTACGGGCTTTGATGTTATGAAGTGTACCCCAAAGTACGAGTGTCCCAAGATTCAGCGAGCTCCTCTGGTCCTCTAAATCGCAGCGCCCCTCAAGCCAATGGGGTTCTTGTAGCGGGGGACAAGCGGGAAATCGGCCCCATCCAAAGAGCAGTCGAATGGCTGCTACACCGCACCTCATTATCCACAGCTCGAGGGTGGGCCCAGGATAAATCCAGTAACTTGGAGACAACGAAGATTCCGCCGGAGCAGAGACCAGTGAGACCCGGACCATCTTGATGCTGCCGGGTTTCGCAGACGCGACACTGGACATCGCGTTATTAAATCCAACACGACCTCCCTCCAAAGAGAAAGACGAGACCACAGCATCGAAACTGTTTGGAGCCAGCTTTTATTGAGGAACACCTCCGTAGAGACGAATGCATTTCGGCAAAATGACAGCCTTCTTCAGCGCCTGGGGTATTCTGCAACAGAGAAGGTGTTTATTTGTCGATATAAATACCCTCCTCCCGCTTGCTGTTCTGTACTTGCTCCACCCCTTCCAGGTTCAGTCCATATGCATATACCTCCCGCTTGGCGCTAAATTGTTATCACCTACAGGTTGCAAAATGCAATCGAAAAGTGGGTAGGCATTGCGGGGATAGGAGCAAGTACGGGCTATGATGTTATGAAGTATACCCCAAAGTACGAGTGTCCCAAGATTCAGCGAGCTCCTCTGGACCCCTAAATCGCAGCGCCCCTCAAGCCAATGGGGTTCTTGTAGCGGGGGCCAAGCGGGAAATCCACCCCGTCCAAAGAGCAGTCGAATGGCTGCTACACCGCACCACATTATCCACGGCTCGAGGGTGGGCCCAGGGTAAATCCAGTAACCTGGAGACAACGAAGATTCCGCCGGAGCAGAGACCAGTGAGACCCGGACCATCTTGATGCTGCGTGGGTCTCGTAGAAGCGACACTGGACATCGCGTTATTAAATCCAACACGACCTCCCTCCAAAGAGAAAGACGAGACCACAGCAGGGGAACCGTTTGGAGCCAGCTTTTATTGAGGAGCACCTCCGTACAGACGAATGCATTTCGGAATAATGACAGCCTTCTTCAGTGCCTGGGGTATTCTGCAACAGAGAAGGCATTTATGTGTCGGTATAAATACCCGCCTCCCCCTAGCTGTTCTGTGCTTGCTCCGCCCCTTCCAGGTACAGTCCATATGCACATGCCTCCCGTTTGGCGCTAAATTGTTATCGCCTACAGGCCCCAGAATGCAATAGAAAAGTGGGTAGGCATTGCGGGGATATGAGCAAGTACAGGCTATGTATATATATATATATATATATATATATATATATTAGCAGCCCGTCCAGACCTTTTCCGGGAGCAATCAAGCTCCCCCGACCCCCGCCTGCCCCGACATTGACCAGCAGTCCGGGCCCCCGGTCGCTCCGTCCCCCGCCTGCACCGACTCCCGCCTGCCCCGACATTGTCCCCTGGATGTCACAAAGGCCCAGCGTTGAGGCGCTCTGCATAAATCTCCATGGCAGATGCTGTAAGTCCATGTCCCCCACCTGCCCCGACCCCGCCTGCCCCGACATTGTCCCCCGGAGCCTTTCCTCAGCCAATGTAAATTGTACCCTACTGTTTTGTTGTAACTCCCCGTCCCCCGCCTGCCCCGACCCCCGCCTGCCCGACACTGTCCCCCGGAGCCTTACCTTAGCCGATCTAAATTCTATCCTTCTGTTTTGGTGTAAGTCCCCGTCCCCCGCCTGCCCGGACCCCCGCCTGCCCGACATTGTCCCCCGGAGCCTTACCTCAGCCGCCGCTCCTCAGTTCACCTCTCCTCCTTCTGTTTTGGTGTAAATCCCCGTCCCCCGCCTGCCCCGACCCCTGCCTGCCCGACATTGTCTCCCGGAGCCTTTCCTCAGCCGCCGCTTCTCAGTTCACCGCTCCTCGCCGCTGGTCACCGCTCCTCCCGCCGGTCCGCTGCTCCTCACCTCCTCCCCCACGCCATGTCCGCCGCTCGTCACCGCTCCTCCCCCGCGCCATGTCCACCGCTCCTCCTCGCACTCCTGGACACCGTACCTCCCCGCGCTCCTGACGTCAGCACGCAGGTCGAGGCTGGCGCTACTTCGAGGGGACTACTTTTTTTATAATGTACATTTTTTAAATATAACGTATTTTTTAACTTTATATAGCCTATGTCCATCTGCACACCCTGAGGATTACAACGATGTATCGGGTGTGTGGATTGGCGCTGTGGTTCCCGAGTTTACCCGCCTCAAAGCCTCAAAGTTCTTCCTTTATAATAGTAGTATAGATATATATATATTGGCCAAGGTGTATTGAAGAATGAGTGTGTGTATAAGTGTCTGGGTGGAGGATTTAGAAGGTGCGTGACTGACTGTATAAATGAGTGATTAAATGTGTCTTACTGAAAGCATGGGTTAGTGACTAAACTGTGTGAATGTCTGTATCAGTCTGTATATTTCTGTGTATGCTGCTGCATTGATTGGTGAGTAGCTATATGAGTGTTTATACAGGTTATTGATTGGTTGCCTGAGTATTTGTATGGGTGCCTGAGTGAGTGTGTAGGTGGGTAGGAGGTGTGTGACTCGGTGCATAGATGTGTGAGTGCTTCATTTCCTGGGAGAATTGGGTTCAAGAGTGCATGTGAAAACAGCTGTATGGGTGGGTGAGTTTGTGTATGGGTATGTTGGTGAGTGAATGGATATCTCATTGCTACATGTCCAAGTAACAACATATATAAAAGACAGTGTATGTGAGAGTTGGAGTATATAGATGACTATACGCGAGAGTCAGGGATTGTGAGAGTGGCTGTATGGATGAGTGTGGACTTGTATCAGTGATTGTATAAGAGTGTGAGTATATGGTAGTATCTGTATGAATAAGTGAGGTTATGTGTGTATAACTGTATAGGTGAGTAAATAGAAGTGTGATTGATTCTTTGCATGACTGACTAGATATGTGAGTAACTCTTAATGAGTGACGGTGTGTGAGTTTTTGTATACTTGTATGAGTGCCTATAATAGTGTTGTATTGATGAGCCACTGCATGTATGAGTGACTGTATGGATGAATGAGTGGGTGTGTGTGTAGACCTAGGAATTAGTGAGTACGTACGTAGTACTGGTATTGGTGTCTCTATTGTTTCAAAAATAGTTGTTTGTATTTTAGAGTGGCTGTATCAAAGGTTTTATTAACGTGTGAGGAGGTGCATTACATTTTCACTTGGATGATGTCATCAGTGATGTCATTTGAGATGTCACTGAGCATGTCATGAATGATGTAATATGTGACATCATCAGCAGTGCATTGCGGAGGTGCGAGTTATAGTTAGCTCAACTACAAATAGCGTTGATGGACGCTACAGGGAAAATCTTCGCCGCGGAGGTACTGGATAGACTAAAAGATTGGGCCTTCTCGCAGAGTTTAATACCTATGCACCAAACAGGTTTTCGACTTAACCATTCTGTTACGGACAATATTTCCATTCTCCAGACTATCTTAGACGAATACACTGTAAGAAACTCACAGCCAGTGTACGCTGCATTTATCGACTATTCTACTGCTTTCGATCGCGTAGATAGACCTACACTGTGGAAAAAGTTAAGGAGATTGGGAATTCCTGAATATCTGCTGCAGGTTATAATTAATCTCCACACCAACACTTGGTCCCAGGTGCAAATGGGTAGTGAAAAAGGTTTATCTAAACCAATCGGCACGGCTAACGGGCTCAAACAAGGATGCCTCTTAGCGCCGATGTTATTTTCACTATATCTCAGCGATCTACCACACCATCTGCAACAAAGCTTAAGCCTACCTCCTAAGATTGCCTCACAAAGTGTACATGCTCTGGTATACGCAGATGATATAGTAATGTTGGATCTTGCGCCCTTTGGCTTACAAAAGCTCCTAGACATCTTAAATGAATACTCAAAAGCCCATTTTTTAATCCCAAACTTATCAAAAACCAAAGTGGTAGCTTTTTCATGTAAGAAACAAAGCGTTAAATACTGTTGGAAGCTTGACGGGGGTAAAAGTAGAAGAAGTGGACGAATATACCTACCTCGGCAGGATTTTCACAAAGAATTTACTAAATTCAAAACAGATAAATAACTTAAAAAGAAAATCAGAAATACACGCCAGGGCACTCTCCAAATTATACTCTGCCACAGGAAACAGATACTTCTCTACTTTGTTAAAAGTGTATAGAGTAAAAATTCCTCCGGTTCTATCTTATGCTACTGAGCATATTCCAATCAAACAATGGTCTTATATGGATCTAAATGAAGGGAAAAGTTTGAAAAAAATCCTGAAGGTTTCAAAGTCAACACCAGTTCAGGCGCTTAGACTTGAATTTTCATTAACAAGTACCTATGCTACAGCCGTCGCCAACGTCATAAGATGGGCTTATCATATTCTGCACGCAAAGGAAGGAACATTGCGCTCTTTGTTAAAGACTGAGACCTTTGAAACAAATGCAACAAAGCTTACTTTTTATAGGAACATGACAGCAGCATTTGAAATTGCTAAACTTAGCAAAGACATTTTGCTCACCTGGTCTACCTCCCAATTGAAGCTTTTTCTAAAATGTTTTATACCAAGATTGAGCTTTGATCTTGATTTTGCACATTGTAGTAAGTTAACTTCGTATAAACTCTACACTGAAACATTGGAATATAAGCACGTTCAGCCATATGTAGGGTTTACCCTCACCCATGGAGCAAGAAGGGCAACAACAATGTTGCGCTTAGGTATTCTACCCGTGCAAACCTTTACTGTTAGATGGTCACCGGATGAATCTCCAAAATGCAAATTCTGTCAAGGAGGAGATCAGGACATTGAGCATATTTTATTTGTATGTCCTTACCCAAATATTGTTGCAGCACGGTCTAGATATCTTGACCCGATATATACCAAATGTAGAATTGCGAAAGTAAAAAATCTGCTACTTGTGTGTAAACAGCCACCCAACGAATGGGTATGTTACAATTTTTATAAATTTCTAAAGTCATTTCTAATCTTATATTAATTACTGTGATCTTATTTTTATGTAAACTGTTTTATATTTGTGGTCCTCTGTCGAGTACCAAAACAAATAAAAATTCATTTGATAGTTAGCTCAACTAACTATAACGGCAGAATTTCTGTGGTTTTGTACAAGTGAAATGTCCAACTAACTATAACGTCTCTGAAACCTATGTTTTTTTCAGTGAATTTCTAAGGTTTTTTAAATGCTAATATCTACCGATAACGTTCCTGAAACCTATATTTTTTCAGTGAATTTCAAAAGATTTTTAAATGCTAGTTTCTAATTATAATGTCCATTAAACCTATGGTTTTTCCAGTGATTTTAAATTATCATTCCATTATCAACCTAGTGAAAACAGCCAATATCCCCAGTTTTCTAGCAATAGCTTCTGCAAAAAAATCTCCACAAATGAGAGCAATAATTAACGGTAATAATATGATAAGTAGGCGTTCCAGTGCAAAATTAACACAAAAACACCACTTCCCGATATTTTCAATGAGCAGCCAAATCTGGGGTGCAATCCAAAAACAGGCAATACGCTGCATTAGCAGTAGGAATCTAACATTTGCCTTTTACTGGTGTAAACCAGGATGACTACCTACAGTGTGAAAGGGAGCCCAGCCCTGAATCACATCTGATGACCAACTAGGCATGGGCGGAAAATCCGTTTCGCTCGCGGATTTTGCGGATTTTCGGGAAATCCGCAATCCGCGAGATTCGCGAATCTCCCGCAAAATCCGCAAATCCGCGAGCAGCGGATTTTGCTCGCACTGCTCGCACTGTTCGCGTGAGTTCGCGGCTTCCCAGTACAACTTCGCGCCCCGCGAATAAGTGCTAAATTGCAGAAATACGATCTTAGCAAAACTGAAACTACTTGCCAGGTTCAAAAGTTCAGGCTCATCATTAGTAGCCATTTCCTGTAGTGCTTCCTGAGGGGCCCCTCCAGAGTTCAGTTGCCAGTTGCAACTATTATGTGACCCTGCTCTGAACCTCAGAATAGTTACACATATGCCACAAAGGTCCTGAATTACAGCTAAGGGAGACAAGCAGGAGCCAGGCTGGAAGTTAAAATCCATTAATCAGCCCCTAATTCATTATTGTCAGTTGGGGCAGGGCAGGTGTTGTAACTAATTTTGCAACAATGAAAGCACTTAGCAAGTGCAAAAGATCACTAATCAGGGCGCACTAAGGAAGCAGGTGCCAGCTAAAAAAATATTCTGTGACACATTAATCAGCCCCAAATTAATTCAGGTCACTTGAGGCAGGGAAGGTGTGCTTTACTTTGCCGAAAATAATGTACACTGGACAACCAGAGGGTGTGGTGATGAAACAGAGGGTGGCATGGGTGGGCCAGAGGGTGGCATGAGTAGTCAGAGAGTGGCAGTGGTGACAGAGAGTGGCAGTGATGAAGAAGAGTGTCCCAAACAGGCTGGACACGTAGAAACAACAAGTTCGCGAAACTTGCGACCCGACAGGTAAGTTCGCAAATTGCGAAATTGTAAAAACCCTCGCGAACTGGCAGAAACACGGGCGAACACAAAAAAAAAAAATCCGCAAATTCGCGGGAATTTGCGGATTTTGCGGATTGCGAATTCGCAAATCCGCAAAATTCGCGAACGCAAGATCCGCAAAATTCGCTCATGCTTATGACCAACACATGTCATAAAGTTACTGATCATGCAGCTCTAACACCTAAGAAGGTCACAACACCCATTGCCACCAGCCTCAGGACGTCCCCTCGGACCACCCCCCTCCCTACTACCACTGAGGCAGTGCAGAACAGGACCGAGGACCTTCCAAGAACAGCATGTTCCCTCAGCCACACAATACTTGAATGCTGGCAGGTGTGGCAACCAAGTATATATGAAGGATGCAAGTCACCCATCAATAATAATGCACTCAATACCAAGTGTACCAGTGATGTGCTGGACAGACCACACTATGCAGAACACAAACCTCTCCATGTGGACATATACTACTGGTGCTTGTAGTGTTGTGGACAATAGATGCAGCCATGTTACCTCAGGCAGTGGGGAAGATCTCGGTCATGTAGCTGTGTTGTCCCCACTGGAACCGGAAGTGGAGTGGGCTGGTCCAACGTACGCCACTCCAGCATAGGATTATGAATAAATAGGCTGGGGCTCTGGGCGTAGTTCACTTGTGGGAAGGCCAAAGCATCTGCCAGAGCGGCAGCCCTCACACTGCCACTAGGCTGCTGCCAAGACCTCTGGCCTCCTCGACAAAGGCCCCCTGCAAACCCAGCGGCTCAGCACCCCAGACATATGTCTGTACAGACTACTGCCTTCTATCTACACTGCGGCAGCAGGGCTCACAATTCAGATGGAGTAGTGATTGCAAATGACGTAGTCCAGTAGTCATTGCCACATGGACTTATTCAGGCAGAATTCAGTAGGTAGAAGACACTGGTCCCAGTGCAGCCTGCCCAAACCACGTCTCATCACAGTGTGTGCACATGCTCAGTGCTTCAGGTGCCACTAACTTACTGCACCATAAGTCATCACCATGTGGACGTATTAAGGCAGAATGCAGTAGGCAAAAGACATTGGTCCCAGTGCGGCCTGCCCAGACCACACATCATCTCAGAGTGCGCACACGCTCAGTGCTTCAGGTGCCACTAACTCACTGCACCATAAGTCATCGCCACATGGACTTATTAAAGCAGAATTCAATAGGCAAAAGACATTGGTCCCAGTGCATTCCACCCGGACCACGCATCATGGCAGGGTGTGTAAACGCTAAGCGCCAGAGGTACCACTAACTCACTGCACCATAAATCATCACCACGTAGCCTTATTAAGGCAAAATTCATAAGGCAAAAGACATTGCTCCCAGTGCGGCCCGCCAGGACCACACATCATCGCAGGCTCCAAACACGCTGGTTGCTTCAGGTGCCACTAACTCAGTGCACCGTTTATCATCGTTGGCTGCACACACGCTGAATTGCCTATAACTTTGCAGCTCAACTCAATGTCACATGGCTGTGGGCCTTTGCTGACCACTACCTCCCGCCTACACCGAGGTCATAAGGGCTCACAATTAAAATTGATATTTCATTCATTAATTCCAGAGTGCAGTAGTCAACTAAGTATAGCATCCCTCAAATCTACACAATATCCTTTTAGTATCCTTGCTTCAAGAACTTGTTGTATATCACTTATAGCTTTACTACAATGACCAAATTCATCTTGCAAGTCCAAGCAAACACTGAACGGCAGTCTACACTGCAGGCAGCAGAGCTCACAATTTGAATTCTATTTTGATTTAATTATTGCAGAGTGAGCTGTACTCTATGTCATTGGATTTTCTCAAGAGGAAGTCAAAAAAGCATTCCTGGATGTCTATGCTGACTACTGTCTTCGATCTACACTGCAGATAGCAGGGCTCCAATTCACATTGAGTCGCAGTAGCAGAGGATGCAGTCCAATAGGCAAGAGACATTGCTCCCAGTGCGCCCCCCTGGACTACACATCATCGCTAGCTGCGCACACGCTGAATGCTTCTGATGCCCCTACCTCAGTGCAGCACAACTTATAGACACTTTATGATTAAATCTTTGTGTCTGATCCAATGATTACTGTTGTACTTGTTGCCAGCACCAACCATTCCTGGAGGGCTGGCCTACACTCACCCCACACTCATCTAGCACAGACGTCACTGGACATGAGACCATGGTGATAAAAAGGAGATGAGCGCACTTGCCCGTACCCAGTTCCACTATCTATCTGTGTCTGTGTGTTCATTATGTATGCAACAAGCTGCCCCTGGGCCTACCACATTACATTGTGCTCAGGACTGTGTATGAAACCATCTTACCTTTGACCGTGGGGGAAAACTTTGGTTATGTTATTTTGTCTCAGTCATTGTACAAGTACATACGTAGAGACTGGATCATTACAATACTGCAAGGAGAGTGTATAGTGAATTTATAAGTGTGTGGGGATTGGTGGAGTGATTAATTAAGTATATATGTTGGTGCAGCCTAACTCCGACAACGGGCTTGTCTCTAATTGGCTGCCCTCCATGTGCAAAAAACTAAAACTTAAACTTTCCAAGGCCCTGTATTGCTACAGCTGCAACACTCCACTGAATGTGCAATAAACATTCATACCCACACAGATGTGTCATGTCCACTGTCTTTTTTGTGTGGAACTATGGATGAATGTAGGGTCAGTGATTCACCCTACCTTCCATGTTTGCCATGTTGTGCGACTTGGTTCACAGAGTGACACATTAGCGCTTGCAGCCCGGGTGACGACAGCAATACAACACGGACACCCATTTTAGTTGATTCCTCATACAGCTCGCGAAGGAGCCACGCCCATAGCTCCAGAGTCATTCTTCACAGCCTCACACAGGACTGGCATATGACAGGCCAGCCCACTCAGCTTACGCTTACAGGGAAGGACAACAATGCGACATGGCCCACATTTTCATTGTAGTGATCTGCTGGTCACAGGTCTAGTTGCCAGTATGCCAGAGCCACTCCCTCACAGCTGGTATACACACACACCACACCCATCCAGCACAGGTATCACAGGACACGTGACCCTACCAATAAAAAAGACTGGGTCACATGCTCTATGCCGTTTTGGAGTTCATTGCACCAGATGCACTGCAGCCGGCATAGGCACACCGGTGATGGCCCGTCCCGGTGGTCCAGACACCTCATGCTTTGTGTGCCCTGCTGGACCGCAGTGTAGGCCTGAGCCATGGAACAGTGGGGGCCTACTGCCATGTGCATGGCCTCACTGGTCACTGAGTTAGTGGCACCGCAAGGACTGAGCGGGTGTGCATGATGATAGGTGCACTAGTATGTCCTCTGGTATGGCAAAATCAAGACAGCACCAAATGTAAGACTTGCCAGCTTGCGGAGCAGGGCTGCATGATGTGGAGGGTGCATTGTCCGCAAAAAGGTGAGCAATGAAGCCTGGGTGCGCAGCAGCAGGCAGACACCTCTGGGCGGCGGGAGCGGATTGGGTGCAGCAGCCTGGATGCACAAAGGTGGCACAGCGATTTAGGCGTACACATTCGTATATACTCCGCCATTACTAATTCTGTACTATATTTCAGATGTGGGAGAATGCGGGCTTCACTAGGTTCTGGCACGTGGTTGAAGACCCAGAGGTGGCGTAAAGGTGAGCTGTGAGGGTTTTGTCCATAGTGTGGGCACTCACTGTCCCTCTTCATCTCTTCCTTTGTCTCCCTCACACTCTTTCTCTCTCTCTCTTCCTTTCACACTGTTACTCTCTAAATCTCTCTCTTCCTCTCTCTCTCTCGTCCACTTTTTTTCTCTTTATCTCTCTCTTTCTCTCTCTCTCTCTCACTCTTCCGCTGTTTCTCTGTTTCTCTTTCTCACTCTCTTTCTCTCTCTCACTATTTCTCTCTATCTTCATCTCCCTCACTCTTTCTCTCTTTTTCCTGCTTTCCTCTCACTTTCCTTCTTTTGTTCTCTCTCTTCCTCTCACTCTCCCTGGTTCTCTCTTTCTCTTTGTCTTCATCTCACTCTTTCTTTCTTTTTCTATCTCTCTTCCTCTCTCTCACAGTTTCTCTCTTTTCTCTCTTCCTCTCTCTCTCACTCTTTCTCTCTCTCTTTCTGTCTCTCTCACTCTTCCTCTGTTACTCTCTTCTTCTTTCTCACATCTTTCTCTCTTTCTCTCTCTTCCTCTCTCTCACTGTTTCTCTCTATCTTCCTCTCACTCTTTCTTTCTCTCTCTCTCTTTCTCTCACTCTTTCCTTTTCTGTCTCTCTCTTCCTCTCTCCTTTGATGGATGCGTGACGCTCAATCTTATCTTGCTTTTTATCTAACAGGCTGTGATTCACAAATTGACGCCCCCCAACACGAACGCCCGCCACTCAGTGCCACCAGAGCAGAATGTGTGTGAAACATGTGATGATGTGTGGCCAACCTGTCAATCAACACCCACTCTGAATTGTGCGCTCTGCTTTACCGCAAGTGTGCACGAGTGAGAAGGTTGCTTCGGCACGAGGTGGACCCTCTTACCCACAAGCCGGTGGCGGAAGGTGAGCAGAGAGGCTTCTTTACGCAGCAGTGGGCAGTCACTTCTGGGCAGTGGGCGTGGATAGTGTGCAGCAGCCTGGGTGCACAAGAGTGCTCAGACACATCAAGCAGTGGGAGTGGATTGGGTGCAGCAGTCTGAGTGCGCAGCGGCGAAACAAAGAATTACACGTGTGCAGTCGTATGTACTCTGCAATTACTAATTCTATACTGTCTTTCCGATGACTAAACTTGAGGGTGCACTATGTCCCGGCACGTGGTTGGAGACACATCGCTGGCAGAAAGGTGAGCTGTGAAGATTTTCTCCAGTTTCCACACCCTCTCTCCCTCTCCATCTCTTCCTTTCTCTCTTACACTTTCTCTCGTTCTCTATCTTTTCCTCTCTCTCTCATTATTTCTTTCTCTCTTTTCCTCTCTCTTATTAATTCTCTCTCTTTCTTCCTCTCTCTCAAACTATTTCTTTCTCTCTTCCTCTCTCTCACACTATTTCTCTCTTTCTTGTAGCTCACTCTTTCTCTCTTTCTTGTATCTCACTATTTCTCTCTTTCTCTGTCTTCCTCTCTCTAACTCTCTCTCTCTCTCTTCCTCTCACTCTTTCTCTCTCTCTCTTCCTCTCTCTCACAATGTTTCTCTCTTACTTTCTTCTTTGTGTTTCACTCTGTCTCTCTCTCTCCCTCTTTTTCTCTATTTCTCTGTCTTCCTCTCTCTCTCTTTCTCTCTTTCTCTGACTTCCTCTCACTTACTCTTTCTTTCTCTCTTCCTCTCTCTCTCTCTTCTCTCTCTCTTCCTCTCTTTTACTCTTTCTCTCTTTATCCCCCCTCTCTCACTCTTTCTCTCTCTCTTCCTCTCTCTCTCTTCCTGTCTCTCACACTTTTTCTTTCTTCCTTGTATCTCACTCGTTCTCTCTTTTTCTTTCTCTCTCTCTCTTTCACTTTCTCTCTCTCTCTTCCTCTTTCTCATTCTTCCTCTCTCTCACTCTCTCTCTGTTCCTCTCTCTCACACTGTTTCTCTCTCTCTTCTTTGTATCTCACTCTTTCTCTCTTTCTCTCTTTTCCTCTTTCTCTGTCTTCCTCTCTCTCTCTTTCTTTCTTTCTTTCTCTCTTCCTCTCTCTCACTCTTTTCTCTTTCTCTCTCTCCTTTGCTGGACGCATGACGCACAATCTTATCCTTCTTCTTGTCTTGCAGGCTGTGATTCACAAATGGACCAGCGATGACATGCCATGGCTGTATATAGTTTTATTTGTTGTTGTTGTTGTTTTAATAAAATGTTTTATATGTAAATCCATACATGACTAACATTCTTAATCATCCAACCTCACAAGCTTCTTCTTATTAATAATTGTACGACATTACCCAATTTTTTATGTTCTAGATTCCCCAATGCGGATGTCACATTTGTTTGTGGGGGTGGGGGTAGGGGGGATGGCAGACAAGGAGCTGTTGATGGGGGATGTCGGAGCTGTGTTGGGTGTCCGACCTGTATAATCGTTGCGTTCATTACATCTGTTCTCAGAGACTTACGAACCTGAGGGCTGGCTCATAGATGAAGAGCTGCGAGCCGACTGGCTAGCTCATGAAGGGAGAAACACGGCCCGTCAGTTCGCAGAGAGAGAGTTGCAGTCCAGCTTGCAGAGGAACACCTGTGGACCGACTGGTATAGGGAAAGGAGCGGGATTTCGGCTTCCAAGGGGATAGCTGTAGAACAGTGATGTGGGGAGAGCGAGCGTGAAGGGTGTATCTCGCAGGGAGAGACCTGCGGTATATTTTTAGTCTTAGCTTTACAGATACAACTGCAGGTCCAAGAAGTCGCACCTGAAGAGCTGCAAGCTGACAAGTGGTTCGCAGAGGACGACTTGCGGGTCCAAAAATGTTGTTGGGGGTATGCTGGGGATGTGGGAAGAGGGTGCATTACCTGCTGATGTGGGGAGACGCAGAGTGAAAGGGGTATCCCGCACAAAGCTCCAGTGTGTTTTCAGATATGCCTCGGACAGATACCAGCTGATGGACTGAATCATAAAATGGCTTTTCAATGCTCATATAGTGTGCCTTATGAACAGTTTGCACTCAGGCTCGCAGAGGGACAACTGCGGCCTGCAGGCTCGATTCGCAGATGGAGAACTACAAGCCATCCACTCTCAAAGGAACAGCCACGTAGTAGCTCGCAGAGGTAGAGGCACAGCAGCCAACTAGTTCACAAAGGTAGAGAGCTACGAGCCCCGCGGACTGGCTTCTAAAGGCATAGCTGCGAAGTGGTGATGTTGGGCAGAGGGATCATGAAAGGGTTATCTTGCACGGACAGAGCTCCAGTATATTAAATTGCCCCTGGGATCTTTCTTTTATATTTTCACTCGATGCAAGGCACAAGTTGGCTGCCAACACTTCCTAGTTTGAAGTGTTAGCAGCCAATCAGAGGCAAGTTTGTGCTCGGGAGTCTGCCCATATATATATATATATATACATATTTGATCAACAGAAGTCCGCCGGTCTCCCAGCCACATGGGGCGGAGGGCTCGAGTGAGGAGGCGACCCTCGTAATTTGTTGCACAAAACGACTTTGCCTTCAAAGAAGTTGACTCAAGCCCAGATCCTTTTAGCGTGCAGTTTTATTTCAACACAGAATGTCAATCAACACCCGACGCGTTTCTGTGCAGCCGCACCTTGGTCACGGGTAGCAATGTTTTCTCACATCACAGTTTTTAAAGTAAAATTACAAATAAACAACATAAACGTAGGACTACTCGTCCTCACACCAGTGTTTGTTATACCACAGTTTGGTGGCCATATTTAAATGTGTTTCTGACCACAGGCGTAATATACAACGTATATATACAAAAACTTATAAGGACAACTCGAAATCATAAACAGAGTATTGTAACAGTTTACATTGTTACATTTGGGTGCCCAAATAAAGCGTTCTGGTTAACCAAGTCTCTGGTTCTCAAATTTAGCCCCAGTGGGCAGATGTACCTTACTCAGATACTTATCGCATTACAATTCCGCCCCAGTGGGCATTTAATTCGATACGCTAAATGTAGCCCCAGTGGGCATGAATGCCTCGTTGTATTCCCATTACAGTGTCCTTAAACTCGAAGAGTTTTTTAAATCAACAAATGTATAGTCCTGTGGTTCCATCCAATTAAATCAGCAGCAACCAGTGGTTTTACATCCTCCCTGTGCGGCGACATATGTGTCTCCTACAAACATAAAAAATATAATCACTTTAAAGTATACACAGATAATTTTAAAACATCAGAGACAGCTTCAAGTTAATCTTTTATAAGGGATTCCTTCATTAGAGTATTTTAGTAGGGTGAATGCATTAAATGGGCTCCTAAGTTAAGTGGACAGATAACTCCTCGTCCTTATTCAACCCCAGAGGTTGCACAGTATCATATTTAATTATGAACCTTGATTCAAGTTGTCGTAATTGTGTGAGTCTGTCACCACCTCGTTCTATCCAAAGCACAAAACTTGAATAAACTTAGATTCTTTCCATGATAGTCTTTAAAATGTATTGCTATGGGGTAATTTTTATCCTCATTGGTTATGGCCCTCATGTGTTCTAGTACACGTTTTTTACATGGGTGTTTTGTGCTTCCAATGTACGTCAATGGACATGGACATTGCAGTGCATAGACACAGTAGTCCGATTTGCACGTCAAATGTTTTTGGATCCTGAAAGGTTTGTTATTTTTGGATAGGATTATTTCCTTCCTATTGACACTGTTCTTACAGGCTTTGCATGAGCGACAGGTAAAGAAGCCTTCTACTCTCCTGGTATCTTCTTTATCCTTTACCATGTTGCTGCAAAGCACATCTTTCAAGGCCGGACATTTTCTGTAGGTAATCATAGGTTGATTACCCACAGCTTTTTTGAGTGTCTCGTCCAACTGAAGTACGTGCCAAAATTTTTTCAGACTTTTTCTGACCTGCCATGTTTGGTCCGAATATGTGGTAATGAATCTAAGTGGTCCTTCCTTACTGTTACCTGGTGGTTTAGAGATGAGAAGATCTTTCCTATCTACGTCTCTGACCTTATTACAGGCTTGCTCGACCACTTTGGCCGGGTATCCCCTCTCCCTGAATCTCTCTTTCATTGTATTCATTTCATTGTAAAAGTCTGCATTGGTTGCACAGTTCCTTTTTTCGCACGCAGCAACTCGCCAAAAGGTATGCTGTGAATCAAGTTTTTCGGATGACAGCTCGACGCATGTGTATGCTGTTGCCTGCCGTAGGCTTGCGATACAGCTTACTAATGAGTCGTCCATTATTCACTGAAACCCAAACATCCAGAAATTCAATGGACTGTTTATCTATAGTGCTGGTAAACAGTAAATTACATTCATTCTGATTTAATTCCTTGACGAATTGCAAAGCTGCATCTTTACTGCCTTTCCACAGACAAAACACGTCGTCTATATACCTTGCCCAGAGGACTACGTTCTGGGTAAAGGCCAAGATGTTACATATGTATATATATATGCACAGCAAATCCTCAAACCTCCACGCCGACAGCGTGGCGAAAGAAGGAAACAGACCCCACGACTACAGGCAAGATGTTGGATTTTATCAAAGACCTTTCAGATGACGCGTTTCGAGTACCATCTACTCTTGTTCACACACCGTTTGAACAGTCAGCCTGTTATTTTTGTATGCTTTGTTTCCCTGACCCCTCCTAAGGGCCACACCTCCTAACGTGCATCACATGATAGTGAATGTAAACATAGAAATAGGTGCCGAATTTTGGATGGGAAAACAGACGACTTTTCTTATTGTAATTGCTTAGTTACAACATAGCATGGAAAATGATACAATATATAAAACCAATCAATATTGTATTAATAAAATGTATTTCGTCTTAAATTTTTAAAAAATGTACATTATAACATTTATAAAATATATTCATTTTCTACCCCAAAACATTGCACAAATCTCATAGATGTCCTTTACAAATATCATGACTGCATGAATGCAGATACCCTGGATAAGGGCTATCAAAATGACTGATGCTTTATCCTTGCTGCTTAAATACAGGTACCCCGAGGGATATAAAGTAGCTAATGCAAATTGATGTGGACTAACAGTCAGATTAATAATTGACATTAAAGCATTGATCCACTCAGTCATGTGACATAAATATTTCTGTGACAACTCACATTTTAATACCCACGACCTAATGTCTAAAATACTAATTTAAAAATTCAAATTTTATGAATTTATATATATCATAAATATCAAGACCTATGTACAATTTATATACAGAAAAAAATAATATAATATTAACTTATCACCACATTAATTTGTGCTCTTCTGTACATGTGCATATTATGAGAGAGGAAAAACCCAAAAATGTTTCGTGCAAAAAATAAAGCTGATGAAAAATATGTATTAATTGCGCGTTATATACAATCAGTGCTCATGACAAGGTCAACTCGCCATGGGTTTTACCTGCCCTGTGCTTATGACGAGTTGGCCTTGTCATGAACAATGGGGATCGTGTAAATCCAGCGCAGGAGAGGGAAACCCCCTAGCAGCCAAGGTGTTAAAAGAGAGATATTAGTGAATTCCTTAAACACACATATTATCTAGAATATTGCCAGATGTGTTCAAATTGATATACACCTGCCGTGTGAAATAAAGTTATTGCTCAATGGGCTGTTGATTTTGGAATTAAATTACGTTGTGAATCCAAAACACAATAATAGGGTGGCCAAGACTTGTAAAATCTAATACACAGAAGCTCCCAATCCAAAGACGACACTAGAGGAGACTTTTTATAAAAAATTATGTAGATCCTCTATATACTACTATTATAAAGAGAGAGCCCAAACCTTTGAGGCGGGTAATCTCAGTAACCACAGCACCAATCACAACACCCAATACAGCATTGGAAAGGGCAGTTGCTGCAGAACGACATAAGATATGCAGACGCCCACCATATACATTTGAAAGGTAAAATAACCATGCCAGCAAAGTAGTCCCTTGAGGGCGTGGGCGGGGCGCGGCCTGACGACAAAAAACAAAGTGTTCTGTAAACGTCTGCGTTGTGCTGTGGGTGTGCACTGGGGGCGTGTGCTGGGGGCGTTAGATGGAGCAAAAGCCTTCAATGGGCGTATGCGCGTGACAAACGCTGGGGGCGTGTGCTTGGGGCGTGACATGGAGCAAAAGCCTTCAATGGGCGTATGCGTTAAGCATGAGGTGCGCACAATTGCCGTTACGTTCCGCACATCACGCCATGTGGGTCGCCTTCATGTCATGTGGGTCGTACATACAAAATAATAAGGCGACGGGGCCACAAGCGAATGAGCGTGTCTGCGGGGACAAATACTGCAAATTGCGCTACATTCTAAAATTAGGATACCAATCAAGCCCCTGGGCGTATGCGTTCAATGGGAGTCTGCGTTCACATGGAGGCGTGGTAAGTAACCCTTCACTTTAGTCCCTTGGGGGACTACCCGTTGTCTCACACATACTAGGGCCGAATGCTGTAAGTGCCTTAGCCTGGGCGCGTCGGAAACAAACTGGGGGACGGAGACCGTCGGTGGGGGCTGCTAGTATGTATATATATATATATATATATATATATATATATATATATATATATATATATATATATATATATATATATATATATATATATATATATATATATATATATATTTCCTTCAATATCTCAAAAACTACTGAACGGATTTACAACATTTCAACAAACGCACGCTGTCCGGACCAAGACCTTTTTCCCTGCCAACATGAGTGAAGTCCGGGACTTAGGCTCTGCCCAGATATCGAAAATGTTATTTCTCTAATTCCTCAGCAAATACTGAACAGATTTACACCATTTAAAAAAATGCTTGCTTTCTGATACAAATCTATCAACAAGAAGAATGCCCCCTTCTCAATATGCTTAAGTGTGGGGACCAAAAAAACAAATTCATTAAATCTGGTCCGGTATATTTATTTATACCTTTTAGTCTTATTCTTGATACAAAACAACTTTCATGAAAATGGCAGAATGAGAATACACAATACACACAATAATTAAGAATCTTATTCAGTAGTACTTGACACAACAATGTTTTACAAAAATATTCAAGGAAAAAACATAAACATTACATCCAACAAACGATCCACATTACAGTATAATAAATCTGTAATACATTACTTCATTTCATAATCAAGATTATTTTCATGGAAAGAGCCAATTCAAAACAAGAGTAAAGAAAGCATGTATCATTTTTATTCTAGAACAAACTAGATGTTGTGGTTAGCTCTTGCTGGGGTTGCCGACGCGTTTCAAGTTCGGACCATTAATGTCCAAACCATCATCAGGGCTCTGTTATATATCTAATGGGATGTAGAAAAACAATGTTTTAATAAAACCAAATAGCCTCTCTTCTGTGACCATACCGTTTGGATAAAAAATGATGGAAGTACCTGCATCTTCCTACGTGGTTGAGCTTACTTGGCTTCTATTCGCTGACCCAGATCTCGTCTTTGGGTCTCATATGGGAACGCTTTGTGCTAAAACAATCTAGGGATTGAGTGGAAGATTTTCAGATTTACTAATCATGGTTCTAAAGTTTTACACAATCTTACAACAATACTTCATTGAGTTTAAAATTGGCCCATACCTTAATTTAATCGGTCTTGCGATGCAAAAAAGGGGGGGCGGAGGGATATCTTTTTCTTTATCTTT
Organism: Lissotriton vulgaris; assembly: GCF_964263255.1. Classification (NCBI taxonomy): domain Eukaryota; kingdom Metazoa; phylum Chordata; class Amphibia; order Caudata; family Salamandridae; genus Lissotriton; species Lissotriton vulgaris. The sequence goes on from NC_141691.1 coordinate 934,048,476, forward strand.
CAACCTATGTAAACAACACATAGCCTGCTTGTAATACCCCATTGTGTCAGAATTCAGAAAGGTTTACTGTTTTTAATCTTATACATTTCCTACCTGAACTACAGGCCATCGAGGATATGCTGCCTCTTCTATATGTATAAGTACATGCTCTCTTACGAAGTAATGCCTCAACTTAGTGCATCTAGTATTGAGCCCGGGGCGCAGTCACATTAGTACCTGTCACAGCGTGGATCGAGGCGCCGCCTCTCGCCCCCTCTCCACCGCCCCAGCCGGGGCAGTAGAAGTGAAGAAATCACTAGCACGCTACTTCGTCCTTCTAATTCGACACTCGATGCGTTTCACTGTATTGAGGGAAGGAGGAACGCATTATCAGTAACCTTGCGGTGCTCGCGATGCGAAAAACGCCGCATTTTCAGCCGATTGCATTACCTGTAGCAACGGGCTGTTTCTCTTTCTTCCCAAAGGTGCAGCCCGAGGCCATTTTGCTCTAGTTAAACCAACCGGCTGCATAGGCAAATGCATTCTGGGATTTGGAGTTTATGTGTAAGAATGTGTGGAGATTGTTCTTCAGGATTACACAAGAGGATGTTCAAATTGACACTTGGGGATTGCAGGGGTGTTTTATTATGAATCATAAAGATAATTGGATATTACTTCATTAAGGTGGATGCTATCTGTTTTATGACGGCAAAAAAGGCTGTGTATGTAGTGACAACTCTGCAGTATGGCGTAAAGGCTCAGATTCTTGACAACTCTGACATGTTATTCAAGCCAATCATTGTGCAATTGAATTTTAGAATAAGGTAGGCTTCTTTCTCTAGTAATAGCTTATCAATGTCTGCAGGGCGCTGTATGTGACTTATTGTTTGAAGGACAGACCACCTGAAGTCATTTTCATTATGGGACATTTCCACGAAATGTTCAACCATTGGGGCTGTAGTTATTTTCCTTTTTGATCCTTGACCTGTGTTGTCCTATTCGGAGATTGACCTGTTGATTTGTTTTGCCTATATAAATCTTAAGGCATGGGCAAATGATGATATAAATTACGTTTTTCGTTTTGCAATTTGAAAAGCCGCAATGTGTCCACTTAACCCCTTGATGTTGGAACTCGATCCCTTCAATAGTGTTGCCATATGACACACAATTTCCGCACCTGTGATGTCCTTCTATCGGTTTCATATCCCATAATGCCAGGAGGTCATGCTTTGGTTGGGACTTTGGAAGGTCTGCTCTCACAATTTGTTGCCCCACACTACGATTCTTTTTGTATGCGAAGATGGGGCGCGGGAAAGGGCATTCCAGCTCTTCCAGCAAATGCCAGTTTTTGAGAACCGCCTGTCTTAGCTTATGCGTGTCGGGGCCAAAGGTGGTGACGCACACTAGTCGGTCTAATTCCTTTTTCTCCTTAATTTCTAGTAAGGTTTCTCGGGGAGTAAATCTAGCTCTTTTGTAGGAGTTCTTTAAAAGCTTCCGCGGGTATCCCCTATGGATCATCTCATTGCAGAATGTCAGGGCATGCTGGTCATAGTCTCCTATCTCGGAGCAATTTCTACGGATACGTAGCATTTGTCCATACGGCAAATTTGCTTTAAGACTTCTGGGATGGTAGCTTTTGTGGTGAAGAATCGTGTTCTTATCGGTCATTTTTCTATACAGAGATGTTTTTAATTTGCCCTCTTCACAGGTAACCTCAACATCCAAAAATGTCATACACGTGGTGCTAGTCTCAATAGAGAATTTAATATCTCTATGTCTGTTGTTAATCCAATCATGGAACGCTAAGAGATCGGTCTGGCTCCCCTGCCACAGGAGCCAGACGTCATCTATGTACCGCCACCATTGTATGATACTATTCTTATATGGGTTGTTATTCTCAACAAACATGGCCTCATATTGTGCCATGAAGAGCACTGTCATTTCTGGGGCATAAGGACACCCCATGGCAGTGCCCTTGATTTGCATATAGAACCGATCATTGAATGTGAAGTAATTCTTCTGTAGTGCTATTGCTGCTAGTTTGAGAATGAATGCAGTAGGCACCCTGTGTGGCTTTTCTCTTTTTTCCAAATACAGTTCAAAAACCTCTAATGCTTCTTCCTGAGGTATTTGTGTGTAAAGGGACGTAACGTCCATGGTTGCCATTATGTCTTTGGACGGATCAAAACTCATTCCTTCCACCTTTTTAAAAAAATCTGTAGTATCTCTGGGGTACGATTTGACCTCCGTCAAAAAGGGCTTTAAAAAGAAATCCACATATTTGGAAATTGGCTCCAAACAGGAGTCACAGCCCGAAACAATCAGATGCCCTGGTGGTTCGGCTAGGTTTTTGTGTATTTTGGGGAGCAAGTACAGAACCGGTATTCGAGGGAATTTTTTGTTCAAAAATTCAAATTCTTTACTGCCCAAGAACCCTTCTGCTTTTCCCTGTGTCAACACTTCAGAGATTAATCCTTGTATCTGTTTTGTAGGATCCTCGTTTAGGGCTCTGTACCATGTGGTGTTATTAACCTGTTTGGGTCCCTCTGCCTCATATTTTTCACGGGGCCAGATAACAATCGCCCCTCCCTTGTCTGCCTGTTTTATGACTAGGGAGGGGTCTTCTTTAAGGCGTTGTATTGCATGTAGTTCACCTTTGGTGATATTAGGGGGCACATAATTCTTAGTTCTTTCCATCTTATTAATAGAAGAGAGCATAATCTGCTCAAAGGCTTGTATTTGTTTCTGAATATTTTGATATGGAACAAACTTAGATTTGTTCCTCAATCCTGTAGTTTCCATGTCTTGAGGACTTGGTTGATTGAAAAAGAAAGCTTTCAACCTCAATTTTCGACAAAACTCTAAAGTTTTTATTTTCAATCGAGTGAAGTCTGTGCGTTTGCAAGGGACAAATTTCAAGCCTAAATTTAATAAGAATTCTTCCTGTTCTGTTAGTATCCGATCGGATAGATTTACCACCACATTAGGTTTACTCTTGATTGGTAGAATCGTTTGCGTGTTCGCATTTGCCAAGGGGCTTTTTGCCTGGTTTTTCCTTGCTGGCCCCTCTCTTAAAAAGCAACCTGTTTTCATGGATTATTGCCTCTTGAGTCTGGATCTGAAGAATCTGATGATGAAGTCTCAGAGAAGGTGGTGAAACGGTTTCGAGATCTACCTTGAAAGTCGTACAGGGCCCTGCGTGACTCGGCCTGGGTATAGTAATCCTCTTTTAGAAAAAGATATACTTGCTCTATTTTGAAGGATTTACTATCCTTCTCGTATTTTACGCTTTTGTTATTTATAGTGATATCTTTAAAAACCAGTATGTCTTTTTGGATTTTGTCAAGAAGAGCCTTAGCGTCAGTGACTGCCAGATTGTCAGCAATGGCTTTAGTCAATTCTTCTATCTCCTCCAATTCTTTTTTGCATAACCTTTGGGCCGTCTCGATGGTGTGGACCATCAGGTCTCTGCTACATTTAGTATTAATGAAGCTGAATCCCTTTCTATGTTCAGCGTCGTCCACGAAGATCACAGGTATATTCTTAACCTGGAGTCCCCAGGGGATAGTTCCACCCTGTAGGTGTTTTAATAAGAAGTATCCGTGAAGTTCAGTTCTCACGTGCTTTTTACAAAGTCTTGTAAGTTTTTCAGACTCGTTCTGTTGCTTTGCAGTTGTGCTTAAAGAAATAGAACCAAACAGTGAAGAGGCCATGAGAGACTGGATATGACTCTCGCTCAAGGAAAGTGTATCCTTATCTGCCATATTATTCGAAGGATCAAAGATCCTTCCACTTTTTGAATTGTGAATTGACCCCCTGACTCTCTCGCGGATTAGTATCCGCTCTAAACTGCGCAAAAAAGGAGATAGGTCCTTGGCGGGGTTGAGGGAGGGCTGGACCCTATATAAATCTATCAACAAGAAGAATGCCCCCTTCTCAATATGCTTAAGTGTGGGGATCAAAAAAACAAATTCATTAAATCTGGTCCGGTATATTTATTTATACCTTTTAGTCTTATTCTTGATACAAAACAACTTTCATGAAAATGGCAGAATGAGAATACACAATACACACAATAATTAAGAATCTTATTCAGTAGTACTTGACACAACAATGTTTTAGAAAAATATTCAAGGAAAAAACATAAACATTACATCCAACAAACGATCCACATTACAGTATAATAAATCTGTAATACATTACTTCATTTCATAATCAAGATTATTTTCATGGAAAGAGCCAATTCATAACAAGAGCAAAGAAAGCATGTATCATTTTTATTCTAGAACAAACTAGATGTTGTGGTTAGCTCTTGCTGGGGTTGCCGACGCAGTTCAAGTTCGGACCATTAATGTCCAAACCATCATCAGGGCTCTGTTATTTATCTAATAGGATGTAGTAAAACAATGTTTTAATACAACCAAATGGCCTTTCTTCTGTGACCATACCGTTTGGATTAAAAATTATGGAAGTACCTGTATCTTCCTACGTGGTTGAGCGTACTTGGCTTCTATTCGCGGACCCAGATCTCGTCTTCGGGTCTCATATGGGAACACTTTTGCGCTAAAACAATCTAGGGATTGAGTGGAAGATTTTCAGATTTACTAATCATGGTTCTAAAGTTTTACACAATCTTACAACAATACTTGATTGAGTTTAAAATTGGCCCATACCTTAATTTAATCGGTCTTGCAATGCAAAAAAGGGGGGGGGGTATCTTTTTCTTTATCTTTCAACCTATGTAAACAGCACATAGCCTGCTTGTAATACCCCATTGTGTCAGAATTCAGAAAGGTTTACTGTTTTTAATCTTATGCATTTCCTACCTGAACTACAGGCCATCGAGGATATGCTGCCTCGTCTCAATTGGTGGCGTCTACCTGTTTGGGCAATATATGTATAAGTACATGCTCTCTTACGAAGTTATGCCTCAACTTAGTGCATCTAGTATTGAGCCCGGGGCGCAGTCACATTAGTACCTGTCACAGCGTGGATCGAGGCGCCGTCTCTCGCCCCCTCTCCACTGCCCCAGCCGGGGCCGTAGAAGTGAAGAAATCACTAGCACGCTACTTCATCCTTCTAATTCGACACTCGATGCGTTTCACTGTATTGAGGGAAGGAGGAACGCATTATCAGTAACCTCGCGGTGCTCGCGATGCGAAAAACGCCGCTATTTCAGCTCATTGCATTACCTGTAGCAACGGGCTGTTTCTCTTTCTTCCCTACGGTGCTTCTCAATCGCTTCCCTGTTTGCATATGCAGCCCGCGGCCATTTTGCTCTAGTTAAACCAACCGGGTGCATAGGCTAATGCATTCTGGGATTTGGAGTTTATGTGTAAGGATGTGTGGAGATTGTTCTTCAGCATTACACAAGAGGATGTTCAAATTGACACTTGGGGATTGCAGGGGTGTTTTATTATGAAGCATGAAGATAATTGGATATTACTTCTTTAAGGTTGATGCTATCTGTTTGTTGACGGCAAAAAAGGCCGTGTATGTAGTGACAACTCTGCAGTATGGCGTAAAGGCTCAGATTCTTGACATTTCTGACATGTTATTCAAGCCAGTCATTGTGCAATTGAATTTTAGAATAAGGTAGGCTTCTTTCTCTAGTAATAGCTTATCAATGTCTGCAGGGGGCTGTATGTGACTCATTGTTTGAAGGACAGACCACCTGAAGTCCTTTTCATTATGGGACATTTCCACGAAATGTTCAACCATTGGTGCTGTAGTTATTTTCCTTTTGATCCTTGACCTGTGTTGTCCTATTCGGAGATTGACCTGTTGATTTGTTTTGCCTATATAGATCATAAGGCATGGGCAAATGATGACATAAATTACGTTTTTCGTTTTGTAATTTGAAAAGCCGCGATGTGTCCACTTAACCCCTTGATGTTGGAACTCGATCCCTTCAATAATGTTGCCACATGACACACAATTTCCGCACCTGTGATGTCCTTCTATCGGTTTCATATCCCATAATGCCAGGAGGTCATGCTTTGGTTGGGACTTTGGAAGGTCTGCTCTCACAATTTGTTGCCCCACACTACGATTCTTTTTGTATGCGAAGATGGGGCGCGGGAAAGGGCATTCCAGCTCTTCCAGCAAATGCCAGTTTTTGAGAACCGCTTGTCTTAGCTTATGCGTGTCGGGGCCAAAGGTGGTGACGCACACTAGTCGGTCTAATTCCTTTTTCTTCTTAATTTCTAGTAAGGTTTCTTGGGGAGTAAATCTAGCTCTTTTGTAGGAGTTCTTTAAAAGCTTCCGCGGGTATCCCCTATGGATCATCTCATTGCAGAATGTCAGGGCATGCTGGTCATAGTCTCCTATTTCGGAGCAATTTCTCTGGATACGTAGCATTTGTCCATGCGGCAAATTTGCTTTAAGACTTCTGGGATGGTTGCTTTTGTGGTGAAGAATCGTGTTCTTATCGGTCATTTTTCTATACAGAGATGTTTTTAATTTGCCCTCTTCACAGGTAAGCTCAACATCCATAAATGTCATACATGTGGTGCTAGTCTCAATAGAGAATTTAATATATCTATGTCTGTTGTTAATCCAATCATGGAACGCTAAGAGATCGGTCTAGCTCCCCTGCCACAGGAGCCAGACGCCATCTATGTACCGCCACCATTGTATGATACTATTCTTATATGGGTTGTTATTCTCAACAAACATGGCCTCATATTGTGCCATGAAGAGCACTGTCATTTCTGGGGCATAAGGACACCCCATGGCAGTGCCCTTGATTTGCATATAGAACCGATCATTGAATGTGAAGTAATTCTTCTGTAGTGCTTTTGCTGCTAGTTTGAGAATGAATGCAGTAGGCACCCTGTGTGGCTTTTCTCTTTTTTCCAAATACAGTTCAATAACCTCTAATGCTTCTTCCTGAGGTATTTGTGTGTAAAGGGACGTAACGTCCATGGTTGCAATTATGTCTTTGGACAGATCAAAACTAATTCCTTCCACCTTTTTTAAAAAATCTGTAGTATCTCTGAGATACGATTTGACCTCCGTCAAAAAGGGCTTTAAAAAGAAATCCACATATTTGGAAATTGGCTCCAAACAGGAGTCACAGCCCGAAACAATCGGACGCCCTGGTGGTTCGGCTAGGTTTTTGTGTATTTTGGGGGGCAAGTACAGAACCGGTATTCGAGGGAATTTTTTGTTCAAAAATTCAAATTCTTTACTGCCCAAGAACCCTTCTGCTTTCCCCTGTGTCAACACTTCAGAGATTAATCCTTGTATCTGTTTTGTAGGATCCTCGTTTAGGGCTCGGTACCATGTGGTGTTATTAACCTGTTTGAGTCCCTCTGCCTCATATTTTTCACGGGGCCAGATAACAATCGCCCCTTCCTTGTCTGCCTGTTTTATGACAAGGGAGGGATCTTCTTTAAGGCTTTGTATTGCATGTAGTTCACCCTTGGTGATATTAGAGGCACATACTTCTTAGTTCTTTCCATCTTATGAATAGAAGAGAGCATAATCTGCTCAAAGGCTTGTATTTGTTTCGGAATATTTTGATATGGAACAAACTAAGATTTGTTCCTCAATCCTGTAGTTTCCATGTCTTGAGGACTTGGTTGGTTGAAAAAGAAAGCTTTCAACCTCAATTTTTGACAAAACTCTAAAGTTTCTATTTTCAATCGTGTGAAGTCTGTGCATTTGCAAGGGACAAATTTCAAGCCTAAATTTAATAAGGATTCTTCCTGTTCTGTTAGTATCCGATCTGATAGATTTACCACCACATTAGGTTTACTCATGATTGGTAGAATCGTTTGCGTGTTCGCATTTGCCAAGTGGCTTTTTGCCTGGTTTTTCGTTGCTGGCCCCTCTCTAAAAAAGCAAGCTGTTTTCGTGGATTATTGCCTCTTGAGTCTGGATCTGAAGAATCTGATGATGAAGTCTCAGAGAAGGTGGTGAAACGGATTGGAGATCTACCTTGAAAGTCCAACAGGGCCCTGCGTGACTCGGCCTGTGTATAGTAATCCTCTTTTAGAAAAGGATATACTTGCTCTATTTTGAAGGATTTACTATCCTTCTCGTATTTTAAGCTTTTGTTATTTATAGTGATATCTTTAAAAACCAGTATGTCTTTTTGGATTTTGTCAAGAAGAGCCTTAGCGTCAGTGACTGCCGGATTGTCAGCAATGGCTTTAGTCAATTCTTCTATCTCCTCAATTCTTTTTTGCATAACCTTTGGGCCGTCTTGATGGTGTGGACCATCAGGTCACTGCTACATTTAGTATTAATGAAGCTGAATCCCTTTTTATATTCAGCGTCAACCACGAAGATCACAGGTATATTCTTAACCTGGAGTCCCCAGGGGACTCCAGGATGTTGGATGTTGAGGTAACCTGTGAAGAGGGCAAATTAAAAACATCTCTGTATAGAAAAATGACCGATAAGAACACGATTCTTCACCACAAAAGCTACCATCCCAGAAGTCTTATAGTAAATTTGCCGTATGGACAAATGCTACGTATCCGGAGAAATTGCTCCGAGATAGGAGACTATGACCAGCATGCCCTGACATTCTGCAATGAGATGATCCATAGGGGATACCCGCGGAAGCTTTTAAAGAACTCCTACAAAAGAGCTAGATTTACTCCCCGAGAAACCTTACTGGAAATTAAGGAGAAAAAAGGAATTAGACCGACTAGTGTGCGTCACCACCTTTGGCCCCGACACGAATAAGCTAAGACAAGCGGTTCTCAAAAACTGGCATTTGCTGGAAGAGCTGGAATGCCCTTTCCCGCGCCCCATCTTCGCATACAAAAAGAATCGTAGTGTGGGGCAACAAATTGTGAGAGCAGACCTTCCAAAGTCCCAACCAAAACATGACCTCCTGGCATTATGGGATATGAAACCGATAGAAGGACATCACAGGTGCGGAAATTGTGTGTCATGTGGCAACACTATTGAAGGGATCGAGTTCCAACATCAAGGGGTTAAGTGGACACATCGCGGCTTTTCAAATTGCAAAACGAAAAACGTAATTTATGTCATCATTTGCCCGTGCCTTAAGATCTATATAGGCAAAACAAATCAACAGGTCAATCTCTGAATAGGACAACACAAGTCAAGGATCACAAGGAAAATAACTACAGCCCCAATGGTTGAACATTTTGTGGAAATGTCACATAATGAAAATGACTTCAGGTGGTCTGTCCTTCAAACAATGAGTCACATACAGCGCCCTGCAGACATTGATAAGCTATTACTAGAGAAAGAAGCCTACCTTATTCTAAAATTCAATTGCACTATGACTGGCTTGAATAACATGTCAGAGTTGTCAAGAATCTGAGCCTTTACGCCATACTGCAGAGTTGTCACTACATACACGGCCTTTTTTGCCGTCAACAAACAGATAGAATCAACCTTAATGAAGTAATATCCAATTATCTTTATGCTTCATAATAAAACACCCCTGCAATCCCCAAGTGTCAATTTGAACATCATCTTGTGTAATGCTGAAGAACAATCTCCACACATCCTTACACATAAACCCCAAATCCCAGAATGCATTAGCCTATGCACCCGGTTGGTTTAACTAGAGCAAAATGGCCGCGGGCTGCATATGCAAACAGGGAAGCGATTGAGAAGCACCGTTGGGAAGAAAGAGAAACAGCCCGTTGCTACAGGTAATGCAATCGGCTGAAAATGCGGCGTTTTTCGCATCGCGAGCACCGCGAGGTTACTGATAATGCGTTCCTCCTTCCCTCAATACAGTGAAACTCATCGAGTGTTGAATTAGAAGGACGAAGTAGCGTGCTAGTGATTTCTTCACTTCTACGGCCCCGGCTGGGGTGGTGGAGAGGCGGCGAGAGGCGGCGCCTCGATCCACGCTGTGACAGGTACTAATGTGACTGCGCCCCGGGCTCAATACTAGATGCACTAAGTTGAGGCATAACTTCGTAAGAGAGCATGTACTTATACATATATTGCCCAAACAGGTAGACGCCACCAATTGAGAAGAGGCAGCATATCCTCGATGGCCTGTAGTTCAGGTAGGAAATGCATAAGATTAAAAACAGTAAACCTTTCTGAATTCTGACACAATGGGGTATTACAAGCAGGCTATGTGTTGTTTACATAGGTTGAAAGATAAAGAAAAAGATATCCCTCCACCCCCCCTTTTTTGCATCGCAAGACCGATTAAATTAAGGTTTGGGCCAATTTTAAACTCAATGAAGTATTGTTGTAAGATTGTGTAAAACTTTAGAACCATGATTAGTAAATCTGAAAATCTTCCACTCAATCCCTAGATTGTTTTAGCGCAAAAGCGTTCCCATATGAGACCCGAAGACGAGATCTGGGTCCGCGAATAGAAGCCAAGTAAGCTCAACCACGTAGGAAGATGCAGGTACTTCCATCATTTTTTATCCAAACCGTATGGTCACAGAAGAGAGGCTATTTGGTTTTATTAAAACATTGTTTTTCTACATCCCATTAGATAAATAACAGAGCCCTGATGATGGTTTGGACATTAATGGTCCGAACTTGAAACGCGTCGGCAACCCCAGCAAGAGCTAACAACAACATCTAGTTTGTTCTAGAATAAAAATGATACATGCTTTCTTTGCTCTTGTTATGAATTGGCTCTTTCCATGAAAATAATCTTGATTATGAAATGAAGTAATGTATTACAGATTTGTTATACTGTAATGTGGATCGTTTGTTGGACGTAATGTTTATGCTTTTTCCTTGAATATTTTTGTAAAACATTGTTGTGTCAAGTACTACTGAATAAGATTCTTAATTATTGTGTGTATTGTGCATTCTCATTCTGCCATTTTCATGAAAGTTGTTTTGTATCAAGAATAAGACTAAAAGGTATAAATAAATATACCGGACCAGATTTAATGAATTTTTTTTTTGGTCCCCACACTTAAGCATATTGAGAAGGGGGCATTTTTCTTGTTGATAGATTTATATAGGGTCCAGCCCTCCCTCAACCCCGCCAAGGACCTATCTCCTTTTTTGCGTGCTTTCTGATACAAGCACTAACTTTTTGCCAAATTTGGGGTGATTCCGTTGAGAAGTTTCGGCTGTAGCCTTGCCCAAAGTTTCCGATGGGAAATTGATTTTTGACTCCTATTTTTTTAATTCCTCAAAAACTACTGAACAGATTTACACCATTTAAAAAAAGGTCACTTTCTGAACCAAGCTCTACCTTTTTACCAAATCTGGGGTAATTCCGTTGAGCAGTTCGGGCTGTAGCTCGCCGCAAGATTTCCTATGGAAATTAACATGGGAAAAAGGCATTTTGTGACCCCCTTTTTTCTCAGCCCTCGCTTGATGAATCACACCCAAACTTTTAGGATAGGAGCTGACCTGAATAAACTTTTTTTGGGAGAATTTTGCAAAGATTCGTCAAACAATGGCAAAGTTATTAGCAAATCAATAAATGCTTTTCCTATGGAAACTAGGTTGTAACTATAAATACCTATAGGTGACTGCCAGTAGGTAATATACAATTAGAACTAATCAAATAGGACTATGGCCTCTTCCCACTTAAAGAAATTGGGAGTTGGATGTTTTTAGGGCCAATTGTTAAAGACATATAAACTATGTAAACGGGTAGTGTTGTAGAACTACTGTAGTACTCATTAAAAACAATTATGAATCGATCACTATGACATCAAATATAAACGTGAGATTCAAGCCAAACCTATCAAGACTCCCTGTTTACAAAATGTTTTGCTATTGTAAATAGGAAGAACAAATGTGAATTTGGATGGATAATAGATTGCCATTTAAAACTATACGCTGAATACAACACAGCAATATAAACACTATTCATGCATCAAATACAACCTTTTGCTTTAAATGTATCTGTAAATTTTTCGACAGAGTTTGAACGTAACTCTTATTACATTTGCACAGAGCTGTTGCTGGACCTCCTTTGAAAACCATTTGGGCTGTTTATTTTATGAAAGGTGAGTGCATTTTATTAGCTGTCAAGGCTGGGAGATGGAAAACAGCGACCTAATGACACAACGTTTCATGAGAGGATAAACTGTACTCTACAAAGAAGAAGGTTTCTGGCAAGTTGTGATACAAACTATGCCAAGGGGACTCCTTGGCAGACAGAAGAAGCATTCACAGCACAGAAACTGGATCCAAAATTATTGCAGTCATTCCGTTGATTGAACACCTCTGAGAATCAGAGCATTCTTAGCTTTTTTTTTCTCTTTAAGATTTGCTCAGATTTAAAACCTAGGATAAAAGCTGAATTGGCGTACATGCGAGACAGCACTGCTGGAGATAAAAAAAATCAGTAGGAAGAAAATAAAGGGAGAAAGGAATAGAGCAATATATGTGTCGTGCCGGTGAGATGAATTTGGACAAGCAGTTTTGACCACTAGAGAATATGCTCCAGCCGAGAATGGAATTATTTATTACCCCAATGAACTCACCTTTCAGTCTCACTATTAAAATGAAAAATATGTGTCCTTCATATCAATTAATTTGATTATGATTGCCTCTGTATTGCCGTCACACTTTGCATTGAGGCATACATTTAAAATTACTTATTCATTCATAATCGGATAAGTATTAATATGATAGAGTGACTGGGAAGAGCCTGATCGAACTGTAGTGCCATCTCTAGAATACCTAACTGATAGAGCGAGATCATGCTCTTTCATTTGTAGGGGAGCATCATAATTAAGATTAGTTTGCACCTGCATTTATTCTTTTGTCGTATTAACATGAGACAGTAGAATGTGTACTGTAATAATGTGAAGGGTGATGTGCTAGTTGTATTTTTCATATAAACGTGGAGAAATTAACGTTGCCATACATACATGCTTAGCTAAAAACATTAACATGTAGAATTTGTGTATGAGGTTCACAATTTTTACGTATTTGATGTGCTCATGCAAAGCTTTGATTTCGAAATGCTTAGTAGAAGATTCATATACATGTTTTTGTTCCATGTGACCTATATGGCATGGTCTTATGTTGGCTGGTTTCTGTAGGCCTGAAATGTATTCTCCCTGACAGCTCTCATAGTGGATAAAGCTGAATTTAATGTTCATGTTGGATTTGTTTTGTTTTTTTCTGTTCTGTTCTCTGTTCGTCTTCGCCCGTCCGCGCCTGGACCACACCCAACGCCAGACCCCCTGGCCCCCGTACCACCCACCCCACCCACATTACATACGCCACCTCCACCCTCCTAGCCCTTAACCCCGGCCGACTCCCCAATTGCGTCGAAGCCGCTCCTGGATACACCCATGGACCCTTCACATGCAACTCCTGCAAGTATGACGGCACCAAGACCAACTCCTCATCCACTAACACCAAACAGAGACCTGACACCAACCACCTAAAATGCATCCTGCTCAACACCCGCTCGGTCCACAAACACGCAATCGACCTTTGGAATCTACTAGACACCATCTCCCCGGACGTCGCCTTCCTAACAGAAACATGGGTGAACGCCTCCTCAGCCCCAGACATCACCATTGCCATCCCGGAAGGCTACAAGATCATCCGAAAAGACTGCACCCACCATACAGGAGGAGGCATCGCTATCGTCCACAAGAATTCCATCCGCATCTCAACCAGCTCAGACGTCAACCTCGCTAGCGCCGAACACCTTCACTTCCAGATCCACACCAACCCCAAGACCACACTCAGAGGTACACTCCTCTACAGGCCACCAGGACCCCGTGCACAATTTAGTGAAGACATCACGGACTTTATCACCCCACACGCCCTCCCCTCCGAGGACTACATTCTATTGGGAGACCTCAATTTTCACCTGGAAAAGAGCAACGACAGCAACGCCACCACCCTTCTGGACAATCTCGCCAACCTCGGACTCAAACAACTTGTCAATACCCCCACTCACTACGCAGGTCACACACTCGACCCTATCTTCACCTCCAGCAAACATATCTCCTTCAGTCACACCACAGTTCTCAATTGGACGGACCACAGATGCGTTCACTTTATCTACAAAAAGACCACAACCCACAACCATCCTCAACCTACTCTACGAAGAAACTGGAACAAAATCACCATCAACCAGATCTCCTCATCGCTCCTTCAAAACCCCCCTGCCCACTCTTCAAACCCCAACCAAGCTGCCATTAACCTCACTCAATGGCTAACCAACAGCGCCGACAACCTAGCACCTTTGAAAAAACGTCAAATCAAACTAGGCAGCAAAAACTCCCCCTGGTTCAACGATGATCTTAAGAAATCCAAGAAACTCTGTCGCTCCCTTGAGAAGGCCTGGAAAAAAGACCCAAACACCAGCACCAGGGACGCCTTCAAAAACGCCACCCGCACACACCACCAACTGATCCGGACTGCCAAGAAAACCACATACAAAGACCGACTAGACAACAACGCCCACAACAGCAAGGAATTATTCAACATCGTCAAAGAGTTTACCAACCCCACGGCCAACTCCAACGACATCACTCCCTCTCAAACCCTCTGCGACTCCCTAGCTTAGTTCTTCCACGACAAAATCGCTGACATTAACAACAGCTCCGACAACCAACCCGGAGACCAACCCACCCAACCTTCTGCCGTACCTTCACCCCCCTTGAACATCCTTAATGACTGGAACCCAATCTCCACTGAAGACACCATCCGCCTGATGAACTCCATCCACTCAGGATCCCCCACAGACCCATGCCCTCACCACATCTTCAACAAAGCTGATTTCATCATAGCACCACACCTCCGTGACATTATCAACTGCTCCTTTAGCTCTGCCACCTTCCCGGAAAGCTGGAAACACGCCAAACTCAGCGCCCTTCTGAAAAAACCCACAGCTGACCCCACCGAACTCAAAAACTACCGCCCCATCTCGCTCCTCCCATTCCCGGCCAAAGTCATCGAGAAAGCTGTCAACAACCAGCTTGCCGCCTTCCTCGAAACCAACAAATCCCTCGACTCCTCACAGTCCGGCTTCCGAGCCAAACACAGAACTGAGACCGCACTCATCGCAGCAACAGACGACATTCGAACCCTACTTGACAATGGAGACACAGTCGCCCCCATCCTCCTCGACCTCTCCGCAGCCTTTGACACAGTCTGTCATAGCACCCTGTTACAACGCCTCAGAAACACCGGAATCCAAGGAAAAGCACTGGAATGGATCACCTCGTTCCTCGCCGGAAGAACTCAGAGAGTCCGCCTCCCACCATTCAAGTCAGAGGCCACTGAAGTCATCTGCATATATTTACAACAAGGGGTGGTGAGGGACAGAGTCTCTGAATTAAGCAGAAAGCTCTCACCCAGTCAAGAGATCAGGGCTAGATCCAACACCGTTTTTTAGCTCACTGCACCATCCCAGTTTCAGAACCTGGCTGTATGCAAATTAGTCTGTTCCTGTCCCAGTGCATGATGGGAACAGGGCAAACCAAACTACAAAAGCCAATTCTTACACTGGGAAGGAAACAAGCTCCCGGGGACCGGTTTCTGGCATTACAGCCGTCTTCGGCCCGGTTTGCTTGAATCCTGATGGTGCAATGAGCAAGGGTCTCACATCTGAGAATACCCTTCCACGCTAAGGGTGGACAAAAATATTTACAACAAGGGGTGGTGAGGGACAGAGTCTCTGAATTAAGCAGAAAGCTCTCACCCAGTCAAGAGATCAGGGCTAGATCCAACACCGTTTTTTAGCTCACTGCACCATCCCAGTTTCAGAACCTGGCTGTATGCAAATTAGTCTGTTCCTGTCCCAGTGCATGATGGGAACAGGGCAAACCAAACTACAAAAGCCAATTCTTACACTGGGAAGGAAACAAGCTCCCGGGGACCGGTTTCTGGCAGTACAGCCGTCTTCGGCCCGGTTTGCTTGAATCCTGATGGTGCAATGAGCAAGGGTCTCACATCTGAGAATACCCTTCGACGCTTAGGGTGGACAAAAATATTTACAACAAGGGGTGGTGAGGGACAGAGTCTCTGAATTAAGCAGAAAGCTCTCACCCAGTCAAGAGATCAGGGCTAGATCCAACACCGTTTTTTAGCTCACTGCACCATCCCAGTTTCAGAACCTGGCTGTATGCAAATTAGTCTGTTCCTGTCCCAGTGCATGATGGGAACAGGGCAAACCAAACTACAAAAGCCAATTCTTACACTGGGAAGGAAACAAGCTCCCGGGGACCGGTTTCTGGCATTACAGCCGTCTTCGGCCCGGTTTGCTTGAATCCTGATGGTGCAATGAGCAAGGGTCTCACATCTGAGAATACCCTTCCACGCTTAGGGTGGACAAAAATATTTACAACAAGGGGTGGTGAGGGACGGAGTCTCTGAATTAAGCAGAAAGCTCTCACCCAGTCAAGAGATCAGGGCTAGATCTACCACCCCCTTTTTGTAAATCGTTTTTGGCCACTATAGGTGTGGCAGGGTATACTCAGACATGAGTCCCTTTCTCACTGCTCCATCAGGATTCAAGCAAGCCGGGCCGAAGAAGGCTGAAATGCCAGAAACCGGTCCCCGGTAGCTTGTCTCCTTTCTGGTGAAGAATTGGCTTGGTAGTTTAGTCTGCCCTGTTCCCATGATGCACTGGGCCAGGGACAGACTGATTTGCATATAGCCAGGTTCTAAGCTGGGATGGGGCAGTGAGATAAATAACGGTGATGGATCAAGCCCTGATCTTTGGACTGGGTAAGAGTGGTCTGTTTAACTCAGACACTCTGTTCATCACCACCCCCTTTTTGTAAATCGTTTTTGGCCACTATAGGTGTGGCAGGGTATACTCAGACATGAGTCCCTTTCTCACTGCTTCATCAGGATTCAAGCAAGCCGGGCCGAAGAAGGCTGAAATGCCAGAAACCGGTCCCCGGTAGCTTGTCTCCTTTCTGGTGAAGAATTGGCTTGGTAGTTTAGTCTGCCCTGTTCCCATGATGCACTGGGCCAGGGACAGACTGATTTGCATATAGCCAGGTTCTAAGCTGGGATGGGGCAGTGAGATAAATAACGGTGATGGATCAAGCCCTGATCTTTGGACTGGGTAAGAGTGGTCTGTTTAACTCAGACACTCTGTTCATCACCACCCCCTTTTTGTAAATCGTTTTTGGCCACTATAGGTGTGGCAGGGTATACTCAGACATGAGTCCCTTTCTCACTGCTCCATCAGGATTCAAGCAAGCCGGGCCGAAGAAGGCTGAAATTCCAGAAACCGGTCCCCGGTAGCTTGTCTCCTTTCTGGTGAAGAATTGGCTTGGTAGTTTAGTCTGCCCTGTTCCCATGATGCACTGGGCCAGGGACAGACTGATTTGCATATAGCCAGGTTCTAAGCTGGGATGGGGCAGTGAGATAAATAACGGTGATGGATCAAGCCCTGATCTTTGGACTGGGTAAGAGTGGTCTGTTTAACTCAGACACTCTGTTCATCACCACCCCCTTTTTGTAAATCGTTTTTGGCCACTATAGGTGTGGCAGGGTATACTCAGACATGAGTCCCTTTCTCACTGCTCCATCAGGATTCAAGCAAGCCGGGCCGAAGAAGGCTGAAATGCCAGAAACCGGTCCCCGGTAGCTTGTCTCCTTTCTGGTGAAAAATTGGCTTGGTAGTTTAGTCTGCCCTGTTCCCATGATGCACTGGGCCAGGGACAGACTGATTTGCATATAGCCAGGTTCTAAGCTGGGATGGGGCAGTGAGATAAATAACGGTGATGGATCAAGCCCTGATCTTTGGACTGGGTAAGAGTGGTCTGTTTAACTCAGACACTCTGTTCATCACCACCCCCCCTTTTTGTAAATCACTGAAGTCATCTGCGACGTGCCACAAGGATCTTCACTCAGCCCCACCCTCTTCAACATATACATGAGCCCCCTTGCCGCCATCGCACGCCAACATAACCTCAACATCATCTCCTACGCTGATGACACTCAACTGATCCTTTCACTCACCAAAGACCCTAACACCGCCAAAACCAACCTACATGAAGGAATGAAAGAAGTTGCCGAGTGGATGAAGCACAGCCGTCTGAAACTGAATTCAGACAAAACAGAAGTCCTTATCCTAGGTACCTCCCCCTCCGCCTGGGACGACTCTTGGTGGCCAGAGGCCCTTGGAAAAGCACCCATCCCGACGGACCACGCACAGAACCTGGGCGTCATCCTGGACTCCTCACTCTCGATGACCAGACAAGTCAACGCCGTTTCATCATCTTGCTTCAACATTCTTCGCATGCTTAAAAAAACATTTCGCTGGATCCCTACCAAAACTAGAAAAACGGTCACCCAGGCACTGGTTACAAGCCGCCGGGACTACGGAAACACCCTATACGCCGGTACCACCGCAAAACTTCAGAAAAAACTCCAACGCATCCAGAACGCTTCAGCCAGACTCATACTAGACATCCCGCGTAAAGACCACATTTCTGGTCACCTGAAAAAACTCCACTGGCTCCCCGTCAATAAGAGGATAACATTCCGCCTCCTAACCCACGCACACAAAGCACTTTACGAACTTGGACCCGAATGCCTCAACACGCGACTCTCCTTCTACACACCGCGCCGCCAGCTTCGCTCTTCCAATCAAGCCCTTGCTGCCGTACCTCGCATCAACAAAACCACCATGGGAGGAAGATCCTTCTCCTACCTGCCGGCTAAAACCTGGAACTCACTTCCCATTCACCTTCGCCTCACTCAGAACCACCTAGCATTCAGAAAGCAACTTAAAACCTGGATATTCGACAAGTAATTCCCCACCCCTCTTCAAGCGCCTTGAGACCCTCTGGGTATGTAGTGCGCTATATAAATTACTTGACTTGACTTGACCTGACTCAAGTTTCTGTTGCAGGTGGAGAAAGTCATCTTTGTGGGTTAGAATGACACTCTTGTTTTAGGAGTTAGGCTCGGGGAGGAGAGGGTACATTGGTACAAGGAGTACTGATAATGTGAGAGAGTGTTCTTTTGCACTGGAGAAGGCCTGGCAATCAAGGTCATCAAGCCAGGAGCTGGGAGTATCGAAACTAAATGGAAAACTACACATGAGGAGGCACTTAGCGGGATTAAGCGATCGAACGATACCTAATGGGCGTGCTCTATAATTTGGTGATTTGAATTAGGGACAGTGCCCCGGAGGGAGAGTTAAGAGGAGAGAGGAGATCAGTGGAGAGGAAAAGAGCATCTTAAAATGAGCTCTGTAGCCTTTAGCTACTTGACCCATACAACGTGAGTGAACTTCCTAGGAGGTCTTCATGCCCTGACACCTTTTCCTATCTTGCCTGGGGAATGCTAAGCAGGGATGTCACGTTAGTGGTGAAGTAGGGATAGACTAATGCTTTTTACTTATGATCCTCTGATGAATCTGATCTAGATGTGGAGGCACGTATTGCCTGCATCCTACTTCTTGAATTTGTTATCCTTTTCATGCTCCAGAAGTTTAAATTTGCATGTAGGTTTGGCTTTGTATTAGTTTCAATGTATTTGTACAACGTCTTCTTGAGGTGTCTGTATGTTCAGTTATTTTTGGCTTTGTAATAAACTCCTACATTGGAAATCTGGAGTCTGTGATTCTTCTGAGTCAGTGAGTCTGACCTACTGAGTTATTTCTCCCCTCTACACTTCTAAAGCAGGCACAAACGTTCCATTGACTGGGGGTAGTACATTGAGAAGGAACCCCACTATTAAAATGAAAAATGTGTCCTTCATATCAATGAATTTGATTATGATTGCCTCTGTATTGCAGTTGCACTTTGCATTGAGGCATCCATTTAAAATAACTTTTTATTCACAATCGGATAAATATTAATATGATAGAGTGACTGGGAAGAGTCAGATCAAATTGTAATGCCATCTCTATATTACCACAGGAAGAGGTATATTGCTGATTTCAAGGAACTCATTCAGGTGTTTATCCATTCATACCCCTGGCATTGTCCTTACTACCTCAGGGAAAGTTTAAGATTTTCTCTTTGTGGTTTCCACTTCATTCCCTTCCCATATCCGTTGTGGGGAGAGACAATGTGGCCGGTTGACCTGGAGCCGGGGAACCAGGTTCAAGTCTTGGCAGGGATGCTCAACATTCTTTGATTCTGAGCAAATCACTTAAACTCCCTGTGCCTAACAAAAATGAATGTGTCCGCCTGTAACGTAACTGGTGCTCATGCAAAGCACTCTGATACCTTCGG
Source organism: Lissotriton vulgaris (assembly GCF_964263255.1). Classification (NCBI taxonomy): domain Eukaryota; kingdom Metazoa; phylum Chordata; class Amphibia; order Caudata; family Salamandridae; genus Lissotriton; species Lissotriton vulgaris. The sequence continues at coordinate 934,068,572 of NC_141691.1, forward strand.
GTCTAGTTTGCGCTATATAAAACTCCCCCCCAAAAACAAAGCAATAAGGAGGCTCTTGGTGAGGCTAAAGCTTGTATAATGAGTCAATTCTGTGATTTCACTGGATGAGAAAGAGTACAATAAGTAAAATCATGTTCATAACTTTTGCCAACATTCGAAGCAAATTCGCACTTAAAATTTTGTGCATTTGTGACAAGTTTGTGGCTTCTGACCACAAACGAGTTGAACTATGGACACGCCTACCACATGATGTAGAGGTAATCACGTATTTTTTTTGACCCGGTGAACAGTATAGCTTAAAACATTAGTAAATCCAATTGGTATTATGGGCAAAGCCTATTGAGTGGGTATTTGGCATCTCACAGCGGGGAAACTGAATTAGGATGTATCACTTCTCTCATCCCCTGGTTGAAGAAGATTTGTTCTCACATGTAGCCGAATAAAGAGAGAAGTGCACAGAGACTACTGCCACTTATGATATCACAGGTGCAGCAAATAGTTTGACTGCATTTGTTTATCATATAATGCTTTGTCTTTCTTAATGTAAAGAGTTTTACCCCTCAGTGTTGATAAACTAATTCATACAAATAAAAAAGAAGTACCAGTACCAAATGTTGAGAGCTCAATGAATTCAATGTTTAAGAGTTGATGACTATTTCAAATAAGCACTTTATCTATTGACACTGAACTGCACATTGTTTATTCTTTTCATTTTTTATTTTACAATTGTTTTTTCTAATCTTTTATGTGTTAAGCAAAAGTGATATAATATTGAACTTGATATTGCCGCAGGATGACCAGAAGGTGTGAACATTTGAGAGTCTCGTCCTGTAGAGGCACCTTTTTCTTCAGTAGTTTGTACTTTACGGGACACTACCTAGCTTACAGGTTGACTGTGTAGGGCTGCAATAATCTGGCGTAGTTTAACATGTTTCTCTGTATTAGAGGCCTGTTACAAACTTCTGGACATATACTACTAGGATAATGACATCCGTTTATTTCCCACTTGAGGCTGCCAGCGAAACATGCCAATGCTGGGCAGAAAACCCAGAAAGGTCCCAATGTCAGAGAGAAAAAACTCCCTGTTTGTCTTCAACATTTCTTATTTACAAGGGGTTGTTTTAGGAAAGAAAAAATATGTCCTACTTACAAGGCAGGTAAGTTTTATTACACTGTATAGACTGCCATGCGGTGGGTACGGGCAGGGACTGTCTCTTTTTGATAGGTCATGCGAGTGACTGAGAAATCTTAAAGCAAGTGCATTTACTGAAAGGCCTTGAGGAACTACACGGGGAATGGGAGGCAACTGAATTGTGATGATACTCTCAGTTAACCAGACTCCATGAATTGTTTAATAAGGTGAATTCAGTTGCATGGAACAGTTGCAGACTCATGAAAGTTGCTGTAATCTCAGGGTTAGAAAGGGGAGAGGCATTCCCGCTTTAAGCTGTTCATTTAAGACTATGGGGCTGATTACGATGCTGCCCGGAGAGGCTCCAACTGACAGTCAGAGCCTTCCTGGCCACATCTTAATTGGCCCCTTGGTTTACTTTCCGACAGCCGCATTACGATGCTGGCGGTCGGAAAGTGAACCCAAGGGTCATTCTGGCTGGCTTCTGAAAGCCTCATGAAGCCTGTTGGCCAGTAGAAGCTGGCTCATAATCCCAAAGGACAGGCCTTTCCGCCCTTGGGATTACGATGCACGGTTGCCAACATGGTTTCCATGCCGGCCTGTCCGATATGGAAACCATGTCAGAAAGCCTGTTTGGGGGCTCCCAGCAGGGCCCTCTTGTGCATGCAGCCTGAGGTTGTTGCCCCCCTGTTGATCCCTGCACCTTGTGGTAGGCACCACGGGGTGCAGGGATGAACAACACCTCCCATTTCTCAATGGGAGCTTGTGTTACTGCCAGTGCATGGCTGTAACATGAGTTCCAACTGAGAAATGGGAGTATGCGACCAAACAGTGATCGGTCACATTGTAATTAGTCGGTCAGGACCACAAACCTGAGGTCAGTCCCAGGACCGAGACAGGGTTGGGCAGATGCAAGTCTGCCCGACATTGTAATCAGGCCCAAAGTGTTCCGTGCACAGGTTATCCCTTTACCTTGAGGGGTAATTTATCTGAGACTGTAAGAAACATTCTCTCCTTGTTTTTAGCTTAAAAAACGGTGTTCTTCGAGAGAAAAGTATTTATTTATACGTATAGCCATTTTCATAAATGCCTATAAACTCCACAAATTTTATGACAATGAGTTTTAAACCTGGCTATTTAGTTTCATGTCCTTTTATTGTAGAACATGCAGGTTTGGGTTCACTTTATTAGATAAATGCACAGTTACAGCATAACAAGTGCATAAAAAGTGCTCTTGGTTAAATAGTCAAGATTGGCTATAGGAGGGCTGTTTTCAGGCATAGGAGAAATAATCTGTTGCCTATAAAACACTTTATTAGGTGCATTGCTCCACTGGCATTCCTATGCTAGGCGTCGGACCACTAGGATGAAACTTCTGCATTGCAGCAACTGGCCTTCATGGGCTCTTTCTAAAGCTTTCTCAAATGTGTGAATCCTTGGCAGTCTATTTTTCTTCTAGAGCCTTGTACGTTTGATATGTCTAGTCACCAAATGCTTCTGAGCAACAGACTATCCTGGTGAAACTCAACTGGCTCTCATTACCGGCCATCACCATTTTCAAAATCAGCTGCATCATTAACAAAGGCATCAGAACTAGGGGTGGGCGTAGTTCGCGAAGTAGCGCTACGCGAAGCTACGCGAAGTGCACTTTGCACTACGCGAACTTCACGTAGCACTACGCGAGCTGCATAGTAGCATGTTTGCACTGTGCAATATGCGTTTGCAATGACTGCACAGTGCAGACAAGCATCCGGCACTGTGCAATCATTGAAAAGGGCATCTTGCACAGTGTGAGCTGTAGTTTTCTGCTGCTTGAGTAGATTATTACTCGAGCTGCAGCTTTCTCAACGCAAACTGGTAGTTTCTAATTGAGAGCGGTCGTGAGCAAGCGCAACCACTCACAATGAGAAACCTTACCTCCCCGCGTTGAGAATCTCGCCGGGATGTAATTTTGCTTGCTCGTGGTCGCGAACATGACGTTCAGGACCGCGAACAAGCAAAAAATGAGCGCTGCACTACGCTACGCTGCACTACGTGTGTTCGCACTGTGCTACGTGCAGCTCACGTAGTGCGAAGTTGCGCAAACTTCGCAAACTCCGCGAGCGTAGCATAGTGCTTCACCCAGGCCTAATCAGAACCAGCATTCCCGATGATCTGTCAGACAAACCTACCATTTCTAGTCCTTTCAGCACACCTGCAGTCAGGACACCAACAGACTACAGACTGAGAAGTGTAAAAAACAAATTAGTAGGCCTTTACAGCACAGACAGTGACTCTGAAAACCCCATTGTTAAAAACATTCTTCAAACCAATTCCTTCAAACCAATGCAGCAACATACCAATTGATCAATGCTATAAAAGTGGCAAATTACTAATGTGCAAATATTTTTCATCAATGTTGAATCCCTGTGGTTCTTTTCTACCCAGTTCAAAAATATACTCAGAATTTAGCTTTCTTACCTCCTTTTCCCTGTCACCTCGCCTCATAATTCCAGGGACATTGTCAATCACACTCTTCCTTAACAGTTTTTCATCCCCACTTTAGAGATGCTAAAAATACCGAGCCAGAGAACAGCTACTCTCATTATTCCTTATCACCCCTATATGTTGTAGAATGTGTTTGTGATGGGCAGAATGGTACAACTGATATATATTTTGGGGCAAGGATATGTCAGCATATTGAATGAAAATACAGCATTTCACTTCAGAACTTTTGTAATCTTATTCTTCTCTTTGAAAGGTGTACAGATCTGTTTAACATTTACTCCATTATGAAGCATTATTTAGGTGTAACCAATTTTCTTTCACCTCTTTAACCTTGCTTTTCACCCAGGATTTTCTGTATCCTGTTGACTCCATGCTTGTCCCCACTCCACTGTGACTTTTGGCTAGATATACATTATAGAAATACCACACACACACACAATTATATACACTTGTGCACTTAGTCACACACTAAGGGCATCATTAAAATGTTGGGCGGACAGCCCCGGGAAAAGGGACCGCCCTCAATGCATGCGGCGGTCCCGCACATACAATTAGGATGCGCCCGTCACACTGGCGGGCGCATCCCACATTTTTAACATTGCGGTGGGCGGTGCTGAAAGCACCACCCTCCGCAATGACAAAAATGCAAGTTGTGCATTTGAATGCACAACAAGACAGCCACCGCGTGGTGCCTGCCACATTGTACATGCGAATGCAGGGGGGTATTGTGCACCCCCACCATACTTGGGGGCCCACTACGGGCCCTCAATGTGAAAGACTGCATTCCTTTCCATGGCAGCGTTGCCACCACGGAAGAGCAAATCCCCGCAAGCATCCTGATATAGATGGCAGTTTCTAACAGACACCGCCACCATATTAAAACCTTTTTTGCCCGGTCGACTCACCGACCGGGCGGAAATCTGGCGGGCGGTCTTTCCGTCCGCCGGGGTCCCCCCGCCACAATAATATGGCAGTGGGAATTGGCATGTGGGCGGTGGCCATCTGCCCGACATACTAATGGGCCCCTTAGTATCAAAAGTTAGTGTTTAAAGTTAGAAAATAGAATTTAAAAAGCATTATAAATTCACTCAAAAAAACAAAAGATTCCCTTAAATAACAAAGGTTACAGGACCAATTTAGTTAGTAAGGAGCATCAGCTTGCTAGAGGGGGTGGGGCCTCTCTTAGTCCCGATATACAGAGCTCTGCATTCCCACAGTGTGGGTGATTTTAGCTACATTTTTGGTTGTCCACCATCTCCTGAGCCTCCAAGGGAGAACCTCAGGATACTCGCTCCCTCCAAAGTTCATTGTGCCAGGAGGTGCAGGAGCAGCATCTTGCTAGAGGGGGCAGGGCCTTCCTGCCTCCTGATATACAGCACCCTACAATACCACAGCATGAAGACTTTTTCTACATTCTTGGCGGACCACCATCTTGTTCGCCCCCAAGCACCTCAGGGGACTCACTTCCTTAATGTTCATTGCGCCAGGAGGTGCAGGAAAAGCAGCTTGCTAGAGGGGTGGGCCTCCCTTCCTAATGCTATGCAGTTCTTTGCAATCACGGACATGCAGGGGAATTGGGAGCCAAGGGCAGGCAGTCCATTTTAAAATTAATTCCCGCATGCCACCATGAGCTAAATTGTAGAGAAGTTGGAGAGCCAGCATTTCTTCTTTTTTTCATTTTACACCAGGAGCCATGTATCCAATGCAGTTCCCACCAAAAATTCAACCAAATAAAATGCTTTTTTGGCCCTGTGAAAACAACTCTCTACGAGGCCTAGGGTGTCAGGGTATTCCTACCATGCCCTCTTCTACGTTTTTTTACATTTTCTTGTGGACTTGGCTATAGCCCAGTCTCAAGATGGCTGCCAACACTTCCTAGTTTGAAGTATTGGCAGCCAACCAGATCTCAACACAAGATCGGGAGTGGTCACAGATCCTCTGAGTCCCTATATATATATACAATTGAACATTTCTTTTAATAACGCCACACCTACTGAACATATATAAATCAAATCACAAAAAGGCACCTCCACGGACCAACATCTACCCTTTTGCCAAATTTGATGTAATTCTGTTCAGCAGTTAAGCTTTAATATCTCTGAAACTACTGTACGGGTTTATACCAAATTACAAAAGGACACTTTCAGGCCCGACTTCTAGCTTGCTGCCAAATTTGGTGTAATTCCATTGAGCAGTTCGGGCTGCAGTCGTGTTCAAAAAATGAAAAATCCCCATAAACATACCATGGGGAAAATACATTTTGGGACCTCCCTTTTTTCTCTACCCCTACTTGATGCATCACCCTGAAACTTTCAACACAGCTGGTGAACCAAGCAGGGGATGTTTGTGGAACAATTCGTGAAGATTCGTCAAGCGGCTCTAAAGTTATTGACAAAATAAAAGATGCATTTTCTATGGAAACTTTGATCCAAACTAGAACTACCTATTGGTGACCACCAGTGGATCATATATATGATGCCAAAGTGGCAAATGAAAAAAAGCTCTTACTATGGTTCACAGACAAAGAGCAATTTTAAAATAAAACATCATCTCAAGAAGTTCAATGAATGATTAAAATGATGTTCACTGTTGACTTGACTATCATTTTTCTAAAATCTCTATACAATTGAAAACCTTTTCTTCAAAGATTTCTCTTCCTCTTTGCAAAATAATATCCTACCTCAGCCCAATCAACCTTCCAAAGATGTATGAGTCTTTCATTTTTATTACTAATGCTGATTAAGACAGACTGGCAAAAAACATTGTATGTACATATACAATTCTGAAAGGGGCGTTGGGGTCCGCTCTCTAAAATTCAGACTTTGAAACCATGAAAAATAGTTACAAATCCCAGCTTCCATCAGTTGTCCCAAAGTGTCTTCTTAAGAAAATCACTTTGTTTCATTTGCCCAGTTTTCCATAAATAATGTTAAGACAGAGTTAGCAATATTTATTTTACAAACAAATGCCTCACTTGTTTGGGAACCATAGTCGGTAATGCTGTCCCATCTGACACAATATTGATTACTTTCATTGTTCATAACATAACTTCAGGACTGCCAACTTTCAGATAAATCTCACTTTGAGAGAGGAGGTGAGGGCTTAAAGTAGGAGGGCCTTTGAAGGAGGCGGGCTGTAGGTCCATTGCTTTTATGAGCATAAGGCAATTGGGTCTTGGAGAAAGTGTGAGGCTCTGTAACAAGAAATTACCCGAACCACCAGCTCAAAAACGTAGGGGACTGCTGGCAATGCCCTAAATGTCCTGGGGAGTTAGCTAAAAACCCCCATGAACATCAACAGTGCAGAGTCGCCAAACTTGAGCTTGAAAGTCACACTAGACAGGTGTTTCAAGCTTCTGTTATCTTGCACTGCGGGATAACAGTTCTTCACTGGGAGACCTTTTGAGGAGAATTTATAATGTGTGAAATACGGTGGGACCATGTGTTGTGTTAGGCCTGCCACTAGAATAGTATCTCCATAATATCTTTAGATGTTCTTAAGCTGTATTTTATCAAAAGCATAAAATTAACATTTACAGTTAACAAATTCTGCTCTTGTATCCACACATTATAAAGAGGATAAGGGCAAGATTTACAGGAGTATAAAAATGTGCGGAGTGGTAAAGAAAATGTTTACCTTGTGTATATAGCTAAAATATTTTGGGACAGTCATGGGATGAATGTGTCAGACATGACATGGAGGTACCCAGCTGTTTGTCTTTAAGTATAATTGGCTAGTCAATAACCCCATTCCCCTCCTGGGATATATCACACCTTACTGGGACTCAATTTAATGACCTAATGTGCATCAATGGCTGCATGGTGTATACTTGATGTATGACTGACTTACTAAAGTTTAGTTCCTGGAACTTCCTAGATCTTTTCCAAACCTGTTTTGGACTTCATGACTTAAATGAGATTTTTACAGATTTGGGTCAGACAGCATTTTTTATAGACCTTTAATACAGTTAGAGTATCCCTTATTACTCTAATAAAATTTCCCCTTATATAAAATAAGGGAATCGTGCTAGTCCAAATAATTTTCGGCCCATTAGCCTTATTGATTCTATGCAAAAGTTGGTGGCTAGATTAGTGCTAAGTAGGGTTAATAGATGGATTGACGATATTGGAATTTTATCCACCTATCAAGCAGGAGTTTGTTTCCATGTTAGCACAATCGACCAAGTTTTTAGATTTATGATGATATATTGGAATACTGTGGTGCTAGCTGGGGGCACCCTTTATGCAGCATTCATAGATCTTAAATCGGCATTTGATCTAGTGCCCCGTAGTAAGCTATGGAACACACTTAAGGAAGTGGGGTTGCCGGTTGAGATTTTATCATTCATCATAAAATTGCACAAATCTACTTATGCCCAAGTCTGGTGGGGTAAGCAGGGTGAGATAACTGAACGTTTCCCTGTTAACAAGGGAGTTCTGCAGGGATGTGTTTTAGCCCCTACCATCTTCTCTTTGTTTATTAACAATGTTATCTCATATTATACTGACTACCCTACGGATGCTCCCACTCTCGCTGGTTCTTGGGTATCTCTTTTAATGTTTGCAGACAACACCTTAATTTTGTCTAAAACACAAGTCGGTCTGCAAAGAGCCCTCAATGAATTTGGTCTCTTTTGCAAGGACCATGATCTTGTTGTCAATGTTGACAAAACAAAGTTCATGGTGCGGCATAAGTATAAATCTGTCAAAACTAGAGTAGAAATGAACACAGAGAATCTTGAACAAACTGATTCTTTTACATATTTAGGTGTTACAATGGGCAAAAGGATGAATTGAAAGTCACAGATGGATTTGCTAGTCCTAAGGCACAACCAACTGGCAGGGGCACTTTTGAAAGAACACCGTTTATCTCAAACGAAACCAGTTGCTCCCGTTTTAGCTATATACCAAGGGAAGGTCAGGGCCTCAATAATTTATGGTGCTGAACTATGGGGGTTTCAAAATGTAGCTTCTTTAGTCCAAGCGCAGAATACATTTCTGAGGGCATTGATCGGCCTCCCTCAATCCACCCCTCTTAGGCCATTATATCAAGATTTGGGGTGTATTTCGTTTGAGGAGGCCCCGGGCTTTAGACCTCTTGCCTATTGACGAAGGCTTTGGACTGCCCCAGAGTTAGCACCTTATGCGCAAGCTGTTAAGCAGATTAGAAATGCTGATAAAACTAATAAAATATCTTGGTTACAAAGGATTAAAGCTATATTAGCGGACATGGGTCTCACCCATTTGTGGCATGACCCAGAAGGGAATATTTTGCCTTAAAAAAAAAGATTTTAAAGCCTTATATAGGGACATGGTAAATTTGAAATCTATTTCCCAGGTGAATGCTACTTCACTAACAGGTCTTTTTCTGGAACATAAAATTGCTTACAGGTTGGAAGCCTACTGGGACATCATAATGAGTCCTGGTGGTAGGAAGCTCTTTCATCAATTTAGGGTGGTCACTCTCCCCTTACAATCTTTTTCGAGTAAGTGGGGGATGGTACAAGAATCAAGATGTTACTGTTGCCCCTGCATGGCAGAAACTTCATTGCATGTTCTATTTGTATGTCCTGCATATAAGGGTCCTCGCCATAAATGGCTCAAGCCAGTTTGTGCTGAAATAGGAATAAGATCTTGCAAAACTGCCTTACGTATCTTGAGAATGGATACAAGTGAGGTCATAGTAATTGCTATGGCTAAATTTTGGAGCTGGACGTAGGTCCTTAAAAGGAACAGGATGCAGACATTATGTAACTGTTGTTATTTGACATAGCTTAATAGGTTGTATTTACTAACCTGCACATGAGATTGTGGTCCCTATCCAACCCTGTGTTTTTAGCCTTTTTAACTTGATATGTTTTTTTATGGGACCTTTCATTATTTTTTTTTTTTTTTTAAGTTCAAGTTTATTGAAACCAAAACATAGCATAGAATACAGAATGTAATACACTCAATCAATGAAAGGTATATGAGATACAAAAATAAAATTGAGAAGGCATAATAAAACGGAATCAATAAACACCTATATCTAAGTCATGGAAAAGGAAAACAAGGGGGAAAAAGGAAATAAAATCAAAAGGGAAGTGAAGTATGAACATTTCATAAAATATACCGTTGTATGCGGATATTAAAACTTAAATAAAATGTATACAATTGACAGCGAGTAATAAATAAGCATAAAACTTTATAAATCGAAGGAAAAAGATAAATAAGCAAAATCATGGCGGCTTATGAACATCATCAGATGGATTTTGGTGGGTAACAATAGTATTTTGAGGAGAGGGAGAGGTTTTGGAGAGGTAGGTAGTCTTTCATTAATTTTATTATGTGATTGTTTTAAAAGTCATATTTTCAGTTGTACCATAGATAAAAAGGGGTCCTCAGACAGAATAAAGATGAAGTAAAGATTCTCTTTATATGTTGCCAATATTCTGCCTTAGTTTCTTCAGAATAGGATACTACCTATCATAAATATTTTGAGTGAATAGCTGCTTGTGATTCCTATGTAAAGTAACCCAATATAAAACTGAGGAAGAAGCAATATTGTCGGAGGTAGATTTGATACCTAGCTACAAACAAAAGAAGAACCAAGGGCCCGATTCACAGAACTAACTTAGAACAAAATCCTAAACTTACTACTGTTGGTATTCACAGAAGGCATTTAGCAGTCTTAAATTAGGATTTTGTCTTAAATTAGTATTTTTACAAAATCCTAATTTAAGACAAAATCCTAATTTAGGACAAAATTCTAAATAAGGACAAAATCGATATTTAAGACAAAATCCTAACTTAGGACAAAATCCTAACTTAAGACAAACTTCTAACTTAAGACTACTATTTTTAAATATTTTATTAAATGTTTTTGGGTGTTACAGCACAGCAAGAACCAAGTCTCAATACATTAGAATACAGCGATAAAATGATAAGTATGTTTCTGAAGTAACCAAGCAAAAAAAATTAAAGAAAAAAGAAAAAGCACATATATATCCTTTCAGGGTAGGTCACGCCGGGATTTTTTAACAGTCTCTTTCCATTTCTGGATGGGTTCCCATATTCGCCTCCCTAATAGTCTACCCCTTCTTCCTTTCCTTGCACATATGCCCTTTTCTAGATTAAAAACAGCAAGGAGACTAGCCAGCCACTGGTGCAGAGTTGGTGGTGTTCTATCCAACCATCCCCTTGCTATGCACATACGTAGGACAGACATGGCCATAAATAGAAATTGAAAATCAGGCCCCTACTCAATCTCACCACTAATCCCTAGGATAATCCATACTGGCATGAGTGTGAACTTTATTCCCAGGGATCTAGAGAGAAAGGCTTCTATTGCCTTATAAAGCGTATATAACTGTGGGCAGGTGGCAAAGATAAGAACTCTATCTGCCTCTAAGGAATCAAAACACGAAGACCAATGGGCGGTCTGACCATTTGGGTCAGACAGGATGACAGTTATAAAGTCACCCGGCTGGATTCTAAGAGCAGCGATATTCTAATCATTAGGATTCAAAGCCTCAAATGTAGAGATCTGTATATCTTTAATATATATGCTAGGGGAATACCCGGGGGCAAACCCTCATAGACAGTCTCCCTGTTGGATTCGTATCTTAATAACCATAATGGTAAGGGGAATATGCTTGTAGCTGGAGACTTCAATTGCTGCTTTGAACCACTAGATAACAATGATATTGAACTTACATTGGAGGAAGATCTTGCCTGGGATATTCCGCAACTGACAATACCTCCTATCAAGAAGTGGTCTCAAGCTGCATTACAGCTTAAAGCTTTATGTTTGGAACAGGGGCTTAGGGCGACAAATGGTAGAGCAAAGTCAGATAAGGAGGGTGATCCCACGTTTGATAATGGGATACGTAGTAGTCGTATAGACTACATTCTTTTTAACAAAGAGTTTTGGTCCTGTATTAAGGATATGTCTGTATTAAAACGGGTGGAAAGCGACCATAATCCACTTATATTATCTGTAGAGTTGTATGGAAGAAAGCTGTCTGAATCTAGATCCATCACAATTGACATTTATCCTTCAAAGGACACCAGGAGGGTAAAATGGACAGAATGTCTTCTTATGGAGGACCATATAGCCGTAATGAGTGAACTTGCGGCAAAGGCCACATTACAGCTTCAGAGTTGTATTACGGACCAGGATATGATGTTAAAAGTAGTTCCAATACATACAAATCTTTTTAATAGGCTTAGGGATTTTTTTATTATGGAGGTCTGTAAATCTAATTGCAGGCCTAAAATCCGGGCGGAAACATGGTATGGTAAAAGCTGTAGGGACGCATACATATCTTTAGCCCTAGCAAGAAGATAAAAAGCCAGGAATCGGATTCAAGTTGCAAGGGAGATGTATAAGGAAGCCCAACACGAAGCAAAGTGATCTTGGGATGGACTGTACTGGTCAGAGTTATACAATGCGAGCAGAGCTAGGAACATGGGTGTATTTTGGGATTTGGTGAAATGGGGGAAGGGGCGCCCTAGGGACCACCCACAAAACTATGTTCCTCCCGATTTGTGGGTCTCGCACTTTAAGACACAGTTTGCCTGTCTGTCCCTTGATAAGGTGTTAAGCTTTGACATCCCCACTACTCCTCTAGACATCACACCATTACACTTCAGCATAAATGAGGTGGATAGAATACTTAACTCTGTCCCAAAGGGTAGAGCGCCCGGGCTGGACAGTGTTCCTGCTGATCTGTTTATACATAGGAAAGAAGAGTGGGCACCATACATTCAGTCCCTTGCTAATGCCATCACAAAAGGCTCCCCCATACCTGACACATGGAAGGGGGCTGAGATAATCCCCATTTATAAGAAGGGGGATCGTTCTGACCCAGCTAATTATAGGCCGATTAGCCTGATAGCTTGCATCCAGAAGGTGATAGCCAGGCTCGTTTTGTCCAGGATCCAGACCAGGATTGAGGAGGAAGATATTCTGTCCCCTCTCCAGGCCGGGATCCACTCACACATGAGCACCATAGATCAGACTTTTAGATTCGTCTTAATTTACTGGCGGGTGGTTATCCTTAGAGGTGGCACTCTATATGCGGCGTTTGTCGACCTTAGGTCGGCTTTCGATTTGGTATCGCGCTTTAAGATGTGGAGTGTCTTCCAAGAACAAGGTATGCCACTTGATGTTCTTGCTTTTTTAATTAAACTCCACGATGCCAATGTCGCTTAAGTCCGGTGGGGAGAGCAAGGCAAAGTTACAGATAGGTTCCCGATTCTCAGAGGGGTAAGACAAGGGTGCGTTCTGGCCCCGACAATGTTTTGGCTGTACATCAACAGGGTTATTGATTATTTCAAGAATGATCCGACGGATGCTCCTAAGCTGAATGGAATACCGATACCCCTGCTAATGTTTGCAGATGACACTCTCTTAATATCCAAAATGCAACAAGGTCTACAGAAGGCCATTGGGCGATTTGAAGTGTTCTGCAAAGACTATGGCCTTACCATCAATGTGCCCAAGACTAAATTTATGGTCATGCACAAGCAAAAGCTTGTGAGAGGAAGGGCTACTATGAACGTTGAATTGCTTGGACAGACCCAATTCTTTACCTACCTTGGTATTACACTGGGTTCAAGGTTAGAATGGAACCCCATATCAACCAGCTGGTTACTAAACATGCCCAGTTAGCAGGAGCACAAATAAGGGAATTGTGCCTCTTGGCTACAAAACCTATTGCCCCAGCAATTAAAATCTATAACACCAAAATAAGTGCATCAATATTGTATGGTGCTGAACTATGGGGGTTCAGTAACATTGCACAATTGGTGAACTCCCAAAACAAGTTTGTGAGGGAATTAGCTGGTCTTCCGCCATCTATGCCACTCCTGCCCCTTTACTATGATCTGGGCTGTCAACGACTTGAGGATGTGGCGCGTTTTAGACCAGTGGCATATTGAAGGAGGCTCAGGGTTACATTGGAACTCTCCCAGTACGCCCAGGCCCTACTCGAAGTCCGAGACTCAGATACAACCAATAGAATTCCATGGTTGAGAGAGGTCAAGGCTGTTTACACCGCTATGGGCTTGTGGGAGAACCCTACTGTCAATCCCTTTCCACCCCAAAAGGTTCCTAAGGAGCTTTACTGGTCAATGGTGTCAATGCGGAAATTTCGAAATTGCATTGGGCCATCACTTACAAGAAATTTCCTTGAGCTTAAGCATGAATCTGCCGATGAGGGCTATTGGGATACTATCACAATTCCCGGAGACCGGAAACGGTACCACCAATATAGAGTGGGTACCCTTCCTGTCAATCCCTTTACCGGGAAATGGCAAGCTGAAAATAATACATCATGTCCATTTTGTCCCACTCAGCTGGAAAGTATAACCCATATTTTTGTTATCTTCCCTGCTGAGTACAAACATCCACGTCATAAGCGGCTGAGGCCTATATGTTTCCTGAAGGGCATTACTACCGGGGCAGAGGCCTTAAGGATCTTTCAAACTGAGTGCTCTGAAAGTATTGTAATTGCTGTTGCAAAATTTCTACATTGGATGCGGGCAATTCGGAGAAGAAAGCTACGCCAGAACTAAAATGGGTTTTTATTAAATTTTATGTATTATTATTCCTGTGATGCTAATTGATTATTGACCTTGTATCTTTTTTAAACCTAATTTATTGAATGGGATTTTACATCTTGTTTACTTTTTTAAATAATATTAACTTATTCTATTGACTCGTTTCTCTGTTAGTAATGCCGTGTCTCTGATACCGTTATGGTTTCTTTTTTAAATACGTGTACTCTTTTTTTTTTAATGTGCAGTCTTTTATGATATATTTGTCAAAATAAAGACTTATTTGAATTGAATTGATATGCTTTACATCTATGCTTTTTACATCAATATTTTTGATTCAATATTTTTGTAGTTACTTGTGTATGGGTCGACATCTTTGTATTCTATATTTTGTTTGCGATATTTTTAACATCAATGTTTTTGTCATCGATATTCTATCAGTGAACCGCGAGGCATAGTCTGGAACATACGGTATCTTTGGAAGGCCATGAAATTGGCCACTGCAATAAGGCTGAACCATCTGAGACCTTCCTTAAGCCAAATCTGGAGTTTACTCCCACTTGCAGCCAGCAGTGATTTATAGGTGGATTGAGTTGCTTGAGACAATGTGAACATCATAATTATCCCCAGGCATACTATCGCCTGGTTCATTAGCTGTGACTTCTGCAAGTTTACCCTAAATCCAGACACCTTGCCAGATGCACCAACGGATGGGTGACGGTACAACGTGCACCGTCACAACGCGTGCCGTTACAACGCGCCCCTTACAACGCAAGTCGTTACCACGACTTGCGTTGGGGGCTCGGATATCGAATAGTATAATTTACTATTCTAACACCAGTCCCCGTGGACACTAGGGAAGGTGTTGGAATAGTAAATTTACTATTTTTAATTTTCTAGCGCCCTCCAGCGCAAGTCGTGGTAACGACTTGCGTTGTTACGGACGCGTCGTAACAGCACCGCATTGAAACATCCGCGTTGTAACGGATGTTTCCCGCACCAACTCATCAAACACCTGTGGCAGCGAGACCTGGGAGGTTTAAATAGTTAGCAAGGCATAATCCATGTACATTGTTCTTTCATGTGTGTCAGTGTCTAACTTCACACCCATAATTCCTTTGTTTCTTTGTATCCTCTCCACAAGGGTCTCCATTGTTAGGTCAAAGTGGACCGGGAAGAGGGAGCACCCTCTCCATGTGCCCCTTCTTATCGGAAAGGTACATGAGATGACATGCTTAACCTTGACAAACCTCATCGTATTCACATACTCCTTATGCAGCTCCACATCCTCTGGCGAAACTTGAACACCTCCAGGTATGGAGGATAAACCGCCAAATCAAACAGTCGAATCACCTTTGCGGTGTACATTTTATATTATATGTCACTTTTTCTAGTATTGTCTCCTTCATTTCTCCCTTGCAGAAACCGAGATTTATCTGGGTCTATTAACTGTGGGATGATGGGGTCAGTGGCATAGTTAGGAGGGGCGCGGTTCGCCCCAGGCGGCACCATTTTTGAGGCGGCCGCGCGGCACTGGAGACCCGTTTTGGCCGCCTTAATAATTTATTTGGGACACGAAGTCTTTTGAATACAGTGTCCCAAACAAATTATTAAGGCGGCCGTGGCCACATCGGGCCTTCAGTGCCACGGCCGCCGCCCAGACAGACAGTAAAAGTGGTGCACTGTGACTGTGCGTCCTCCTCTTAGTCGCTCTGACCGTTGTTGGCCCAGGCCTCCCTCTTCTGTCTTCGGCCAGTTCTGATTTCTCTCCAACTAGACTTGTAATAGATGCGTCAACGTTGTCTGGAGTTTTATCCAGGACCGAGGTTTGCCACAAGCCCTTGGAAGCCTAAGAGATGAAACTGTTCTGGTTATTGGTGCAGGAATCAGATCCCGAATCCTTCTGCCTGCAGAGGTTAACCAGGACCCCTTCTGTCTCCTCTCTAACGCAGCTCTAAAAACTTTCTTTCTCAAACAGATTACATCAAATGTTATCAAGAATGCTGCATATGGAGTGCAAAGCAGCTCCTGAAGCTATAAAAGTAGTCTGGCCAGCACTTGCCTCCTGATTGATGGATTCCGGCCCTGGAGAACTCAGAATGTCACTAAATGTCTTACTTTATATTTCACTGGAATTGGAAACAAAGGCGGGATGCAGAAAGGCTTTGTTTGCCAGCAGCAGCTAAAGCCTGCATATGTAAGTGCTTAGACCGCACGGAAATAATGATTCATTTGGTCCGTTCAAGCAGGGCTGCGGTCTCAGGAGACACTGTATTCCCTGGTCCGAACCACCAAAAAAAGGCCCGCTACACGCAGCACCCTACCGCAAGATTCAGAGGTCAGC